>NW_008347808.1:5445510-5492826 GCF_000622305.1 Nannospalax galili
GTAAATCCCTCTTTCCCTAACAACTCATCTTGGTGATCCAGGATATTCTTTGAATGCAATAATTTGCATCTTTTGTTCAAAGTGTGATGACCCTGACACTGGTAAGATTTGGCTCTTCCCATTCCTAGGAGCATTGCTTTGAGTCTGGCTCAGCTCTTAAGTATAGTGAGGGGCAGAGCTATTTCAAGGTACTTTTCTGTAATATTATATTTCTGAAAAACAAAGTTCTGTTAAAAATGTGTAGACTGCATTATTGTTTTTGTTATTCATTGATGTATTCACATCTCCAAAAGGACTCATCCTATTGCAGAGACACTTGTACAACCATGTTTGTTGCTGCTCTTTTCACAATAGCTAAGAGATGGAAGCAACCTAGGTACCCCTCAACTGAGGAGTGGTTAATGAAAATGTTAACTCCATTTACACAATGGAGTTCTACTCAGCAGTCAAGAAAGAAGAAATAATGAAATTTCCAGGTAAATAGATGGATATAGAAACTGTTATACTAAGTAACACAGACTCAGAAAAACAAAAGATGTATGTTCTCCCTCATTTGTGGGTCCTAGCACCAAATCCTTGTAATAGATGGAATCCCACTGAAATGGGCCAATAGTCCATGGAAAACAGATGATGCAGAGACCCAAAAGTCCAGTGCCTTGCCACACTGGGAGGAAGATCATCCCACACCTATCATCCCCTCTAAGGCTTGGGGACTTTTGTGGAAGAGGTTGGCAGAAGAGTATAAGAGCCAGAGGAAGGGATGGAGTGTTACCTGGAAGTGTCCTCTGACCACTATGCCAGAAAGCTATAGTCATACCTCCTTTCCACCCTCATCAAAGAGTCGAGATGGGAGGGAGTCAGTTATTTCTACCACCCAGTCAGTCGACCTTAGCTTCATGTGGGGGGAGTCTAAAGATATATAAGCTGAGAATGCCATGAGGCATCTCTTTTGCCATTTTGTTCCACTGTCAGGAAGTCACAGGATCTGTATTTGAGTGTGGACTTTGCAGTGCAGCTGTAAATAAACCCCACCCTATGCTCTGTTAGCAAGCCCAATAAAACAAAACAAAAAAGAGCCAAAAAAACAGAGCCAAAGGACACCATTGTTCCACCGAACTTGACCCCATATTGGCAAATCCTTTGGTCTTTGATTGCTTATTCCTATGCCCCCCTTAAACCTCATTGTATATATATTTTTTTATGTAACTGCTTTAAGTTATTTCTGGGAAAATGTGTTAAAAATTTCTTCTTTTTGGAATAATAAAAATACTCTAAAAAAATTAATGGTACCTGGTATATACCCTGTAATCTTCAATGTACTGGATGCTTAAAACCTCCCAAGCAAACAGCATTCTCCTAATATATTCAGCTAGGGAATTTTCAGAATGAAAGCCTGAGCTCATGCAGCTCCAACAAACTAGACTTGGCTACCTGTCCCTAATGGTGGAAAGCAGTGAATGGGTATTTATTCAATGAGGCCACATTGAGAAGGAGAACAACTAAAGTGGTCCAGTGTTCCCCAAGTCTCTTTTGCTTTAGGTTTAAATAGAAGACAGGAGACATGTATAATTTAGCAGTCTTGGTTAAGGTGTGGGCCTGCCCGTCATTAACTATTATTGTTTCAGCTCTAGTCTATTCTGCAAAATGGTCTGATAAAATGTTAACTTGTTAGCCTGTTAATCATTGAGGGTGCAGACTTTTCCTCATGGATAACTATCTTCATGTGAGAGTATGATCTGTCCTGTGAGGTTTTACTGTTTCTAGAATCCCAGATGGTTGCAGGTTCAGGACAATGACTTATTTCTGTGCCATCAGTCAAAGTAAAAGAGGCACAGATACAAAATGAAGGCAGAGATGTCAGACTTTCATCCTGTTTTTAGTTACTTGTGGACCAAATGAGGAGCCAATACTTTTTAGCAAAAGCAGTTCTATGTGCCTGTTTCAAGCTGGGCTGTGCTTGGGATAGTTATTATAACTACAGATGCCTTCTGGCCTTTATCATAGAACTATGCTCATTTGCTGGAGAAAACTTGACTTTCTAGGCTCAGCTCCTTGGTATATATTTCATATTTCCTATGACTAAGAAATTTAGATCATGGGGAAAATAATAAACGCTTTGGCTAGATATCTACAGAAATACAAGTGTGATGAGTAAATACCACAGTTTTAGTAAGAAAACGAACCCCTGGCTAAAAGTCAGGTACACTGACTGTGTGAGATTGGTTAACTCATTCTTCTACTCTGAGCTTCATGTTTTTCCCCTATGAATTGAGATCAAATGGCTTATCTACCACACAGTTGTTTGGAACATAAGAAACTATAAAAATACTGCCAGAGAGTTTCTTAACGTCCTACACCACTAAAATGGAATCTGTGATCTCACTATACAGGGCTCTGTGAAATATGTAGTATGTCTTTTCATGCTGCTTGATGGCCCAAAGAGTGGGGCTGATATGCATATCAGGGGACATAGATGCAAACGGCATTCTGCCACCAATAAGGTTTTCTATTTTTGAATGAAAAATTCCTCTCATAGAGTGAGAGGTTTCCCATATGCTCATTCACCCATGAGTAGCCAAAGTCTTTATTGCAAAATGAATGTTCTATGTTGTGCCATCTTGCTCATTTATAGTAAGAAGAATTTCTATATCCTTATCATTGCTTTGTGGATTTATGAAAACATTCCCATGCCAGTCGTGGCTATCGTTATTTCCTATAGCAAGTAAGAGATCTGCTGTTCTTCCCCCTTTGTCAGTGTGTGTTTTAAATTTTTTCCTAAATACTCCTGGCGGCCTTGCTTATATAAATGTGCTCAGTGTTTTATTTCACTGGGCCTTCCACCTAGAGCAGCTGTCTTCTTTCTGTCAAACTCAGACCACTTTTGCCTTCAAAATCCTGCTTAAAATTCATCTGTGCACAGTGCTTAATCCATTAGCAAAGATTTAGTAAGTCCTGGCTTGAGTTAGGCCCTGTGGGGGCTAAGACAGGGTCTTGTCCTTCAAGGACAATTGGAGGTAAGCTGGGCAAATGAGACACTTGCACAGAATGGGGATGAATTAGCAATCGTGAGCAGCGTGCTGTGACTGGCAGTTGAGCTACAAGTAGGGCATCCTGGTGGAGAGCACTGTGGGCAGGCAGGCTATGTCAGAAGGTGGAACTTCAGTTAGACCTGGGAGAATGCTTAAGGAGATAAAAATGCTTACTATTCTCCTGCGGTTATTATATGTTGAATACATGCATTGAATTATCATACCATACCCCACAGATATGAATAATTAAAAATAATCAACAAGATCTGGGAGTATGGCTGAGTAGATAAAACACTTGCCACACAAGCATGAGGACTGCAGCACAGATTCCCCAAAACCCACATAAAAAACTGGGCAGGCATGGTAGTCACCTCAAATCTCAGTACTTCAGAAGCAGAGACAGGAGATCCCCAGGGCAAGCTGGCTAACTGGAGTAGCATGAATTGTTGAGCTGTGGGTTCATGGAGGAATCCTGCCTCAGTAAAGTGGAGTGTGATTATGGAAGACACCCGACATCAACTTTGAGCTTCCACACACATGCACACAAACGTGCATGCCTACCTGTACACATGCATGCACCCTCACATATGTGAACACACATACATGTGATATATACATATATCCCCCCATCATTTGTTCCTGAACAGTGACAGCCCAGAGGCAGCAGTTTGCAGTTGTCTAGTGGTGGCCCAGCTGAAAAGGCAGTTCAGGGCCAGATTAAGGGGTTTAGCTGTCAGAGTTCACTGTTCTGTCATCAATGAAATGTTATTAAGGGTTACTCTACAGGAAAATGACTTGATAGGACTCATATTTGAGCATATTCATCTAATGTTAGTATGGATATACAGTGGTTTTGGAGTTGCAGGTAAAAGGTGCAGCAGTCTGACAGGAGAGAGAAGACACTGTGACTTCCAGCTGGATTATTACTTTGCCCCTCCATAACTCCAGCAATCTCTGCATGCCTATGAAGCTGTATTTGAAATCTGATGGGAGGTAGGATGTACACTCGAGGACAGAGCATGGAGTCAGGTCTAGATGCAAATTCATACTCTAATCACTATGTGAGTTTGCACCAATTATTTTGATCACTCTGAGTCTCAGTTTCCTCATAGCTGAAATAGCCATAATAGAACCTCATACAGAAGTTAATGAGAAAGGCTGTCACATAGGAGATGAATGGTAAACTAATATTCTCCACCCATATTGCCTTCTAGTTATCTGTGTGACCCTGAACATCCCTTTCTCTGGGGGAGGTACCATACACAATGAGACAGCTAACCCTGCCTGAATTACTGTGTTGGAAAAATGCACTTGCTTGTCTAGCAACATGTCTGACCACACTCCTTTTTAATTCCTCTTACTCCAATAGGAGATCATTAACTCATTCCATCAACAAATATTTATTGAAAGCTTATTGTGTGACAGACACCACTCTCGATGTTGAAGATAAAGCAAAACTAGACAAAAATCTCTGCCATTATGGAACTGATATTTTATTTGTGGGTGCTGAGGAATCTCACAATCAGTAAATGAATAATATGTTATATGGTAATAGAGGGACTAGAATATGGTAGGAAGTTAGTCAAGAAGAGATTTTTAAAAATTGTATTGAATTTTTATGAGCTTGATTCAACATATTTTGATCATATTTATACCCCTCCCCTCTTATATACCCCCTTCTGGTTTTCATGTACTCTGTCATATATATTAAGGCCTAGCAAGTCAAATTTGTGTCCTCAAATGACCTTCAGTGTGTATGGTTAACCTATCTAGTGTCACACTCTGAACTCACACTGGGGGATATCTAAGTACACAAACTTGACTCAATAGGCCTTAACATAGATGACAGAATGCATGAAATCTGGTGGGGAGGCTATGGGGGTTTCAGATAGAGGAGAGGGGGCCTAAATATGATTAAGAAGTATGAAACACACAAAAGTTCAATAAAAATATACATAGAAAAAGAAAGCAACTCTCCTTCTCCCAGTAGTTATTGTTTGCCAATCGTTTCTCAGCTAAAGTTGGAGCTTCTTACCCACTTCCCCAAGTCTATGCTGGGGTTTTGTCTGGTTTGAGCTTGCATTAGTCTTGCACATGAAGAAGAGACTTTTTTTAATCAGGTGGAGCTTTAGAAAAGACCTGTAGGAAACAGGCTTCCAGGAAGAAGGAAATACAGAAGAAAAGAGTCTTAAACTGTACTCCATTCATTTAAGGAATCTCAAAGGGCCTAATGTATTTGGAGCATGGTAAGCAAGGTAAACAGTGTTAGGAGAGGAGCCCAGTGAAGCAGTGGGCAATCAGACAAGCTAGGTCAAAGCAAGCACTCAGGGCAAAGTAGAGAGCCACGAGGGGATTTGAAGTAGAGGAGTGGGACCATCTGACTTAACGTATGTATTATTATGTTCCAGAAACCCTGACAAATAGATTCTGAAGGAGTTTAGGATATGTCACTCCCACCCCCCACACACACTCTAAATATGCTACTTTGGCTTCAAAGTGGAGATAGCTCATGACCAACAATTTAAGGGAGGGGTTTTCTTTGAACTTTTCTGAAGAAAAGTATATCCTCCAAAAGGACCTCAATTGTCATGAATCACTTCCCTGGTAATCGCACCAATCATGAAAGACTAAATTGCTATCACTGGAGAGAAGCCTAGAGTTTAGTACCATATCCAGATGAACTTCAGAGATGGCCACCATTCTGAGGGTCAGTTCATTTTTCTTTTTCTTTTCCTTTTTTTTGCGGTCTTTTTGAAACAAGGTCTCCCTGTAGTCCCAGGAGGCCTGGAACTCACTATGTAGACCAGGTTGACCTTGAAATCTCAGAGATCCACCTGCCTCTGCCTCCCAACTGCTGGGACTACAGGTGTGCGCCACCACGCCCCGCTTCAATTAATTTTTCTTATAAAAACATTTATTCTCCTTTAGTTGCCTACATCTCCCTCCCCCTCCCTTATGATGAGGGTAGATAAGTATCTAGATCTCACTGCATATTCGATATTCATTTTTCACTTATGTTGATGCCTCAGTGCACAGCAAACCTTTTATATTCAGGTTTTTTCCTGCTAATCTGCCTGGTGAGAGTTTATTTAGTAGACTCAATTATTGAGAGCCTTAAGAGAGTAGAGTAAAATTCTTCTTTCTCCTAAGCATCCCATTAAGCAAAGCCATCTTGCAAAGTATATATTATCAAAGTATATATTGTCATCTCCATTTTCCATATGAGAAAACTGAGGCTCTGTAAAACAAGTAAATCTTACTTGTCTTAAATCACATAACTGAGAAATAAATAAGCTGAGATGTAAATGAGGATCTATGTCCCAAAGCCCATGTTCCTCTCAAATATCTGTTATCACTAAGTGGATCATAGTCACTGCTCTGATCTCTATGTCAATTATTTATTCTACAGATTAACCATAGTTAACAAATATTTAATTTCAGTCCTGACCCAATTCTTTAGCACACTGCACTCAGTTGGTGGACATTCAGAGGCTCTCAACATTTTTTTTTTCCTTTTTCTTTGTTCACTTTGTTATCCATGTAGGCGTTGAATTCTCTGGATCAAGCGATTCTTTTCAACCTTCCAAGTAACTGAGACTGCAAGCATGCACCACCATACCTGACCTGTCAACTTATTTAGCATTGCTGTTCAGGGCTTGCCAACTTATATTATTTCAATATTATGCCCAGACAAACAAATGTAGGAAGTGAAATTTAATGGGAAATGACAATGAGGGATTTGAGGATGTAGTTTAGTGGTAAAGTGCTTACCTAGCATGTACAAGGCCCTGAGTTCAATTCCCAGCATTGCAAAAAGAGAAAGGCTGCTGTGTTTCTATAAGTAGCAATGGAATGTAATCTCTCATGATCATTGACATATCCCATTTTGTCAAAACCTCTCTTCTGATCTTATATTCTCCTCCTGATACTGTTTTCTTCGTCCCAAGCAACAGACACTTCCTGGCCTTAAAAAAAAATGAAAAAGGAAAGAAAAGTCAATGAGTTACCCCAAGCCAATTATATCTGAATCATTAGCTAAAAAAACCCCAAACACCCACAGATTCTTGTTATGTAACCCAGGTTTTCTATAACTCAAGGTCCTCCTGCCTCAGCTTTATAGTGCTGGGACTGAAAGCATGTACCATGACACCTGATGATTATCTGCTTTTCTGGATTATCTGAAACTCTAACAGGAGCACAAGAGTAATTTTTCCAGAGGCAGAAGAGATGGCTCGTTGGTTAAGAGCACTTCCTGCTCTTGAAGAGGATCCAAATTCAGTTTCCAACATTCTTATTAGGCAGCTCACAATCACCTGTAACTCTACCTCCAGGGAATCTGATGCCCTTTTCTGCCCTCTGTGGGCATTCACATGCACATGTGCATGCACATGTGTGTGTGCACACATACACACACCCACAAATAAAGACATATTTTTTAATAAAGAGCAATTGTCCAGTTATGGGATGTTTTTTGGTGGTCTTACAATGGGAACCAAGGCCTTGTGCAGGGCAGGCTTGTGCTCTACTACTACGCTACAATTCCCCAGCCCTATGATGTGCTTTCATATTCTTTCTATCTTTCCATGTGTGTTACGGAAGCATATGTGTCTGGGAACAGCAAAACAGAAAAGGCATGATTCTTACAACCAAGAAACTTAGTTTAGTGGTGAGAAAACAATATGAAACATTTTATTTAAACAGGATGTGCTATGTGATATCATTGAGGTATGTATGTTCAAGGTGGAATGAAAGTACAAATGAAAATCTGGAGTGAATTGCAAGACCATGCTAAAGAGACTATTTAAATGGATTATTGGAAGCTTTATCAGTTTTTCAAGGTGCGAAACATTTCTGGTAAAGAAAGTAGCTTGGGTAAATGTGCAGAGGTGTGGCAAGGGAGAGTGAATTTAACAGTGTGGAAACATGGCTTCTGTGCATGGTGTTAGAAGAAAATGTTGGAGAGGTAGATTATAGGTTTGCTAAGGAGCCTATATCTTGTCTTTTATAGTACATAGGCTCAGACTAGTAAGGTAAATGACGGATAAGGACAGTATTGGAGACCGGAGGAAAAGGAGGGAGATAGCTGTGTAGAACTTGATTATTCATGCTTATCTCAAAGGGGCAGTTCTAGCTGGGTGTAACTTTATGGGAATGTGGATCCAATGTTAACAGTTTTTGTGATTTTTTTTAAATTAGGAAAGCAGGAAAGCTGCATTCTAAAATGTGAAACTTCTAGATTTCTAAAAGCTAGAATTGAATTTGCTTTTAAATTCCAAGCTTTAGATGATATTGCACCAAGCACAGCACATCTGTTTGCTGGATGTGGCCTACAGGTTATCATTTTGAGGCCTGCACTGTAGGGGACAAGGCACTGTGGAAACAAAGAAGCAAATTAAAGCAATACATTATAGCACATACACAACACATTAAGAAAAGAAAACTTGTGGGCTAGGGGTGTAGCTCAGTGGTAGTGTGCATGCCTAGCTTGTGTAAGCCCTAGGTTCCATCCCCAGCTCTGCAATAACATTATTAATAATAATTATCATAACCACATACATTCCTCACTGTACTGTCTCACTGCAATATTTCTAAAGCATATAAAGCCATATGTTTTCTTTTGGTGAATCAAAGTGAGGTTCTGGGTCAAATGCAATTCCCAAGTCTTCTGAGGGCAATGGTGCAAACTGTCTCAGTCGAGTTGTTAAAAGAAGCGACAGTAAGATGTCTCAGTAGGTAAAGCACTTGCTGCTCTATGATGCAAACCCAATGACATGACTTTGATCCTGGGAACTCCCGTAAAGGTGGAAGGCAAGAACCAACTCCATAAGGTTGTCTTCTGACCTCTGTGTGCCCTCAGTGGCATATGAGCCCCCCCCATTATATAGAGACACACAATAATAATAATATTAAAAATGATGCTTTAAAAAAGATTAAAAAGATAAAAAGGTAGAACATGGGAAGCTGAGACCAGTAAAACCAGTGAGACCCCTGAACAGCTTTACCACTACCACTGCTACCACGGTCAGGAGATGGCTGTCATATATTTTTTTTTCATTTTAGAGGAAGAAGAGGCAGCCTCTTTAAACCACATATGCAATAAAGTCAACATACCCAGTGATGAAGCAGATAAAGCACAATGTAATAGCTGTTACAGTTTAAAGCCTTCATTTTACAGTTGGAGAAACTAAGCCAAGTGCTTCCACCCCCACCCTCCTTAAAAACAACATACTGCTTTGCTTGGAGTGACCCCACAAACTAGTGGCAGCGTCAAGTCTTCAAACTCCTGGTCTAGCATTCTTTCCAATAATCCTAGCTGTGATAATTAAGGTAAATCAGTCTGGCGGTTTTCCTAGCATCTAGAATTCCTGGTCTCGACAAGCAGGACTTGAGAGCTGCTGTTGCAAGTCTTTCTTTTCCCCCTTAATCTGTATGCGGATGAGATTCTTTGCAAACTTTCTGTTTCATGGGTAAAGGTTAGAAAGAGGACAAAAAGATATTTGTGAAGCACTGAGACTATTCACAAGGGTATAAAGGAAAACTTGTCTGTGCCTGATATATTTAAAGCTTATGACCCCTGTGCTCTTGGGACTGACCTCCTGGTCACGTGCTTTTGGCTTACTTTTTTCTTCTTTTGTCTTCTTTTCTATATTTCTCTGTGTTTTTCTTCTCTCTTATCAGCCTAGGTCTTAGGCTTACCCTTAAGTGCTCTGGGGCATCACTGAGCCACCTCAGTGGCATTTACTATGCTTGTTTCAAGTCAATAAAAATTGCTAATTATTTATTTCTCAATTACGTGGAAATGAGTGTGCCTACTGGCTAAAAAAGTGTACACTTGCTTTGCTACAGTTACTTAGCTCTCTAAAATCCGGGACTAGTAAGTCTTGTCAGTTGTGACTCTTGACAACTAATCTTTTCCATCCTTTATTTCCAGGTCTATTGTTCTGACATTTTCCATTTTTTTTCTGAGTCCGTTTCTGATTGGTGCAGCTGTTAAAGATGCTGCAGTTGTAGCAGCAGTGTACATCTGGAACATTTGGCTGACTTGTTGAACTTCCCCCAGGGAGTACTCCAGGGGAAGCATGGGAAGGGTGGAGAGGCCAGAACAGTTGCCTGCAAGTAGAGATGCCAATAGTGTCTGGCCATTCTGTGGACCACCCTTGTAAAACTTCACCTCATTGTGACCCTCAGTTTCCCCACCTGCTCCTTGAAGGCGCATGTTCCTTCAAAAGCTCTGCAGCCCTGGAAGAAGAGAAACATCTGCCTGTGGATTCTCTCATACAGCACTTTCTGCATTGTAAAAGGGATCAATGCATATCTGTTGAACGACTTCATAGACCAAAAAAAATCCTAGGAAACTGTTTTACCTTTGAAGGGCAACACCACTTCAATTTCATTTGGGACCGGGCGCCCTCTCTCTGCTTAGACTGCCCCCAGACTCACTCCAGGAGTGAGGCTGCCTGATTCCCAGCCTCTTAGGCTCCTGGGCTCCTAGGTCTCCTTTTCTTCTGGCGAGCCATTGAATTGCAAACACAGCAGGCATGGTTTCATTCCAAACCCTGAACTGTTTTAATTAGTTTAACGTCTGTTAAACGCTTTGAAGATTGAAAGCAACAGATAAGTACTGGATGATGTTATTAGCAACTGCAGTTAATTGCAAACATTTCTATTAATGCTAGCTTCTGCCTCCTTTTCTTTGCTCTACTTTCTTTCCAAGGTTCCCAAATTCTTCTCAGCCTCCCCCTCCTTCCCTCCCCCATGCTGGCGCTGAAGGGTTAAACCGGGGTGGAGTCCAGAGATGAACGACAGCCGTAGTCACCAACTGAAACGGGGCAAGCGGGAAGAGTTGGGTGGGGCTGCCAGGCGGAGGCGAACCCCCACGCCCCCAGGCCCCGCCCCGCGGCTGGAGGTCGGAGCGGAACAGCAGGGGGCGGGGCGCCGAGGCCTGGCAGGCCCGGTGGTTGGGCGTCCCCGCAGCCCCTTGAGGCACGGGGCGGGTCTGTGCGGACCTCCTCCCTCATTCCCTCGCGGGCCGCGCTGCCCCTCTCTCCCGCCCCTCCTCCTCCCTTTCCCACCCCTCGGAGTGGAGCTGCACATGCGGCTGCTCCCTGTTCTGTCCCGCCCAGCCACCGTCGCTCTGGAACGGGTCCTTGCAGCCCCCAGCCGATGGCAGGACAGTAGCCGCCTGTCAGGGGTCGTGAACGGCTGAGGCAGAGGCAGAGGCTCCCGGGCCTCAGAGAGTGGCTGTCTCGGGAGGCCATGGGCTACCCTGAGGTAGAGCGTAGGGAACCCCTGCCTGCGGCAGCGCCACGGGAGCGGGGCAGCCAGGGCTGCGGCTGTCGCGGGGCCCCTGCTCGGGCGGGCGAAGGGAACAGCTGCCGGCTCTTCCTGGGTTTCTTTGGCCTCTCGCTGGCCCTCCACCTGCTGACGCTCTGCTGCTACCTAGAGTTGCGGTCCGAATTGCGGCGGGAGCGGGGAGCCGAGTCCCGCCTTGGCGGCCCGGGCGCTCCTGGCACCTCTGGCACCCTAAGTCGCCCCGGTAACCTCGACCCCGTGGGTCCCATCACCCGCCACCTCGAGCAGCCCTCCCTTCAGCAGCAGCCCTTGGAACCGGGAGAAGCTCCACTCTCCCCTGAGTCCCAGGACCGGCACCAGGTGAGTCACCCAGGAGGGGGGCGGCGGCGGCCCCCTCCTCTGCTAGGTAGGGCGGGGGCCGCGGGCCAGGCCCGGGGGACTCTGGCGCCGGGAGCCAAGTTCCAGGGCAGGACCTGGGAGGGGAGGGGGCCGGCGAGCCCGGAGAGGTTGTCCCGGGCAGGTTGTCCTCAGACCCTGGTTCGGCTCCTCCAGACCCCCTCAGGTCCCTCGCACTCAGAAAACTTCGCCTGCACGCGCCGCCCCCGGCTTCGGCTGCTTTGGGGAGAAGTTGGCTGCGCTCGGGTCCTGGCCGGTGAGGAGGTGCCCGTGCCGCCCCCCTGGCCGGGTAACGGCGAGCAGCTTGGCCCTTGCGCCTGTGAGGTTCTCTGCCCGCGGTGCTTGTCTCTTCGTGTCCCGAGCCTATGCCAGCACTAGCAGGCTCCTCTTTGGAGTTGGAACTGTAAACAGCTGCAATAAGTGTTCCACGCCTGTTGAGACGACTTTTAGTCATACTCTGAGCGCGGGGTCCTTGTGCGCTGACCAGAACACGGGCTTGTTCACACTTACCTGCAATTTGACACTGATTGTCCTCGGCGGGCGTTCTAGTAAAGATCAGCGCCCCTGAGGAATTCTGGTAGAAATATGCCGTCTTGCTAGACAACTTCTGAACAGCAATTTAAACAATCTATGGAAATAAAACTCACCCTTTGCATGCCGGTTCTGACTCCTTTTGATGGAGTAGGGAGCAGTGGGAAAAGTAGGCGTCAAGAGTTTTCATTACTGCTGCTTAGGAACAGGAAGCTACAATGGAATGAATAATCACTGAAAGTCATGTATCTTTAGCAGCTTTAAAAAATATGTAGGGTGTTTGTGTCCTTACTAGCAAACCGTAGCTTTGGTTGGGTTCCTCAGTTTTTCCCATTCTTTGTTCAAGTAAATGTAGTGCACTTGATAGTATTATCTTGGCTGCCATAGTTGGCCTTTCCTGAGAAACTTTGGCAAACCTTTCAAAAATCTTATTAATGGTGAATTTGTACCTCTTGGAGAAGAGGGTGAATTGTACAAATTACTTCTTCGAGGCATTGAAGTCTTCTGTATTTACTGCCACATTCAGGGGCATTGTCATAACTCTTCAAACCTTGTTGGTGCTACTTGACCTACAAAGTTGTACACTTTAGACAGTGTTACCTCATTCATGATAATACTGTGATGTTAAGACTGACATTTTACTTATTTATAGTGTGCTTTATAAAATTGTTCCAAACCTTAAAATGTCTTTCAGACACACTCCAGCTTATATAACAGCTTATCAAAGAAGAGAATCAGCAGACATGCTTCTTCTCATACTTGAAACTTTAAACGCTGTAGCTAAATGAAAATTAACTGAATCCTGGTTCCTTTATCTACACCCCCCACCCCCAGTGTTCAGTAGAAACACTTAGCAGCTGCACATTGATATTCTGTGAATAGATGAGGGAATTCAACTTTTTTAGACAAATGGTGGCCAAGACATTTTGGCATTCAGGATAGACAGCCCTGTTTATAGACTGAGGATTAGCAGGACAGCTGTACTCTTGGGCTTCTGTGATGGCATGGGACTTTCACAGGTCTGTAATGGCATTTAGTTGCCTGCACTTTTTGTAACATTAAAATGCTTCTATGTTTCGACACTGCTTCTTAACTGCTGTCCTTTCTTCTTTCTATTTTAGTCTTTTTGAGCAGTAGAAGCAATGATACTGGCTTTTCACATTTCTTGGCATCAGTTTGGAACTGGAGTGTTTCAGAGTTGTAAGGTACTATCTGAGTCTGTTTTATTGATTTCTTTGGAGAACACATAGGCCCAGAGGGGGAAGTAACTGCTCCAAGATAGCATAACTTGAACCAAAACTAGGATGCACTTGCTCTTTTAATTCCCAGTTTAGTGCCCATTCCCCCATAGCATAGTATCTACTGAGGATTTGTTGTGAGGAAGGTGGGAGGGGGGCAATAGGTTGGAGCTCCAAGGTCGACTTTTTGCAGAGCAGAGGGTTCAGATCTGTCATTCTCTTCTACTCTCCCAACATTTTGACCAGACTAAGTTGAATCATGTATTCTTTATTTATAATGAACTTCACTTTCAAGAGAATTGGACTATACTTTGAAGGAATTTTAGCGCAGATTCCACTTGTATCTCTTGAGGGTATTAGTTTTAATATATAAGTAAATAAATAAATAAATAAATGAAAAGTTAATTGGCTAATAGAGTTAAATTGATATGCTATATCTTGGGTAAAAGTTCCAGTGCCCTGGTGCACCCTCTGCTGGCTTTGAAGTGACATTTAATTGTAGTATCTGCTGACAGTCAAGATTCTAAGTTGTGCTGACAGATTCTGATTCATAAATAAGGAAGTAAACAGTTTTGTGGGACTTGGCCACGTAGGTCATATTTTAATATTTTAGTTTTTCAACATAAATAGTTGCTGTTACAGCAACTCTTGACAGGACCAGAGAGAAAAATATGCACCCTCCAGTGGGCAATACATCTAGGTTTCCTACCAGGATATTTGGAAAGAGTAGAGGCAAGCTGATAAAATTAAGTTGTAGTGACAGAGGTACAGAGGTACTTCATCATGTAAGGTCATGTATTTGGGCAAAGGAAATCTACCCATGTTTATGAGGTGATTGGGCTGTGGGTTGGACTTAAGAAAGGACTCTAGTAATCATCATGGGTCTATGTACGCCATATTTCATTAAAAACAAAACAAAACAAAACAAAAAACAACCCAGGATGCAGAAGGAATTTAGGACTCAAAGCAGGAAGATCAACAAATTTCTCCAAGGTAAGTGTTAGAAAAGTCTCCCAAGTAGGGACATAGTTGCTGATGGTAAAAAGTGGAAGGATCACATCAGAGTTTCTGAAACCATAGCTGTGTCCTTCAGCTGGAGGAGATAAGTATCTGTATTTGGAAACTTGATAAAAAAGATGATATTAAGGGCTAGAGACATATCAGTAGTGTATTAATTTGACATCAAATATAAAAAAATAAAATCATTGGATCATTCTGTATAGAAGAAGGTCAGGTCATTATATTCCTCAAAGGTCAAGTATGTGATAAATCCTAGGAATGTGTTAACAAAAATGAAATCTCTTGTCTTCTCCATATAGAAGACCAAAAGCGAACTTTTGCCTGCAATCAGACAGAAAATTTTGGTGACTTCTCTTCAAGAAAAAGCTAGCAGCTGATTTATGAAAGTCCCCAGAAATCCAATTAAATTGATCAAAAGGATGGAGGGATTTTCTAGTAGTTTTTTTGGTCTGGCGAGAGAACTAGACGTCTTTAGAGAGAGGTATGATTCAAGTCCTCCAAATAATGATAAAGATAAGTATGGTTAATACATTGGTGTATTTAATTATCTAAGCTCAATAATACAAAGTTCTTTGTGTTAGACATAATATTAAGTGTTAGATGTCTTTTAATGCTTGATAAAGTTATTTAGAGAGAGAGAGAGAGAGAGAGAGAGAGAGAGAAAGGCAGGCAGACACAAATAAAGGTAGAATATCATTTAACTCATTGCCCCAAGTGATAATCTAAACTGTGGTAGACTAATAAGAATTTAAGACTGTTGGAGATATTTGATATGTATTCCTAATTATTTGAGGTGTTATCATAGAAGCCAGCTTTAATATTCTTTAGAAATATTTTAGTACAACTGTATAGATCATTAGTGCACCAAGATTTGACATTCCTTATGGCTGTTTGGTCAAAAAATAGCTAGGAATCAGTCAAGGTAATTTAAGATGAACAATAACAGATAATCCCACAAATTGGAGACACTGGATCCAGGAGGAATAGATTTTTTATGGGTTTAAATCCAGACTTTTCAATGTGTTACTCAAGGCTTTTGATGAACTGGTTTCATTATATCCATCTCATTTTCCCTCTCATTAATTTTGCTCCTGCAAGTCACCCAGCATATCCTCTTTTGGGATTACTCGGTACTTGTTATTGATGTTGATATTAATAAATTGCCTGTCTTTACATTAGAACTCATCAGAAATCGATCATATTTATTGTCTTCATGATATATAACATAAAACTAGTTACAGTTAAGCACTCAAATAATTGTTGAGTTAAATAGTATTTTTTATTATTATTTCTCAGGTCTTGTTAAGCCTATGAATAAATAAATAAATGAATAAATAAATAATTCTTCTGGTAATGTTTCACCAGTTTCCAAAATAATTAGAAAGTGAAATGGAAAAGAGGAGTCCTAACCATGTGATCCATTTCCTAGTTTCACACCTTCCCTCTGAGATGACAAAAAAAGCTTTTTATAATATATTGTTTGATGTTTTATTTGCTTTTAGCTCTTATCTTTCTCTCTTAGATCTTGTGAAAAATGATCTGTAATTTATCTGTAACTACCTTATAGAGAGGGTCTCTTTATACTAGAGAATTTCTGAAGCTATCTAATTCCCAAGAATATTACCAAGAGAAGCTTTGTGCTTTTGTCTGTGGGATAGCCATCAGAGGGGACTGTCTTTATCTGATTCCTCTGTAAGTACCCAGCAGTTTCTCATTTCTATTCTTTTTCTTTTTATTTATATTTTATTGAGTATAACACAAATACAGAAAAGCATAACACATCATAATTGTACCATTGGATGAAATATCACGAAGTGAATACTCATGTTGCTCGTACCTAGGTCAAGAAATGGAATATTTCTAACATTCCTCAGTCCCTTAATTGTGCCCCATCTTTATCACTATATCATCTTCACTCTCCAAAGTTAATGACTGTCCTGGCTTCTAATATCAGAGATAATTCTGTCTATTTTTGAACTATACGTAAATGAAATCAGACAAATGTATTTTTTCGAGTCTGGTATTTTTTTCACCAACACTGTATTTCTCATATCTGTTATGTTACATACACTGATAGTTGGTTTTTTTTTTTTTTGGTCTTTTTGAGACAGGGTCTCCCTGTAGCCCCAGCTGTCCTGGAACTCACTATGTAGACCAGGCTGGCCTTGACTCACAGAGATCTGCCTGCCTCCTGAGTGCTGGGATTAAAGGCGTGCGCCACCACACCCGGCACACTGATAGTTTTTAAAATTTTTTGTATATTCTGTTGTTGCAATATATCATAATTAAAAATTCATTGTATTGTTAATAAATATGTATTTTATTTTCTGTTTGGAGTTATTATGCATAATGATATTACAGATATTATTGTACATGGTTTTTGGTTCCAAGTATTTGAATTTGTTTTGACTAGAGACCTAGGATTAGAGTTTCTGGGTCATGAGGAATGCATATATTTTGACATTATTGATGATAGTTTTTCTAAGTGATTGACAATTTGTATTCTCACTAGTAATGTAAGAGAATCTCAGTTGTTCCATATCTTGCAATCACAGCCATTCTGGTGGGTGGTTTTGTAGTGCTGTCTTGTGATTTATTGTTGTATTATGCTGTTGAAGATTGAACCCAGGGCTTCAGACATGCTAAGTAAGCAATTCTACCTTAACCCTATTTTAAGTGACATATCTCAAAAGACTAATGAAGTTGTACCCTTTTTTGTATGCTATTATCAATTTGGATATCTTCTGTGGAGTGCTCATACAAGTTCTTTTGTGTATATTTTACTGTCAAATTGTTGTATTCTTACAGATTTCTTATATAATTCTTTTTCTCAATATATTCTTATTGAATTTTTGTGCATTTCATACAATACATCTTAATCCTATTTAGACTCCCTTCCCTGTCTGCACCCCATAGACTACCCACTAGATTTATGCATTCTGTCATATATGTTAAGAGAATTATTTTATTTTTGTGTGTTTATGTATGTGTGTGCACGTGTGTGTGTGTGTGTTTGTGTGTGTGTACTCATGCGTGCAAAGGCCAAAAGAAGGGTCCACTGGAGCTAGAGTTACAGGTGATATGAGTTACATGTGGTTGTGAACTGCCCAACATGGGTGATGGGAAACTCAGATTCTTTGCAAGAGCACAGTGCTCTTTACTGCTGAACTATCTCTTTAGCCTTAGAATTCTTTATACTCCATGGAAATGGAGTTTTCTTTTAGTTTGCCAAAAATTCCTAAATTTGTGCCTTTCTATTATAGTATCCTTTGATGAACAGAGGTCTTTAATTTTAAAGTGTCAAAATTTTCAACATTTTTTCCCCATGTATACTGTTTTTGTATCTTATTTAAGAAACATTTTCCAGGACTGGAGAGATTGCTCAGTGGTTAAGGGCACTTTCTCCTCTTCCAGATGACTAAAGTTTGGTTCTCAACACCCATGTCAGGTGGCTCACAACCATCTGTATCTTCAATTCCAAAGGATTTGAAACATCTTCTGGACTCCACAGGCATACACACATGGGATAAATTTACACAGACACACACAGAGACATAAATAAAAACAATAAAAACCAACTCTTTTAAAAATGAAATATTGGGTGGCTGAAATTTGGGAGAATGTTAAACCAAAGGTCTAAAAATGAAATATTTTCTAATCTTGAGATCATTCGATATGCTTACGTATTATCATTTAGAAGCTTCATCTTTTGCCATTTATAGTTAGATCTATAAGCCACCTGCAATTGATTTTGTGTATGGTAAGATATGGAGGTCAGGCTTCATATTATTCCATATAAATATTCCACTGATCTAGTTATATTTATTATAAAGGTGTTTTCTCTACTTCTCTACATTGTTAACTTCTTCATACATCAATTATTTATGTATATGCAAGATTGTTTCTGAGCTGCTAATTCTATTCTTCTGTTCAGTTTCTCATTAGTCCATTTTCTGTTGTAACAAAATTATTGAGGTTAGATACTAACGGAGATTATTTAGGTAATTTTGGAGATTCAAAGGCATCTGTTCAGCTTTAGTCAGGTCACCCTTGGCTGGATAACAACATGGTGGAGAAAGAAAAAAAAACACATGCAGAAAAGGGAATTTTGCATGGAATGACCTAATTTCATAGCAACCTACCCTGTAAGAACTAATATTCTTTATGAGAAAAGGGTACTTCTGAAGGCAGTGCCCCTAGTGACCCAGTTACCTTGCACTAGGTTCTACCTCTAAAAGTTCTACCATGTCAACACTACCAAACTGAGTACCAATTCTTCATCACATGAATCCTTGGGAGACAAAACCACAATCAGATCATAGCACACCGCTATGTGTTAGTGTTAGTCACTGGACCCTATAAGCTCTTACTCACTGGGAAAGCAAGTCCTTTTAGCTTGTTCCTATTCTCTTTGCCCTTTCCATTTTCACATATATTTTAGAATCAGCTTTTCATGTTCCTTAGGAAAAGAAAAGCCTCCGGGGGATTTTTATTTTGGTTGCATTGAATTTAAAAATCAATTTAGAAGTCACATATCTACAATATCCAATCTTTTAATCCATGGACATGGTATACCCCTCCATTTCATTCACCAGTTTTCCTAGAAATACTTTCTTTCTGTATGGAGGTTTTCCAAAGTATGTGATTTTGTTTTTGATGCCATTGTGGATGTTATTTATGATGATGTTGTGGTTCACCATATAGACTGTATTTCAGAATTCAGGGGTATGCCTACAAGTACTGAGAAGACAGAACTCAGATGGGGGTGCTCCTTTCAGTTTTCCTTGGTTGAATAAAACTCAGCAGAAAAAAAAGCTTCATTTCAGAATGGCTTACATCCACTGACTAACCAGTATAGAGCTATAAATGACTTCATCTTTCTTTCAAACTAGGAAACTTTGAAGAGTCATACCAGCCATACCAGCATATGAACTCATTATAAATTTGGTTATGGAAATTTGGGGGTTGAATTTTTCCTTATCTTGAATATATGTTGATCTCCAAAGCACTGTCTAATAAAAGACCTGCATGGTAGTCTAAGACCTTAAGCCAACTTTATAGGAAAGCCAACATGAGAGCTAAATAATTTTTTTTGGTCTTTTTGAGAGCTAAATAACTTTAAATTTAACTTTAACTGCTTCTTGCTGATGTTTACAAATTTAGTTTAATTTTATATTTTGATTTTTGCATCTAGAAGTTTGCTGAGTGCATTTATTGATACTTATCATTTATTTGCATGTTCTTTTGGATTTCCCACATGTCTATGAAACTGAAAAATATCTTGAAAGGTTTTATTCTTTTACATTCCAATCTACAAACACCTGAAGTTTTCTTTATTATGTTGGCTAGACTTTCAGACTAATGTTAAATGTGAGTAGTGATAGCAGACATCTTTATTCTCTTTCCAACATTACAGGGAACACTCTAATATTTCATTGTTAGGTATAATGCTTTTCATAGTTTTTATTACTGTTGTTTGTTTTTAAAAATATTTTGCTTATTTTATTTCATGTGTATGAGTATAATGCTTGCATGTATGTAAGTGCACCCATGTCCTACAATGCCTGCAGAGGTCAGAAGAGGGTGTTAAGACTACTTGAAAATGGAGTTATGGATGGTGGTCAGCTGCCATGTGGATGCTGGGAACCGAGTCCTGATCCTCTGCAAGAACAGCCAGTGTTCTTAACTGCTGAGCCATTTCTTCAGCCCCCTACTGTTGTTAGTTTTTAAAGGTATCCATCAATTAAAAAAAATCTTCTAGTTCTACTTTGCAAAGGGTTTTCAGTAACAAAAGGAGGTACATCATTATATCACATGATTTTCTTTTATATATTGAACTAATCATACGATTTTTCTCCTTTATTTTGTCAAAGTGGTGTGAAAACCAATCTTATACCCTTAGGATAAAGCCACTTTCAATGTATTATTCAGTTTATATTTGTCTGGAATTGTTTTACTAACCTTTCATTTACAATCTTTGATCTTTATTTATGAGTGAGATTAGCATGTAATTTTCCCTTGTTATTAAGTTTGGATTTCAAGGTTATTTTATGCTGTCATTACAATGGCAGAAAGTGCTTGTTTGTTGCCCATAAACATCTATGTAGTATTGATGACATTTTTTTCCTTAAACACTAGGGAGAATTTGTGAAGTCATTTTACCCTAAGGGAGGTTAAATTGTATGTTTGATATCATAGTAGATATAGAACTTTCAGACAGTAGCTAGCAAAGTAATAAAATACTTAGGAATAAATTTAACTAAGAGAGTCAGAGACCTAAACATTGGAAACTATAAAACACTGATGAGAGAAGTTGAAGAAGGCACAAAGAAATGGAAATATATTTCATGTCCATATTTTAGAAGAATTAAAATTGGTAAAATGTCTGTTACCCTAAGAAACCCTCCAATTCAGTGAAAGTCCCATCAAATTGCCAGTGACATAAGCCAAGGTGTAGTGTCTCATGCCTATAATCCTAGCACTTGGGAGGCCAAGGCAGAAGGATCATGAATTCAAGGCTATCCTGGGCTACATGATGAGACCCTAGCTCAAAAAACAAAAACAAAAACTGCTCAAACAAAGAACAAGCAATGACATATGTTAAAGAAATAAAAATAAGGGACTGGAGAGATGGCTCAGCAGTTAAGAGCACTGACTGCTCTTGCAGAGGACCTGGGTTCGATTCCCAGTACCCACCTGGCACTACGAACTGTCCTTAACTCCAGTTCCAGCAGAATCCGAAGCCCTCTTCTGATGTCCATGGCATTGCACGACACAGGTGCACTCACACACATGCAGGCAATACACTCATACACATAAAAATAAAAATAATAAAATAATTTTGAAAAAAAGAAATAAAAAGAAATTCTAAGCTGGGTGTGATAACATATGCTTTTAATTCCAGCACCCAGAAGGCAGACATGGGCAAATCTCTGTGAGTTTGAGGCCAGCCTGCTCTCTATAGCAAGTACCAGGCCCGCTGGGGTTGCAGGCAGACCCTGTCTCAGAAAGACCAAAAAAAAAGTACATGCAAGAAAAGCAAAAATAGGCAAATGAGATTGCATCAAGCTAAAACCTTGCATGTCAAAGGAAGCAATCAACAAAAGAAAAAGACAATAATAGAGTGTATTTGCAAACCATACATTTGCATAACCATAAGGGTTAATATCTAATGTATAGGAGCTCAAACACCTCAACAGCAAGCAAACAACCCAATTAAAAACTAGGCAAACGACCCGAATAAACATTTTTCAAAAGAAGACATCTGATTAATATAAAAAGTGTCTAAAATTGCTAATCATCAGGGAAACACCTCACCCCAGGAGATAGATGGATGAAGTAAATGTGATACATATACACATACAGTATTATTCAGCCTTGAAAAATAATGTAGCCCTGCCATTTATGTCAACATGAATGAAACTAGAGGACATTATGTTAAATGGAAGAGACCATTAAATGGTACACCAACTTAATTCACACAGAACATTATTATTGGAGGGGACTGTACAGATGGCTCAGTGATTAAGAGCACTGGCTGCCCTTGCAGAGGACCGGGGTTTGGTTCCCAGCACCCATGTGACAGCTAACAACTGTTTGTTAACTCCAGTTCCAGGGGATTTGACACCCCTTCTCACCTCTGAAGATATTGCATGACGTGAGTGCACTTACATACTTTCATACACATAAAATAAAAGTAATAAATAAAAAATTTAAAAAACAACTATTATTGAAATCTTTTTTTTTTTTTTTGGTCTTTTTGAGACAGGGTCTCCCTGTAGCCCCAGCTGTCCTGGAAATCACTATGTAGACCAGGCTGGCCTTGAATTCACAGAGATCTGCATGCCTCTGCCTCACGAGTGCTGGGATTAAAGGCGTGTGCCACCACCCCTGGCCTATTGAAATGTTTTAAATCACTCTTCATTCATAAATTCCTTCCCAGGCTTCTATCTTTCTCTTTCCTTCCCATTCAACTTCCTTTCTCATAAAACCAAGGAACTCGTGCATGCCATTTCCTGAGCCATTTCCTGAGTCCGTATCTCTTTTAACTATTATTTATGCCTTATGATATTTTCACTCTTTGAGGGTGGGATGTAGCCCAGGCTGGCTTCAAACTTGTGATCCTCCTGCCTCACACTCCTGAATGATGTTACAGGCATATACTGGCATGCCTGCTCTATTTATTCTTTTAAAATATTTGCTTGCTACCTTGTCTTAGTATGTTTGAACTGTTCTAACAAAATAGTCAGTGGTTTGTAAATAATGACATTTATTGTTCACAGTTCTGGAGACTGGGAAGTCCAAGATAAAGGCACTGACAGATTTGGTCTCTGATGAGGGCCTACTTCCTGCTTCATAGAATGGCACTTTTTTTTTTTTAAACTATATCCTCAAATGGTAGAAGGGGTGCTCCCTCAGGTCTGTTTTGTACGGAAACTAATCCCGTTCATGAGGGACCTGCTCTCATGATTTAGTATGCTCCTAAATGCTTTGTCTCCTAAAACCATATATTAGTAATTAGGATTTAACATATGAGCTTTGGAGGCACACAAAAATTTAGATCATAGAAAATCTTTTAAATACTTTTCTCAGTATTCCTTTATGTCTTACATCTCTATATTTTAGTCCGTTTTTTGTTGTTTTCTTTTGTTTGGCTTGTTTCTTTTTTATTTTTATTTTATGCATTTGAGTGTTATGCTTGCATGTGTGTATGTGCACCCATGTTCTGCAGTGCCCGCGGAGGACAGAAGAAGGCATCAGATCCCCTGGAACTGGAGTTATGGATGGTTGTTAGCCACCATGTAGGTGCTGAAATTTGAACCTGGGTCTTCTGCAAGAACAAATGGGGCTCTTATCCATTGAACCGTCTCTCCAGCACCTCTAGATTGTTTGTTTCTTGCTTAGAAATTCGTTCTCAGTATTTTCTTCTGAACTACTTTCTAATTCATTAATTCTTTCCTATTGTTTGATATATTAAGCTCAATTATTGATATTTCTTTTGCTCTTTTTAAAATTAATGTATATTAATTGTATAAAACAATGGGCTTCATGACATTTTTATAGTATACAATGACCTTTGATCATATTAACCCCCCTTAACATCTTATTCCTCTCCCCCCTCCTCTGGTCCCCTCTTTCTTCCTAAATACTCTCTCTTCTATCCTCAGTCTTCTTACTTTAAAAAAAATTAGATTTCAACATTTGAGAGAAAACATGCAATATTTACCTTTCTGGATCTATCTTTATTCATTTATCATGATGATCTCCAGTTTTATGCATTTTCCTGAAATGACATCATTTCATTCTTCAATTCATTCAGTTTTCAATGTACCTTATCAGTTGTATTTTCATTTATAGAATTTTCATTTGAGTATTTTAGAAATAATGTTTAATTCTTTGACAATATTCGCAATCAGATTTTTTCTTTTCAGATCATATTAATTGTAATTATTTGATAGTCTTCATTTAGTAACTTATTTATCTCAATCCTTGAGAGTATGTTTCTGTTGTCAGTTGTGTGTCTTGATTTTTCTATCACTCGTCTGTCTCCTCATATGCTTGTTTGCTTTTGGATCAGTGACGTACATTGTATATTTTTAAAACCCCTACAGCACAGATGGTTTGAAGCCTCAGTTGCTTTTATTTTTATCCGGATATTTTTATGCTTCTGGAATTGGCTTGAGGTACTAGCAATTATATGTCACCTTAGTCCAGCAGGATATTGTGATAATCTGAAGCTGGTCATTGATGTAGTTATTAGGTCTTAAAGCTGGGGTTGTACCATCCATTGATATTCTCCATTAGGAGCTTGCTCTCCAAAACTATGAGAGCTAGCCTTCAGGGGAGGGGGCTTCCAGGTCAGTTCCAGCTCCATTTCTCCAAAGCCCGTGTTCAAAGTATATCCTGTCTTCAGCAATATGGTCTTACCTTCAAATTCTGGGAGGCCATCAAGGACTGTGGCAATAGCCTGTGTAATTTTGGGAGTCTCTTGGACTACCCTGGCCAACAATTCAAAGGAAGGTTTCTCCTGTCTGGTACTGTTTCTTGTTATGTATCCTTCAGCTATACACGTGGACTCATGTAGAGATATTGTATGTGTAATTTTTCAGTAGGATTTTAGACTAATATGATTCCCTCTGATTTTTTTTTACACTGGCTAGGTACTATTTATCTTTCCTCTCTCTCCTCATCTAACCCTCCCTCTATGCCCTCCCCATTTAAAGTACCTCCATTTTCCCCATTTCTCCCTTGATAATACCTGTCTCTGATGGTTTCACCCCTCTGCAGCTGTTAAATTGCTTTTTATCAGGTATTTTGTCACAGCAGGGAGAAAAGTATCTCTTACAAGATATATCCAAAGGAAATGAAATCAGTATTTGGAAGAAACCAATGTACTCCCATGTTTATTTTAGCCCTATTCACAATATCCAAGAATTGGAAATAACCTAAGTGTCCATTAGCTGATGAATGAGTAAGAAAATGTGGTACTTCTAGGTATGGTTGCATACACCTGTACTTCCAGATTTCTTAGACATGACACCAAATACACAGTCCAACAGCAACAGCAAAGAAGAGGTCAAAAAAGAAACACAAATGAATTGTTTTAGAAAAGCAAACTTGCTTTTCTGAAGAAAATTTTGAAAAATGAAATGTGACATACTAGGAGAAAATAGGTACAAAATATAGCTCTGATAATTTGTATCAGAAATTACAAAATCCTCTTAAGATGCAATAATGAGAAGACAAACTAAACCAAAATAGGCAAAATATACAGATATTTTATCAAAGAAGATGCATAAATGTTTAAAATATACAAAAGCTGCTCATCATTATCTTTCTTGAAAATATAAATTAAAACTACAATGAGATACCATCTTATAACCACTAGAATGGCTATAATGAAAAAGATAATAATACATGGAAGATGTGGAGAATGGGAACCCTCATATTTTGCTGCTGGGAATGTTAAATGATGCAGCTGCTTTGGAAAACAGCTTTTACTTCCCTCAATAAGTTAATATCAAATACTTATTGCTATATGACCCAGCAATTCTACTTGTAGGCATGTACTCCAAAGAATTGAAAACATATGTTCACACAAAACCTCTACATTAATGTTCATAGTGGTATTATTTATAATTTTTAAAAAGTAAAACAACCTAAATATCTGATGAATAAACACAGTGTGTTTCTATATAATAGACTGTATTTCAACCATTGAAAGAAATGAAGTATGAATGTGTGCTATAGCATGATGGGATTTCAGATGCTAAGTGTAAAGAACCACACACACACACACACACACACACTCACACACTGTATTATGTAATTCTATTTGTATGAAATATTCAGAATAGACAAATATGTGGAGACAAAAATTAGATTAGTGAGTGTGGTGAGTGGTAGGAATGAAAATTCATTAAATATGGGCACTTATTGTGGGAATGAAATTATTTTAAAACTGATTTACCATGCCTAGCGTAGTAGCAGTAGAAAATAATGTAAGAACTATTATGATGTTATACAAATCAGTTACTTAAAAAAAAGTTGAATTGTGCACCTAAAATGGATGTATTCTACAGTATGTGAATTATATCTAAATACAGTTGTTACTTTAAAAGCTGGGAAATAAAGGTAATGGATAAATGTGTAAAATGAATGTATCCTATGGTATGTGAATTTTATCTAAAAAAACAGTTGTTACTTTAAAAATGGAAAATAAAAGCAATGGATAAATGTGTAAGAGGTGTTAGGTGTTTCTAAGTGATAGCTGTCTTTAATTGTTCATTCCAAATTCCCCTAAACTCTCTTCCTAATAGACAAGTTCAGGGCCCCAACCCAGAAGCATCAGGGATGTCAGTCTATTCATGTATAATTTGAAAAAGATGTACTGGTGATTCTAGTGTGCACAACAGAGTGAGAATCTGTGGTTTGTAGAATTGTGGATGAGTTGGTGTGGATAGAGCCTGGAGTGCACATAGAGCCACCTGTGGTTTGACTATCTCTTCTAAAACCCATGCTGAAATTTAATTACCATTGAAACAGTATTATGAGGTGAGACCTTTAAGTGGTAATTAGGTCAATGAAGCCGTGTGACCTGAATAAGTGCTATCATTTTAGAAGTGGGTCAAGAGTCTTGGGATTAGGCTCTGATTAATCTTTCTGTGTTATGTTCTCAATTGATCTTCCATCTGCCACCATGGGATGATACAGCACAAAGGTACTTGCCAGATAGATGTTCTTGGATTTCCAGCCTTCAGAACTGTGAGAAATAAATTTCTTTCTCTTTTTGTTTGTTTATTTGATACAGAATAGCATACAGCCCAGGCTGTTCCCAAACTTGCTTGGAAGTTGAACTTCTAATCCTCTTACTTTTTACCTCCCAAAGGCTGTAGTTACAGGCATGAGCCACCATGCCTGGCTTAATACAATTATTTACTTTATAAATTATGCAATCTGTAGTATTATGATAAGCAACAAAAACAAACCAAGATAGGGTCCAGTGGTTACTTGCACTAGAGTGGGCAGTAGTAATTCTGGCCCACAATCATTATCTCTTTCTTCCTCTCTTCTGTGTTCTTCATTTCTCTCTCTTCCTTTCCGTCTATGGCATTCTTTCTTATTCTTACTCTTAAACTCCCTAATAGAACTTTTTTTTCATGACTATAGGGTTAACATATACCATCCTGATCATGAATGTGGTTCTGATGAATGTGAACATGGTTCTTAACTAGAGGTGTATATTAGTCTTGGAGAATTTTTTCAAAAACTACATATATGTAGCCATATGTAATCCTCAATCAGAGTATTTAGAGTGGGTTTAAGGCTTGTTAGGTGATACTGATGCAATTCTCTGAGAATTGCTGCTCTAAAGGAAAAAAAAAATAACAGTATAAATGAGAGAAGAATTGGTCCCCTGTATAGACTATTACTTATTTTATCATTTGTATTACTAGTTCTACCTTTGATAACCATTGACCCATGAGCTTGGGTGGTAGTGAATGCTTAATGAACATCTGTATGAAATGCAATTTGGAAAATCAGTTAATGATTATATATCTTTTTGGGAGAGAGGAATTAGATTTCAGTTGTCAGTGTCTCAGCCAGATGCTAGGGCTATGTGTTCAGAATAACCAACAGAAGGAGTACGTCCCTGTATTTTGTGGCTTCTTAGGGACTTCCCTGCTGGTAGCTGCTGAAACCACTTTAAAATAATAGGCTGCTGAGTAATTTTCTCCATGTACATCCACCTGTCAATGGGCCTGCACTTCAGAGATGAGGAGTAATTTTTATTGGAGTGATCTTGTATAGCAGGGTTTGAAACCAGACAGCCACAAAGAAATTGATTTTTGAAAGGAGATTACTGCTAAATTTTATTTTGTGGTTTGTAGATAGTTATTTTTATTTCATCCTGCCACACTAGTGGCCTACAAGGGCAATGAAAGCTTAAATGCTACTATGAACTTAGAAGTGTGGCATGCGTCTAGAGTACTTTTAAGGAAACATTTTGTTTTTATTATTATTAATTTTTTTTGGTCTTTTTGAGACAGGGTCTCCCTGTAGCCCCAGCTGTCCTGGAACTCACTATGTAGACCAGGGTGGCCTTGAACTCACAGAGATCTGCCTGCCTCTGCCTCCTGAGTGCTGGGATTAAAGGCGTGCACCACTACGCCCGGAATTATTATATTATGTGTAGGGGGATGGGTGACAATGGGTGGGTGGAGGTCAGAGGACAACCCTGCAGAGTTGATTCTCTCTTTCTACCTTTATGTAGTCCCTGGGGATCGGATCCAGGTTATCAGGCTTTTGTGACAAGTGCTTTACCTGCTGACCCTAGAACACTTTCAATATGTAGTGTAAAACTTTAATGTGAAGAAACCAAAGGCTTCTCCTGGAAGGATTTTAACACCTGACCCAGGCAGTCAGAAAGACTGAAGGAAGAGAGGGTGGCATATTTCAGGTGTTTCCTCATTTTCACTGAGTCACTATTAGATACAAGGCAATACTTGAGGTTTTACTCATCAGAACTGATTCACCTAGCAGAATCAACAAAAAACAAACATTCTTTGTTTCTAATGACATCAGACAACTCTGTTGGGTGCCATTGGATTTTTTCAACTGCTACCTCCAAGTTATTACTCTTAACTTGAATTCATTTCCATTCTTCCCCTCCTCTCTCTCCCCACTAAATTTTATGAAATTAAATCCTAGTTTCATTCTTTAAATAACTCAGGCATAAAATCCTAGATGCAGTCTCCTTCTCTTGTTCCTTTGCTACTCATATTTAGCATTCCAGTTACTAAGTTGATTCATACTTCCTGATGCTGATTTCTACTGTTTATATAACTTGCATTGCTCCTTTTCTTTCTAGTGCCTCTGCTGTTAATTCTGATTGTGTTTATCTCAGAAAATCTTATTCTTTAAATAACTCAGGCATAAAATCCTAGATGCAGTCTCCTTCTCTTGTTCCTTTGCTACTCATATTTAGCATTCCAGTTACTAAGTTGATTCATACTTCCTGATGCTGATTTCTACTGTTTATATAACTTGCATTGCTCCTTTTCTTTCTAGTGCCTCTGCTGTTAATTCTGATTGTGTTTATCTCAGAAAATCTTCAAGTTCCCTCTCTCAAATCTGTGATTATTCCTCAGCTTCTCATATTCTGTAGTAGTTATGGATCAGAGAGTTGCTTTGTTCTCTACAGGTACTACTATTGCTGCTGCTGCTGCTGCTGCTGCTGCTGCTGCTACTACTACTACTACTACTACTACTACTACTACTACTACTACTACTACAACTATACACACACCATCTAAATAGTTTTCAAAAGTCGCTTTGTCATGCCACCACCTCCTCTGACATCTTCACTGACAAGTTCAAAGTCCTTAAGCAATCATACTTTAATTGCTGTGTCACTCTCCTTGTTACTTTCTGTCCATTTGAATTCAGTTACATTGAGATTGATCCACTGACATACATCTTGTGTTCTGGCTTTTATTCACTTGTTTCTCAAAGCTGAATGTCCTTCCCTTCAACCTCTTCCTGGAGCCCCCAGATTTTCAGAGAATCAAACCTTACCTCTGCTGAATTCCTCCTTGTCGATCCATCTCACCATTCTAAATCCTTCATTTGCCAATTAATTGCATCATAGTTTATCTTGTTTCTTCCACTGGGAAAGGGATTTTTAAAAAATCTTTTTTTGAGACAGGGTTTCCCTGTAGCCCCAGCTGGCCTGACACTTGCTGTATAGACCAGGCTGGTCTTGATGTCACAGAGATCCACCTGCCTCTGCCTCCTGAGTGCTAGGACTAAAGATTTGCACCATCATGCCCTGGGGCGGGTGGCAGGGGAGGCTATTAACCTTTTTCTAATTTATTTATATTGTGATTTCTTATTTAACCAAAAGGATTTTTTCTTTTTTTATTGAATTTTTGTGAATTTCATATAATACATCTTGGTCATATTTGGACCCCCTCCCCTATTTGTACCCTCCATAACCTTCCTACTGGATTTCATGTATTCTCTCATATATGTTAAGGCCTATCAAGCCAACTTTGTGTTCCCAAATGTCCCTCTGGGGAGTCCATCCACTGGAGCCTGGTCTACGTATCTAGAATCACTTTCTTATTTATTTATTTATTTATTTATTTATTTATTTGTTTGTTTATTTATTTATTGTGTATGAGTGTATTGCCTGCATGCATGTGAGTGCACCCATGTTGTGCAATGCTGCGGACGTCAGAAGAGGGCTTTGGATTCCCCTGGAACTGGAGTTAAGGATGATTTGTAGCTGCCATGTTAGTGCTGGGAATCAAACCTGGGTCCTCTGCAAGAGCAGTCATTGCTCTTAACTGCTGAGCCATCTCTCCAGCCCCTAGAATCACTTTCTAAAAGAAAACCAACTCTCCCTTTACCAGTAGTCGATGGTTGCCAGTAGTTTCTCAGCTAAGGTTGGGCATTCTTGCCCATTTCCCCATTTCCGTGCTAAGTTTTTGTCTGCTTTGAGATTGAATGGGTCTTCTGCATGCTGTCACCATTGCGGTAAGTTCATATGATCAAGTTCCCAGGTGTCTGGAAAACTCTGTTTCCTTGTGGTCATCCACCACCCCTGGCTCTTACATTCTTTGCACCTATTCTTCCACAATGGTCCCTGAGGGTGGCAGAGTTTTAATACGGGAATCCTATCCAGGGACACACACTTTGCAGCCTCTTATTTTCTACATTTTGGCCAGTTGTAGCTTTCTGTGTTAATTACCATCTGTTGCACGAGGAAGCTTTGCTGATAAGGAAGCATTGGGAGATCAATTAATATTCTTTCTGCTCCCTGTTCTGCTATGTTACATGAGCTTTGATTGTAGAGGTTCCATTATAGATGTGTCACGGCTGGGCATCAGCACCTCACAGACACTTATTTTCTGTATTTGACCAGTTGTAGAACTCTATAATAGTCTCCACTGAATGCAAAAAGAAGCTTTTTTAATGAGTAGTGACAGGTACACTTGTTTATAAATATAAGAATACATATTTAGAATACACTAAGAAATTAATGTTGGTCTAGGGATGTGGCAAAAGTAGGTTTTTCTCTAGGCTCTATGACTTCTCCAGCCATGTATATTTGGCAATGTTTATAGTTACATACATGAGTTCCCTCCCATTAAGTGGATTTTCAGTCCACTTAGACAGCTGTTGATTACACCCCTATATAGAAGTGCCACTCCCACACTGATACAGATAGTTTTCTGAACCAGTCATTGTTGTATTTATTAGAATTTGCAGCTGGGTACAACCATTGATTGATTTTCTCCCTTGGTAGTCTGCATAGTATCCTCTGATACTATGAGAGCTAGTCTTCAGGAACTTACAGGTCAGTTCCAGTTCAATTGCTCCTAGTCCTGTGTTTGCAGTATGACCTGTCTTCAGCATTAGGATCTTACTTTCAAGTTCTAGGAGGCAATTAAAGGCTGTGATAATAGCCTGTGTTATTTTAGGAATCTCTTAGACTACCTCAAACAACAATTTGAAGGGAGGTTTCTCTTGCCTGGCACTGGTTTTTTTTTTGTTATATAGTTGTTAACTATACACACACACACACTCACGTATATTGCATGTGTATTTTTCAGTAGGCTTTTAAACTAATACATTTCCCTCTGCTTTTTCACATCACCTAAGTGTTATTTATCTCTCCTCACTCTTCTACTGTACCTTCTTACTCCCTCTTGAGTTAAAGTACCCCAATTTTCCCCTTGATAATCCCTGTCTCCTACTCCCTTCACATGCTCCATTCCTCCCCTTTACCCCCATGTGGCAAGATTTTTGAAGGCAGAGACCAAATAATTCTTCTATTTCATACCTAAAACATTAACCTATATTTTTTTCTTAATATAAAATCATTCATTTTTTTAAATTGTTTGCTTTTGAAACAGAGTTGTTGTGCCGCTCAAATTGGCCTCAGACATGCTATATAGCCTAGGTTTGCCTTGAAGCTACTGTGTAATCCAGGCTATCCTTGAACGCAACATCTTCCTGTCTCAGGCTCTGGAGTGCCGAAATTACAGGTGTAAGGCATCATTCTTTTAGAATGAATGGTCTTCTTTTAGAAGAATGGCTTTTATTTATTCTTTGACAATTTCATACACATATACAATGTATCTTGATCTTATCTACCCCAACATCCATCCCCCTTGAACTTATCTACCCCAACTTCCCCCAGTCATTATCTCCAGATACCCTACAATACCCCCATAATGTCCTCTCCTTTTTTTTGTAACCTGATGAATCCAATTAGTGCTGCCTGCTGGAATGTGGACTGATTTTTTTTTTGACTTGATCTTCTACGAATAACCACAGATACAGAGAGTTCATGAATGCAATGTCCATGTTGTATTCAAGAAGACAGCATTTCACAGCATTCTTCCCCATTTCCTGGTTCTTAAATTCATTCTGCCCACTCTCTACAATGATCTCTGAGCTTTGTAGGGTGGGGAGGCATTGAATAGATTGTCCCACTTAGGAGTGAGCACTTAATAATCACTTATTCTCATCAGTTTGACCAGTTATGAGTCTCTGTATTAACTTTTGCTGACTACAGAAAGAGCCTTCTTTGGTCAAGGTTGAAAGCAGCAGTAACCTTTGAGTATAAATATTTAGAAGGCAATTTGACAAACTGTCCATTTAGTGAAGAAACAGTGGTACGTTCCCCTCTAGGACCAATGACCTTCCAAGACATGGACTTTTGACCAGTTTTATAGTACCAGATATGAATTCCCTCCTGTGGAACTGCCCCCAGAAAGTGGTTGGTTACTTCCATAACCTTCACGCCACATGGATACATCTTGCCTAGCAGATTGCTATTGCAGCATTTAGGGTTCACCACTGTTTAAGACCAATGATGTTGTTTCTTCCCCAGCAGTATGCATAGCATTGCCCAGCACTATGAACATTAACCAGCCGGGATGAAGTTTTCAGACTGATTTCTCTATATTTTACAACCAAAGTGTTTTGTGTTTTCAGCAAAAGGGTCTTAGGTCTAGTTCTTGTCGGCAGCCATGAGCAAAAAAAAAAAATAGCCTATGTTGCTTGGGGGTCCTTTGGGACCTTCCTAGTTAGTGACTAATAGGGAGGTATCCCACTTCTGGCACTGAAATTGCTATTTAATAACCCCTGTCTTTTGGGGCAAACATTGTCTGTCAATGCAGGGTAATTCCATTCAAATGCCCTTTTTAAAAATTATTTATTATTATTATTATTATTATTATTATTATTATTATTATTATTTTAGTATATGAGTGTATTGCCTGCATGTGTGTAAATGTACCAGTGTTGGCCAGTGCCTGGGGAAGTCAGAAGGTGTTGGATTCCACTGGAACTGGAGTTACAGACAGTTGTTAGCTGCCATGTGGGTTCTGGGAATTGAACCCGGTTCCTCTGCAAGAGCAGTCACTGCTCTTAACCACTGAGCCATTTCTCTAGTCCTCAAATGTCCTTTTAAAGATAGGGTCTCCCTGTATCCCCAGCTGGCTTGAACTCTATGTAGACCAGGCTGGCCTCCATCTCATAGAGATTTGCTTGCCTCTGCCTCCCAAGTGCTGGGATTAAAGGCATGCACCACAGCACTCAGCCTCAAATGCCTTTTTATTTATTATTTTTATTTTATGTGTATGAGTGTATTGCCTGCATGTAGGTAAGTGCACCTGTGTTGCACAATGCCCATAGAGGACAGAAGAGGCCATCAGATCTCCTGGAACTGGAGTTATGGACAGTTGTTAGCTGCCATGTGAGTGCTGGGATTAGAACCTGGGTCTTCTGCAAGACCAACCAATGTTCTTAACCACTGAGCCATCTCTCCAGCCCCTCAAATGCCTTTTTAAAAACTATATCTGAAAAATTTTAAAAATATTATTATTAATTCAGAGATGTCATACAATGTATTTTGATCACGACCTGCACCTTAGGTCGTGACCTCTATTATTATTTGAATGTTTTTTAATTGAAATTTTGAGCATTTCAAATAATATGTTTTGATCATATTTAGATCCCCTCTCTTATCAGCTCCCCCTTGCTACCTCCACAAGATTTCGTGTGTGTGTGTGTGTGTGTGTGTGTGTGTGTGTGTTTTGAGGCCTATAGAGTCAAATTTGTTTCCCTAAATACCCTTCGATGTGGATTCATTCATTGGAGCAACCTACCAAGAGTCTCCACCTTAAATGAGACAGACCCCTCCCCCTCCCTGCAGCCACCAGTTGCCAATAGTTCCTCAGGTAGGGTTGGGGTTTCTTACCCACGTTCCCATGCCTATGCTGGGATTTTGCCTGATTTGATCTTACATGGTTCTTGTGCATGCTGTCACCACTGTTGTGAATTCATATGAGTAACTGACAAGCTGTCTGGAAAATCTTATTTCCTTGTGATCATGTATCACCTCTAGCTCTTACAATCTTTCTACACCCTACACCACAGTAGAGTGTCCCCAAACTTTGGGAGGCTGAAGTATGACATAGGTATCTTATTTAGGGATAAGCAATCTGCAGCCTTTTATTCTCTGCATGTTGGGCAGTTGTGATTGTCTATAGGTGCATGATCACAAGGAAATGGGATTTTCCAGACAGCTTGTCAGTCTGCTGAGAGTTGGGAGATGCATTAATCTATGGGCATAACAGTAAGTCATTAGGAGTCAGTTTAATACTATATCTATTTAGCAGAAAAATGGTATTAGGCTCTCCTTTATGGCATGTGACTTGCGTATTTTCATGTTCCTAAGCCTGATATCAATGTCAGGTATGGGTTCCATACTATGAAGCAGACCTTAAATCCAATTAAGGAGTGGTTGGTTACTCCTATATTTCTGCCACTATTGCACCAGGGGGCATATTCCCTACTACAGAAATACTTGTTCACCCATGTTCATTGCTGCCTTTTTCATAATAGCCAGGAATAGAGACAACCTAGATGTCCATCAACTGATGAATGGATAATGAAGGTGCAGTAATATTCACAATGGAATATTGTTCAGCTCTTACAAATGAAATTATACAATTTGTAGGTAAATGAATGGAACTGGAAACAATCATCCTGAGTAAGGTAACCTAGACCCAGAAAGACAAAGGTCTCATGTTCTCTTGTATAGCTGAATTCTAGCTTGAAATCTTACATAAGCATGTTTCAATTTGAAAATCCAGAGAGGTAAAGATACTAATAAATGGTCTTGGGGGGTGCTTCCTGTGAGGGGAAGTAGAACGCAGTGATATAAAGGGGAAAAGGGAATAATAGAGTATAAAGAGTTAAATGGGGTGAGAAATGGGAGGGCAGTGCAGAAGAGGGGATATGGGGAAGGATAGCTAACACTATAGGCCTTTAGAAAAAGTCCTATGGAAACCTACCACTATAGAAGCTCTTTAAAGTATATACACATATAGTATAAAATGAGATTTAAAAGACTTTCAACAGGAGGATATTGCCTCTACTAGGCATGATAGGCTTGCAAAGTAAAAACCAAATGCCAGGAATGGGCCTCATCTTTTGAAGTTGTTGACAAGTTGTTTCATTGACCCTCAGAAAATACTGACCATTGCCCCTGCTTTTGGTTAGTCACTAGAACTTCACAGTAAACCCCTATTGCTGAAGACACTACATACATGAGCTATAGAACAAGCCAGGAAAAATTAAGCTGGTGCTGACTTCAAAGCCTCATCTCTACTCGCTAGCTTTTCTCGTGCTGGAATGTGCTATGCATGTTACATGAAGAAAATTAATCATCAACTTTACCCACCTGTGAATTCTGAAAGCTGCAAAAAGAATTCTATTTTTTCATCAGCTTGAAAACTGGTAGATTCCACTAGGACTTTTCACATATCCTTAATTTTTGGCCAACCCACTTCCCAGACCATTCTTTCTCCTTTTCCCTCATACCCCCAACTTAAACCTTTAACCCTTATTATTCTCCCACTTCACTTTCATATACCCTGTGTTCTAATATCCTTTTACCCCTTAAGACCTCTTCTGCACCCCCTATCGTGAGCCCTTTCCAGCTTCCTGTCCTGTACAGATACTCTAAATTAAACAAATCTAAAACTTTGAAGGTAGGATCCGCATATGAGAGAGAATATGTGGCATTTGTTTTTCTGGGCCTGGGCTCTAAAGTAATTCTTAAAGTATTAAGATAGCCCACGCCCAGTGTTGAACTATAAAACACAGTTGTACACATTTATTATGGCAAATATAGTACTACCTTAAAGCAATTATTAATGGGGTCTTTCATGAGATCTTTGTATTTAGAGCCTTGCTTAAGGTCAAACACTTTCACAGAATGCATATAGGACCCTAGAGCCTCTTTCTTGGTTCCCTTTTCTCCTTTAAGATTTAAAACCTTTTCCCATAACTGTTATTCATATTCTACCTTGACCAGCTATTATACTTTTTGATTTCCTCAATGCTACAAGTCCTTGCCTATATATTGTCTTTGGGATTATCTCCCTGTAGACTGAAGGCACCTCAATATTTCAGCCTTCAGATTTAGATTTGCCAAACTTTAGAGGCTTTATTCTTATTTCATTTTAAGTCACAAGCCTCCTATTCACCCCCATCATATATTTGGGTTCTCTTAACTTTTTGTGTTCTCGAAACTGTCAATATAGTCCTTAAGATAGGGACTCCATGTTTGTATCACATAAATGGGTCAATGTTTTAAATAAAATATCAAAGGCCCATGGAAAAGCAGAGAGAGAGAGAGAGAGAGAGAGAGAGAGAGAGAGAGAGAGAGAGTCCGGGAGTGGAGAAACTGATTTTAGTTTCTGTGTGTTTGCATTTAAGTACTAAATACTACAGTTCTTTTCACTGAAAGATATAGTATTATATATCACAGCTTTGTGGATAATATTTTTGCTATTTGACATCAGCTCAGTGAGGATAATTTCAATGTTTTCCAAATGTCTAGCAAGATTCATGAAGCATAAAGTTTGTGACCTGAGAAGAGTAACCTAATAAACTGTAGATACTATATAGGTAGATTGAAATATCTACCACAAAATTGAAAAGTTCAACATATAATTACTTTGGGAGAAATATGATTCATAATTAAAACACAAGTTCATGTAGATACTAGTATTTTGTAAATTATCCTCTCACATTTCCAGTTAACCAGGTATTTTCTTTTCTCCTCTTTTTTGAGACAGGGTCTCCCTGTAGCCCTAGCTGGCCAGGAACTCTCTTTGTAGACCAGGCTGGCCTTGAACCTACAAAGATCAGCCTTCCTTTGCCTCCCAAGCACTGGGATTAAAGGTGTGCACTATCATGCCTGGCCCAGATATTTTCTTTATGTACTTATTCACAAAGTGGTTTTCACCTGTTGAACTAGAGTTCTTCTTTTGAAGATTTAAAAAATATTTTATTATTATGTGTATTTATTAATATTTATTTATTCTTATGTTTATTTGTGTGTATTACGTGCATTTGTGTGAGTGTTAAGCACTTGTGTTACAGCATGTATGTCGAGGTCAAAAGAAAATATTTGAGAGTCAGTTCTTTCTTTCCATAGTAGGTTCTGGGGCTTGAACTCAGGTTGTTAGGCTTCTGTACAAGCATTTTACCTGATGAGCTTGAGCCATCCCACCAGCCCATTGTTTTGAAAACATTTCTTAATTAAAAATTTTATTTTTATTTTGTGTATTGTTGTTATGCATACATGTATATAAGAGCACCTGTTTCATGCAATACCCATGGAAGTCAGAAGAGGGTGTCGGATTCCCTGGAACTGGAGTTATTAACAGTTGTTAGCTGCCATGTATGTGCTGGGAATCAAACCCTGGTCCTCTGCAAGAGCAGTCAGTGTGATTTATTACATTTATTGACTTGCATATATTGAACCATCCTTGCATCTCTGGAATAAAGCTTACTTTATCATGGTAGATGATCTTTTTGATGTGTGTCTGTATGAAATTTGAGAGTATTTTGTTGAGAATCCTACATCTATTTTCATTAAGAATACAAGCCTATAGCTTTCTTTTTTGTTGTATCTTTTTACTGCTTTAGGTATCAGAGTAATACTTGCATCATAGAAGGAGTTTTGGAGTTTTCCCTCTGTTTCTATCTTCTTGAATAATTTAAGTATTGTTTTTAGACCTTCTTTGAAGGTCTGGTAATATTCTTCTGGGCTTTAACCTTTTTTATTCGGGAGGCTTTGTATTACTATTTCAGTTCCTTATTTTTTTAAAAAAATACTTTATTATTTTTATTTTATGTATATGAGTGTATTGCATGCATGTATGTAAGTACACCCGTGTCATGCAATGTCCATTGCGGTCAGAAGAAGGCGTCTGATTCTCCTGGAACTGAAGTTATGGACAGTTGTTAGCCACCAAGTGGGTACTTGGAATTGAACCTAGGTCCTCTGCAAGAGCAGCCAGTGTTCTTAACCTCTGAGCCATCTCTCCAGCCCCCAGTTTCCTTATTTTTTATGAGTCTGTTTAAGTTGTTGATTTCCTCTTGGTTTAACTTTGGTGGTTTCAGTGAATTTAGAAATTCACCCATTTCTTTTAGATTTTAAAATTTAATAGAGTATAGATTTTTTTTAAGTATTCCCTCATAATGTTCTGGATCCTTTGGTGTCTATTGTGATGTTTCCCCTTTTGTCTCTGATATTATTGATTTGAATTTGCTCTTTCTTTCTTTTGGTTAGCTGAGCTAAGGTGTCTATCTTGTTTATCTTTTCTATCTGGTTTTTTTTTTTTGGCCTGTTTTAAACAAAGCCTGCCTGTAGTCTCCAGCTGGCCTGGAACTCACTATGTAGACCAGGCTGGCTTTGATCTCACAAAGATCTACCTGCCTCTGCTCCCAAGTGTTGAGATTATCTTTTCAAAGAACCGTCTTTTAGATTCATTGATTCTTTGTATTGTTTTCTTTGTTTCTATTTCATTGATTTCTGCTCTTAGTTCTGTCACTTTTTTAATCTGATGGGTTTGCTTTCTTCTTCCTTTCCGGATTCTTGAGTTGTACCGTTAAATCATTTATTTATGCTATTTCTGATTTTTTTAAAAAAAATTATTTTCATTTTATGTGTATGGCTGTTGCCTACATGTATGTAAATGTGGCCATGTCATGCAATGCCCGGGAAGGTCAGAAGTGGGTGTTGGATTTCCTGGATCTAGAATTATAGATGATTGTTAGCCATCATGTAGTTTCTGGGAACCAAACCCAGGTCCTCTGCAAGATCAGCCAATGCTCTTAACCACTGAACCATTTATGCAGCCCCTCTTTCTTATTTTTTAATGTAGTCACTTAGAGCTATAAACTTCCCTCTTAGGACTGCTTTTAAAGTTTTCCAGAGGATTGTTGTGTTGTATTATCATTTTCATTTAGTTCCAGGGATACTTTTATTTCTTTTTTGACTTCTTTGACCAATTCATCATTCAGGAGTGTGTTTAAGTTCCATGAGTTTATGTAGTTACTAGAGCTTCTTTTGCTATTGATTTTAAGCTTTATTGTGTTGTGGTCTAATAGAATACATGGAATTATTTCATTTTTTATGTTTGTTGAAGTTTGTTTTATGTCCCAGTATGTGGTCTATTTTATAGAAACTTCTGTGAGTTCCTTGTATAGAATGTGTTCTTTGGTGCTTGGGTGGAATATTCTGTAGATATCTGTTAGATCCATTTGACATATGATGTCATTTAATTAAAATGTTTTTCTGTTTATTGTTTGTCCAGTTGACCTGTGTATTTGAGAGAGTGGAGTGTTAAAGTCACCTATTATTACCGAGTTAGGGTTAGTCTGTATCTTGAAGTTCTGTAGTACTTTTTTTTTATGAAATTGGGTGCAGCAGAGTTTGGTGCATTTATGTTCACTATTGTAATGCTTTCTTGGTCAATTGTTCCCTTGATTAGAGTGAAGACCTTCATTATCTCTTCCTGCTAATTTTATTTTGAAGTCTATATTTGCCAGATATTAGAATTGCAGCATCTGCTTGTTTCTTGGTGCCATTTGCTTTGAACGTTCTTTCCCCCTATCTTTTCACCCTTACTTAAAAGTAAGGTAACTTTCTTGTAGGCAACAAAAGGTAGATTGTGTTTCCTAATCCATTCAATTAGGCTGTGTCTTTTAACTGGGGAGTTGAGGCCATTGACAGTTAAAGTTATTATTATAACGATGTACATTGTTTACTGTCATTTTAATTTCTCTTTGTGTTTTTGGTCCTACTTTGTGATTCTCTAAGTATGCCTTTATTTGTGTTCTTTATGTAGCTTCTTGGGTATGGTCATTCCTTTCTTTGGTCTTCTGTATTGCTGTGAGTAGTCTCTGTAGGTCTGGTTTGATGGCCATGAATTCTTTCAGCCTATTTCTATCATGGAAGGTATTTCTTTTCCCTTCATTTATGATAGTCTTGTTGGGTAAAGTAGGCATTTATGATCACTTAGAACTTTGAATATTTGCTTCCAGCTCTTCTGGCTTTTATAGTTTGCATTGAAAAGTCAACTGTAACTATGATGGGTTTTCCTTTATAAATAACTTGTTTTTATCTTGCAGTTTTCATTCTCTTTATGTACATTTAGGGTTTTAACATGATATGCCATGGGGAGTTTCTATTCTGGTCCCATCTATTTAGTGCTAAGTGCTTGTATCTGTATAGGTATGCCTTTCCTTAATTTAGTGAAATCTTCTTCTGTAATCCTGTTGAAGATCTGCTCACTGCCATTCACCTGTGATTTTTTTTTCCTTCCCCTGTACTTATGATGGGTAAATTTGATTTTTTCATGGTGTCACACATTTCTTGCATATTCCATTCCCTTCTTTTTTAAATCATATCCTTTGCTTGAGTGGTTCAATTCTTCACCTTTATCGTCCAGTCTTGATATTCTGTTTTCCATTTCATTCTCTGTTGGTGAGGCTTTTTCCTATCATTTCAAATTGGCTTATTGAGTTTTCCAGTTCCATCTTTATTTCAGCCTGATTTTTCTTCAATATTTCTCTTTCGTGAATTCACTTTTGAACTCCTGAGTTATCTTTGTCATTTCATTCATGTGTTTGTTTTTTTTTTTAAGCCGAGGCTATCCTCTTTCAGTTCTTTGAGTTTTTTTTTTTTAAGAAGAAGCATTTCATTACAGCTTTAACATATTCAGTAACACATTCCAGAGCAAGGATACATCACTTTCAAAAGTGGCTGTAAATTTTTATATTCACAGTTTAATTAATACAGTTATACAATATTGAACTCAGTATAAACCCTGTAAGACATAAAACTAAATGAGTCTTTACCCTTTAAAGAAGATCTGCATTTCATTTTAAAATATGCTGTTTCCTATATTTTTAATGCTACTAACACTTAGATGTTTGTGTGTTCTTTAAATTAGCTGAATTCTTTCATGGTTATGATTTTTTAAATTCTGTGTCCTGGGGTTCCTCTAGGTAGTTTTCATTGTAGAACACTTCTATAGAACTGGTGGAGTTTGTGGGGGGATGTTGTTTAGTTTTTTCTTATTATTTGTGTTTTTTCATTGTAGTCTGGTCATATGTGTTTCTTTTGTTGATTGTATGTCTGATATGAAACTTGGGTCTGCCTTTGTTGAGTTGAAGTTTGATTTTCCTTATATTGGTTGCTTTTCTATTGGGTATGAAGAGTTAGTATGTGCTTCAGGCTCTCTTTTTTGTCTTTTTTTTACTGGAATAACTGGATGGATTGGGGCAGACCAGTTAAGAGCTTACCAGGAGGGCAAAGGACCATAGGCCCAAGTTGGGATGATGGTGATCAGCTGGGCCAGTTCTAACTAGCCAATCAGAGAATGTGTGAGCCTTGTAGCTGAGTGACTGGTTCTAAAGCAGTGGAATGGTGATATCCCCATGTTGGGGATCTGGCTAAATGTTCCATCTAGTTAGGTGCTCTCTGGCAGTTTCAGCAGGAAAGAGCCAAGGGCAAAGGAGGGCCTATAGGAACTTGATGGGCTGGTAATTACTAGCTTACTAGCTAGCAGAGAAGGAGTGTTCTCTGGTGTAGTGGAACTGGGGTAGTCCCAAAGCAGGGGGTTGGGCATATTGATGGGATTTGGGTAACTCACCACAGCTGGTCATTCTCTCATAGCCACAGTGGCCTATACTGTTTTTTTTTTAAATGTTGATTGATTGTCTTACTGTCCATCCTTACTTTCATTGTCCCATAACATATCTCTTGCAAAAATTTCCTTTTGATGATAGAATATCCTCATATTTAAAGACAAACTTAAATATGTTAAGTCTTTTCTGGTCATTTATTTGGTACTTAGTGATAATTTTCCCTATTGTGCCTGAACCAAATATACATTTATGATATACCAGACACTATATCTGGCATTGTAGGAGACAGAAAAATAAATTCCCAACATTAGAGACATGCTAAAATTGGGAAGGAACATTCTTGGCGGAGATCAAAGGCTTGTACATAGTAGATTGGGGAGCATGTTTTTGGTAAAAGCTCAGAACCTGTGGACCTTACTTGTTTGGTTTGTAATCATCATCTTATTTCAGTTCTATGAAAGTGTGCCACTGTATAATATAAAATTGTGGTTTATTTCTCATTTATTGATTACCCAGCTTTCATGTCCTATTCCCAATGGCACTGCAGTTTCTTTTTGGAGTAATCCATTTTCTTTATTAGAAAAAGAGTCACAGTAACTTGGAAAATCTAGGTGCCTATATCTCACAAGAGAAGCCAAAGTGATCAGGACCTTTGGCGCAGTGCTATGTGAGTCGAGGTCAACCAGTTTATGTTCTCTTCAGGGACAAGCTAGATATTTATTTTTAGCAGATTGGAGCTTTTAACCCATTGTCACAGTTACCTGCAAGTCTCTTGACTCTTTATCTCCAGGTCTCACTGCCTTACCAAAATCCCAGTTCAAAGTCAGTTTTCCAGTTTGGCTTTATCAATTCCACAAGAATAGGATTATTGAATACGATTGTAGAGAATCCCAGATTAGAGCCACTGCAAATTTTGTTTCTAGTTCTTTGTCTCTCTCTCTCAACACCTTCCCCTACCTTCCTCACTCCTCCATGCCCTCTCCCTCATCTCCCTATTCCTCTTCCTTTCTCCATGATTAGCTCAATCTTCTGATCGCAGCACCAATTTCATGCTTTCAGTTTGATCCATAAACCTCCTGCTGTGAATATATTTACTTTCAACTGTTTAACTTCATTTCTGCTGCATTGAAAAAAAATCAAGTCTTACATTGAGATCACCTGCAAACCTACCCCCTCTGTCACTGCTAACACCTACAGATTGAACACCTCATGTGCCTTCTTAAAATTTTTTTAAATTGAATTTTTGCAATTTTCATGCAATTTTCTTACCCATTTCCCACATCTATGCTAGGATTTTGTCTGGTTTGTACATGCATAGCACTTATGCATGCTGCCACCATTACTGTAAGTTCATATGAGTAACTGACCAGCTGTCTGGAAAACTCTTTCCTAATAGAGGAAGTGTGTTCTTTGCTTCAGGACAATATCTTTCACTAAGCTTTTGGATTCTTTCCCCACTCACCTTTTCATAGTGCTTTCTCTTAATCATTTTCTCTACCTTTTTGTTTTGTTATGTTTTAAGACAGAATCTTGTCAGGAAATACAGGCTTACCTCCAGCTTGCAATCTTCCTGCCTCAGCCTCACAGATTCTGGGATAATAGGTGTTTGTCACCATGTCCAGCTTGTATATTTTTGATCTCTATCTCTCATATAGTCATGCTCACATTGTCCCAACATCTTTCCAAAGCTATATTGTTTCCCTTTTCTCTGAAGAGTCAAGATTTAGAAAGTAATGGAATAAACTTGCAATTGTGACATTTTAAACACTCATATAGTCTTCATTTTCCTGTAGTTTAGTTTATTTTCCTTACCACTGAGTCTGTGCTTGCTAGGGTCACCAGTGATGTGCATATTGCAAAATTTAGCAGGGCCTTTTGGTTTAAACATTGTTTTAGTTTTCGTTGTGCTAGATATTGTCCAATCTTTTATCTTTCATTTAAAACTTTGATAATAAGCAGAGAAATCTATATGGTATAATGTAGTGGTGGCAAAGTTACGTCGGTGGTTAGCATTTCTCAGTGAATATTAAATGTGAGGTTTAAATTATACTTTAAAATGCTGTAATTGGGATATAATTCACATATAAAATTCATCTATTAGAAGTATTCCATTTATTGATTTTTAGTGTATTTGTAGAATTATATAATTGTCACCACTGCCTAATTCAGGAATGTCTTCATTATGTACCCCTCCTCCCCAAGAAACCCTGTGCCTATTAGAAGTTCCTACTGAATTCTGCATTCCAACCCAGCCCTATAAACCACAAATCTACTTTTAACCACTAATCTGCAGCCTCAATGGTTTTACCTATTGTGAATATTTCATATGAATGGAATAACATAGTATAGTTTCTGACTATTCAGTTATTGATAGATTTATTATTATTATTATTATTTTTTGGTTTTGAGTTTTAAACCCTAGGTTTCATATGTGCTAGATAATTGCTCTACAACTAAGTAATATCCCCAGCCTTAAATACAGGTTTTTAGTTCTTTGGGGGTATGTACCTATGAGTGAAACTCTGGGTCAGTCATATTGTAATTATATATTTAATTTATTGAATAAGAACTAAACTGTTTTCTACAATTGCTGAACAATCTTACATTTTTATGAGGGTTCTAACTTACTGTTTCAGTTTCATTTCTGTTATAATGATAAAATACTCTGACAAAGCAACTTCAAGAGAGAAAGGATTTGTTTGACTTACAATTTCAGGTTACAATCTATCAATGTGGGGAAGTCAAGGCAGGAACTGGAAGCAGCTAGTTGCATCCAGAGTCAACAGCAAAGAAATAATGCATGCATGCCTACTGCTCAACTTACTTCCTCCATTCTTATACAGTTCAGGATCCCCTACCCAGGAAATGATGCCACAAATAGTGGGACAGTGGGTGGATCTTCTGACCTCAATTAGGTAATCAAGATAATCCCTCATAGGCAAGCCCACAGGCCAACCTGATATACACAGTCTCTCACTGAGAGAGTCTTGGGATTTCTAGATTGTGTCAAGTTGACAATTAACCATCCTACTGGTTTAAAGTGGTATCTAATTGTTTTGATTTACTTCTCCTGAAGAGTAATGACATTGGGCATTTTTACTTGTGCTTATTGACCACTTGAATATCTTGTTTGAAAAAATGCCTATTAAGTTCCTCTGCCCATTTCTAAATTGTGTTGTGTGTGTTTTATATTGTTGAATTATAAGATTTAATATATCCTGCATATTAAACCCTTAGATTTGAAAATATTTCCTTTCATTCTCTAGATTGCATTTTTAAATCTTTAAATGGTCTTTTTGGTTTCTGTAACAGTGGATATTATTTTTTCCTACTTTTCTATCTTTTCTTTCTCAAGTTCTTTTAGAAGACTCCCTTCTGCAAATATTTTAAATGTTGGTTTTCCTACAACTGGGTTCTGTTATCTTGGTATTTGATACACTCAGCATGCATGACCTCTTTAACTAAACTCATGGCTTAACTCTCATCTATATATGAATATCTTTGAAGTCAAGACCTATTTTCTGTGCCTTATGCCCACTGAGCTCCAGGACAATATCCGTTGTGATTTTTTTTCACTGCTGCAAACTGAACCTAGGACTTTGCACCTGCTAGGCAAGCACTCTACCAGTGAGCTGAATCTTTAATTTCTCCAGGACAGTTTCCATTGGAAATTTCTTCAGTGTCTAATTAATAGCTTAAAATCAAGTTATCATAAATAGCATTTATTTCTTCCCTACCTTAATCTCACTACTCCTTTTCTGTTCATTTGAGTGACTGGCACTATCGCCCATTTACTTCTCCTAGCCAGAAATGTGGGACTTGTTCCAGATTACTTCTTTTCATGCTTGTCTACCCACACTCTAATGTCAGTTACTATGGCTTCTGCTGCTTTAATGTTTCCTTATTCTCTTTTTTCATTTTAATACCACCTGCCTCAAATGTCATCACTATGTTAGTTTAGTTTACTTTTTCCTCCTAACACTCATTTCAAGTGTCAACCTACTCTGAAAACTTCCCTTGACTATTTTTAGCCAAATTTGAAATAGATTGTCTTTGGTGCTCCTATTGAATTTTATGCTTATTAATGTTTTTGCATTTCATTATAATACACTGTACTCTATGAAAGTTAATTGATTTACCTGCCTTCTCTATGAAATGAAGTCCTTCTCTAGTAATTCTTGTTCATCGTTGTTTCTATGACTTTGCATATGCAGTAGGTTCTCAAACTCATCTGTAGCTTATTTTTTGTACATCAATCTTTTGAAGGAAAGAATGAGAGTAAGATATTTTATTACTAGTCTTTAGTCATATTAGCACTCAAGGAAAGTGTTATTTCTTGCTAATGTAGTTTTGATACCATAACTATCTGTATTGAGAAAATTCCGTTCTTAGTGGAATCTGGACATTTGTGAACAAAGGAAGATTAATTATGTTCTGTTGAACATGCAGTCTAACTTTCTTCCTCATGCTCCAGTGGTATGTTACAAAGTTGTGGCCTTGTCATGAGTGGAACAAGGATTAGAAGAGCAGGACAGCAATTTTTATGCATTGCCCTAGGAAGTTACACAATAGTTGAGCTGAAAACATGTCAAGAGACTGTCTTCTCAAGGCTTTCCACTGTCAGGTAGGTAAATCCTAAAGGATTCATGACAAATGATCAATCAATCAGGAGCTCACTGAGAAGAATACTTCTTGTGAATAGAAAGAAAATTAAAAGAAATAATAAAAGTTTAAGGTAAGGAATATGCTAATTTCCCTGAGTTAATCATTACTCAATTTGTACATGAGCAAAAGACTCACATCGTACCTCACAAATATGTACAAGTATTATGTGTTAATAAAAAAGAAAATTTAAAAGAATATACACGAAGGTGCAATTATTAACTGTTCTTGAGCTATAAAAGTCCTTCATGAATTCCAGATAACCATCTATCAAATATATAATTTGTAAGTGTTTCTCTCATTCCACAGATTATTAGGTTATTATCTTTCTCATTCTGTTATTAAGGTTGTTTGATACATAAAAATTTTAATTTTAATATAGTCCCATTTATATCTTTTACTAGCTGTGCTTTTATTTATTTTATTATATATTTTTTAACTTAAAAAAAAACTTTATTGAGAATTTCATACATGCATATAAGGTGTTTTGATCAAATCCATGCCCACTCCTTCCCCTCCTACACCTCCCATATCTCCCCATCCACTTTTTTCTGACAACTTCGTGTTCTTTCTTTCTTTCTTTCTTTCTTTCTTTCTTTCTTTCTTTCTTTCTT
>NW_008347808.1:5492957-5511166 GCF_000622305.1 Nannospalax galili
TATCTCCCCATTACTTTTTTTTTTTTCTGATAACTTCATGTACTCTTTCTTCTTTTTTGATTGATTGATTTATTTTTATGGGCCTTCTTGCTACTCTAACATTCCCCACTCTGAGGCAGTAACCCTAAAATCTTTTAGGGATTAGATAAGAGATCTCAAATACTTTTGACTTTTTGGCCTTTGGAACAGAGTATGTTGCTAAGAGGCCCAAGGACATTTTGACTTTTAGCCAAGAGACTGGCTACTTTTCTTAGGGGTCTTTTTTACCACAACTGCCTAGCCAATTCCTACCTCCTATTCTTATCACGCCATCCTCTGAAGAGGTTACTCAAATTGTGGATAGGGAATCGGGACGCAGACTGCTCTGGCTTCTTCCATGCTGAACAGGGACACAGGGTGAGGCAATTGGGGTACCCCTTTAGTGGGTCTATCTAAAAGAGTCCCAAATTGCATAACTCTTACTTGTAGGGAGAAAAGAAAGTCCTTGACTGGTAAATAGGGGATGCGAAGGAGAATTGAAGGCCAGAGTAGTTAGCATTACAAGTTCTAGCCAAAGAACCAGAAAGAAGTCAGAACAGGGCAAATTTCAAATGTTCACATCAGAGTCCATTGGGATTTCTTGACGAGAGTTTCTAAAAGCATCCCTCTATTGGGTTCCTCCTCGTTTTTCTTTTGTCTGCCAAGGCTGGACTCGAGAGTGATGGACTCAGGATTTGTTTTTAGGCACTTTGATAGCTGTTGGAGTGGCTAGAATCAGTGTCAGTTCCCTCTAAAAGGCTTCTAGATAGGGGGAGAAAACAAATTTAGTCATCATTTTAAAACAAAAGTGGGTTATTTATCTCCCTTAGCTACAGGTGGGCACTACAGTATTGCAGACCAAGATTTGAAGTCTTACACCTGAGCAGCACTTTCTGATTAGAAACAAAAGCATCAATGAGAAATAATTGTCTAAATAACTTTTAATGTGGACTTAAGCCTAATGTCTGGGAAGTGTAATCCCTTGAAATCTTAATGAAATATACTGATCACTTTAATCTTTGGTTATACTTTCCTTTTGGGTGTTTAAGACCATACAGTTGGTCCAAATAAACCAATTTATTTTTACTCTTCAGGTTGTTTGAGGACCTGTTCCTCAGGGGTCACATGGGCTTGGGAGGAGCCCCTGGCTCCTTTCTTTTACCCATTCCATTTATGTGAAGATAAGTGAAAGGTCCTACTCAACCATGTCTGGCTTCACTTGGAAGCATGGAGGAAATGTTTCCTCTGAGTTGGCCCTCCTCTTTGTAAGCTGGACACTGGTTCAAGTCCATCTGGTGGGATCTCCATGGTCTCCCTGAACAGGAGGACAGGTGACTCATCACAGTTACAGGACATTTTGAGAGATGCTCCATAGTCCCCTGAAACTTAGTTGACTTTGGAGGGCTAGAAACAAAAACTGTCCTTTAAGTCCCACTGACCAGATTACTATAGGCCTAAAAGTATGGCTGTTAAACATCCAAGAAGGTTAGTTCCGCCAGTCTGGTACTTTTAATTACCATGTGCTATGTAGATAAAACTTGGGCAAAACCCAAACATTCTCAGATAAACCTTGATTAGACATACATTTTGTTCCTTAAACTTGCTGACTAAACTATGACCTTAGAAAATTTTAAGATTATGTATATATTATTTTTGTCTCATCCTTTATATATCATAGCAAACCTACACAGACCTTCATCTCTTGCTTAGGGTTTCTCATTTTTTCTGTGTATTTTGGAAAATATCTCCATTCCCATGTTCTTTTAATATCTTTTACATTCTCATTTTCTTTTTTAATAATTATGAGACATAACAACATTAACAAATAAATTTTCCATCTGTTGTGAGAATTCTTTTCTGGGGGATGCTGAGCAATGTTTATCCCCTTTTAAGGTTCTAGTGTCAAACCAATGTTTGATTAAAGTTTTATTGGAGAATCAATGAATTTACTGAATTTATTTACCAAGATAACTGAGGGGATGCTGAGGTATATGAATGACCTGAGGGTATGCACACTGGAAAGCCTTAACCCAGCATTCTTCTCCTAGCCTTCCCCAGACTGTATGCTTTCTCCCTCCCCAAATCCAGGAGACTGTGTGTGATTAGGGTTAAATTGCATACAGTTGGCTGGGAAGAGTGTCCTGGATTCATGATGGAGGCCAGGCTGGCTTCAAACTCATAGAGATCCACCTGCCTCTGCCTCCTGAGTGCTGGGATTAAAGGCGTGTGCCACCACTCCCAGCCTAAATTTTCATGCCTATGCTTGTGTTGTCCCCTCAAATGTGAGCGCATCTGTGCATGCAATACCTGCATAGGCCAGGAGAGGGTGCTGGCTCCCCTGGAGCTAGGGTTACAGTTGGTTATTAGACACGAGTGTGGTGCCAGAACTGAACCTGTATCTTCTGGAATTGAACCTGTATCCTCTGGAAGAGGAGCTCATGTTTTTAACCACTGAGCCATCTCTGTAGCCCTAATGTTATAATTTTTAAGAAGAGAAAAGGTTCATTTTGGCTGACAGTTCCAGATTATAGCCTGTCATTGTGGAAGAAGTCACAGCTGCAGGAACTTGAAACAGCTGGTCATACCACATCCACAGTCAAGAGTAGAGAGAAAATGAATGTATGCATGCCTGCTTGCTTGCTGGACTTAGCTCGACTTCTCTATTTTTTAAAAAAAAATTGAAATTTTGTGCATTTCATGAATCTTGATTATATTTAGATCCCTTCCCCTATATGCACCTCCCATACTCCTCCACTAGGTTTCATGCATTCTGTCATATATGTTAAGGCTATCAAGTCAAGTTTGTGCCTCTAAATGAAACTTTTGTTTCCAATAATTTTATAATTTTAGGTCCGTGCACCATTTTTGAGTTATTTGTTTGTTTGTTTTTGTGTAGCATTTGTTCAAACCGAGGGCATCACACATATAGCTCCTCAAGCTATATCACTAGTGTGGGTTAACTTTTACGTGTAGTATAAGGTAAGCATCCATGTATATTCTTTTACATGTGAGTATCCAGCTTACCTAATGATATAGAAATACCATTGTATTATCTAGGTATGATTGGCAAAAATCAATCGACTATGTTTGTGAGGCTTTGTTTCTGAGCTTTCCATTTTATTAGCACACTCGTCTTTGAGTCTTTGTTTTGTTATGTACTGGGTAGCAATCTATGGGTTATTCAACCTCTCTCATAAAATCTCCCTACAGGGGAAAGTAAGCTCCATAAAGGCATACATTTTTGTCTCTTTTGTTTTCTCTTATGTCCCTAGTGTTAAAATCAGTCAGTGATTATAATACAGATGATAATAATTTAGGTTGAATGAGTGAGTAATAACATTTCAGAAGGCTATTGTAAAATGAAATAAAATATATATAAAATGTAAATAAAATATAAAGTATTCAGTATAGTGCCTTACATATACTATATGAGATGATAGTTTTTAAAGTATTCCTACTAATTATATAATGCTCATGAATTAATAGAATGCTGAATATTAAACTGATACTATATTAAATGGATTTCTCTTAAAATGCAAGAGGCAAGGTAATGTGGGTTTGGAGTTACCTGAAATTAAGTGGCCCTCAGTTGGGTGGGGGCACACAATGACTAGGAACAACTGTCTTAATTTTTCATAAACTAAGACTGGGTCTCTTGGTTCTGGCACCCTAGAAGCACTAGATGAACACTGCTGTTCAGATGCCAAAGGTGAAAATGAGGAATTTAGAGTAAAATAGGGGAAGGAAGGCAGACATTTGGCAGGCAGCTTTATAGTTCTGAAAGGAGCAACATTTGGGTCACCATGATGCATACTGTCAGGCTAAACCAAGAAATTAGAAGGATTTACATAGATTCAAATTCAATCTTACCAATTTCTCTTCAAAGATATTACTACTATTCTATAGACAAGGAAACAGATTCTGAGAGATTAAATAGTAGTGATAAATGGCAGAACTGAGATTTAACCTGGGTTTATTTTGACTCCAAGGCCTGTGATCTGAAGCAATATAGATTTTTTTTGTCTTTTTGAGACAGGGTCTCCCTGTAGCCCCAGGTCACCTGGAACTCACTATGTAGGCCAGGCTGACCTTGATCTTGCAGAGATCCACCAGCCTCTGCCTCCAGAGTGCTGGGATTAAAGGCGTGCACCCGCTATGCCAAGTGAACGTAGATTTTATTTAGTTTCTTTGTCAAATGTCAACCTTTCTGGTGTGAGAATAGCTAAGACAAATTCTGGACTCATTTAGTATTTCCTTTCATTGTTGATTTTCTGGTATATAGCTTTTACACCATCAGTGTCCTGTACTACTGTTTTGACTGGCAGATTGAAGTTAAAACTGCTAGAACAGTTTCTGTGAGAAATGTAAGATTTTCTACTTTATAAACGTATGCATATTCATAATTTATAGTAGCAACTATAAAATGCAATAGCAGTTTTTCTATTTGTAGAGTGTTTCATTTGGCAAGCAAGATATGTGGAGTGGTAGGTGATTGGGTGTGCTCTGTGTGTGTGTGTGTGTGTGTGTGTGTGTGTGTGTGTGTTTGTGTATACATGTACACACATGACAAGAATGAAAACATCTGAGTCAGGAAAATGTAAAATGTATCAAGGATGGTAACTTTAATGGTTCCAAGTGAAAAGCATATAATTTTGGTGCTAAATGGTAGACCAGCTTCTTTTACTCTTCTAAACTCAGTCATATTTTAAAAATATGAAACTGAGAAAATTATTTTTATTTATTTGCTTGCTTTTGTTAACTGGCAGTTGACAAAAGAAGAAATGAAAACAGTAAATGATTTTTTGTACCAACACTAAGACAAATGTATTAATTGAAATGATCAAAAAATACCATTAAAACTTAATGTATTTTTATTAATGTGTATGTGCCTGCTTATTTCCATGTGCACTATGTGTGTGCAGTACATGCAGAGGCCTAAAGAGGGTGTCAGATCCCTTGGAGCTGGAGTTACAGGCAAGTTGTGAGCTGCCTGATGCTAGTGTTGTGTATCAAATTCTTGCTCTCTATAAGAGCAGCAAGTGTTCTTAACTGCTGAGGCATTTCTCCAGCCACAAGGAATCACCTAGACATTTTTTTTTTTATAAAATTATGTTATTAGTTGCAAGGTAGTAAGAACAGAAACTGTAGCTAGTTTGTCAAAGTCATTGCCTTTGTTATAAATTGTCATGGAGAGGTAATTTTCTGGACAACTAGTGACATCTTCATAGAAGAAGGATGGCATGTGGCTTGGATGTATACATGTCCATTCAGGAAGTACTATGCCAGTGCTTCATGGGGGTAGAGCGGTGCATTCTGTGTAGTCTGAGAGAATTGGAGCCCATACTGTAGAGCTGAATTGCATTGTTTTGAATTCTTGTTCAAACATTAGAGTTGTGACCTTGAATGATTTACTTAAGGAAACAGGCTTAGTGTTTGCTTGTTTATTGTTTTGAGACAAGATCTCACTATGTAGCTCCCCAACTAGCTTTGAACTTCTGATCCTCCTGCCTTTGCCTTCAGAGGTCTAGAATTCCAGGTGTGTACCAGCATACACAGTTGAGCTTGGGGTTTATGTGAAAAGTGTGAATAATAACAGGATTTCTGGTTCGTGGTGGTTATAAGAATAAAATAGTTCATGAAAAGCTCTCAGAAAAGTTCCTGGATCACAGAAAGTTTTCAGTAAGTGCTAGTCATTTTGTTTGTTATTGTCTCCTGTTGCTATTATTACTGTGTGCTATGAAATAGGCAAAGAAAATACCCAGGATTTTTCCTTTGTACCCTGTAACATGAATACAGTATTTTCTTAAGCATGAAGAAAGAGGGAGTCCATATCTTAGAGAAATTCTTTAAATCAAAGAGTTGAAATTTGACTTAGTGTCTTTATCATAACATTTATTTTGATATAAAAAAAGAACGATCCTTTTTTGATGAGATAATGTGATATAAGAGCATTGAATTTGGAATATGAAGACTGGTTCTATTTACTTCATGGTTTTGAGCAAATTGTTGAACCTTTCTACCCCACAATTTGGTATGATAACATCTTTTCTATAGGATACTGTAATATCAAATGGAAATGATGAATGTTTATTTATTCATTCTTTGCTTTTTGAGACAGGATCTTACTGTGTAACCCTGGCTGGTCTGGAACTCGCTATGTAGATAGACTGGCTTAAAATTTTCAGCAGTCCTTCTTCTACCTCTACAGTGCTGAAATTACAACTATGCATCATGATGCCTGGCTTGTTCATTCTTTTGTAAGGTATTTATTAAGTATTTATTGAGTTACTACTTTGTACCAGGTGTTGTGTATTTCATGCTGAGTATATTATTGCAAAAAACAAAACAAGTAATGTTTCATATCCTGATGTAACTATAATCTCATAGTAGAGGTAGCTAATGTATATGAAAATATATACTTTGTGTATATAAATGTATACTTAGAGGGTGTAGCAGGGAAGGTCCTGCTTTAATTAGAGTGAATACAGAAGAATTTACTGAGCGGGTAGAAAATTGTGTAAGAAAGTCTTGAAGCAAGAACAATTTGGAGATGCTGGAGGAACTACCAAAGAACAGCATGACTATGAAGTAGTAAGGGGAAAATTAGGTTAGATAAGATTATAAAGGTAGGAATAATCATGTCTTCCCACCCACAGTCATCAGCAGGCTTTAGATTGTGTTCTAAGTACAAAGTCCTATGACAGCAAAGAGTTTGGAAAGTTGAAGGTATAAGAAGATGCTGGTGTGAATACAATCCAGTGTGAGTGAAGGCAAAGCTGGTAGGAACAAGGAGTTTAGATTGTGATCTAAGTAAAATGGTAAGCTGAAAATTTTAAGCATCAAAATAGAGAAAATGTGGACTTTTGAAAAAGGTATATGAATCTAACTGATGTGCGAATATGGAAAAATAAAGGAGAGAAAGCACCAGACTAACTTGAGGCTTTTTTTCCAAGTAGGGATGAAGTGATGTTTATTTTGGACATGAGAGAAAAGACATTCTTTGGTATCAGGAATATAATTTTCCATCTACTTACATGGAGAACATTATGGGAGGAACACACTTTGGGACTTGGAGGGATGTAGAGACTAGGCATGGTGGTGCCTGCCCATAAATAGCACTCAGGAATCTGAGGTAGGAGGATCATAGGTTCACAGGTAGCTTGTAGTACATAGTGATATCCTGTCTTAAAATAAGAGCTTGAGTGTAACTCAATTGTGAAATATGCCCTATGCCCTAGACCCCTCGGCTTCATCCCTAATACAAAAAAAAAAAAAACCAAACAAACAAAACAAAAAACCACCACCACCACCACCACCAACAACAACAACAAAAAACAACCCAACAAGGAGAAGAAAAAGAGGAGGGGAGGGTATCATTGGTTGCTGGCAACTTAGAAGACATTAATCTTATTGTTATTTTTAGAGGTAGGGTCTTGCTAATTACACCAGAAGACCCTGAACTCACTGTGTAGCACTAGTTGGTCTTGAACTTTCTGCAACCCTTCTGCCTCCACCTCCTGAGCACTGGAATTGCAGGTGTATGAGACCATGTCTGACTTGGAAGGCATTAAGCGTGATAAGAACAGTTTCAGTGGCAATGTGGGATCAAAAACTGTTTAAGATGGAAGAGTCTAGCATGTGTTTATAAGTGCCTGAGAATAATCTATGGAGAGGAAATTGATGATATAAGAGGGAAATGAGATAACCCAAAAGTTAGTCTTTGAATGGGAGAGAAGAAAGAAATGAGATACAGAGTAATAATAGAAAGTTTGGTCATTGAGAGGAAGAGGCAGGTTCATCTGGAACAGGAAAGAAGATGAGAAAATGTGCATAGATGAAGCTGATAGATTTGGCAGTGGGAAGGGGGTGTGTGTGTCCATGTCTGATGATGCCCTTTTAAATGAAGTATGGGGGCAGGGTCATCAGGGTTTAAGATAGAGGAAATTGGGATGAGAGACTTGAGGAGAAAAAAAAAAAAACCCAGATGAGGGGCTGGAGAGATGGCTCAGTGGTTAAGAACACTGGTTATTCTTGCAGAAGACTCCAGTTCGAATCCCAGCGCCTACGTGGCAGCTAACAGCTGTCTGTAACTCCAGTCCCAGGGGATCCAACAGCCTCTTCTGACCTCCATGGGCATTGCACGACACAGGTGCACTTACTTACATGCAGGCAATACACGAATACACATAAAATTTAAAAAAAAAAAACCCAGATGATTGTCCTGTAGAGCATTACTAGAGGAAAGCCAATTTGAAATAGACAACATTTAGTACCTGTTTGTGATCTGTGATCATGAATTTACATACAGCCTGTCAGCAGGATTATGTGATTTCTTACAGCAACGTTAGGCTACTTAGGCATAAAATTAGAGTGGGTGAATTTCTGAGTTTATCCAGAGGTGAGTGAGGATTAGTTGTGCTACTGACAAGGAGAAAGATGATGAAGTTAAGGAAGTAATATAAGGATAGACCAATGAATGTGTTGAATGAGGAAGGAGGAAGTTGAAGCCAGGTTCAATATATTGGCATCTCAATGAGGTTCATTTATTGACACATTTGACAAAGAATTTGAGAGGCTAACATATACAGTATAAATGCACAAATGTAATGTTAACATTAAAAATAAATCTATAAATATATGTATGAAGGACTGATAGACTAGCAAAGTTAGAACCTATAATACATAATATTTACTTATGGTAATGGCTGGGTAACTAAAAAGGTAGAAGGATAATTAGGGTTAACAAGGATATAGTTTTAGAGAAGTCAAAGAAAAAGAACTTTCAGATTTCACAATGTGATTACACAGTCCTTGGATCTCACCATTTTAATAGACTTCCAGGTTAAATACTCTTAACAAAAAGTAGCCTCATTGTTTGATCACCACTCTTCACTATTCTTGTATTTGACCTTTTGTCTCTGGCTTCCATGGAGCTAGGACTCAAGGGAATAATTTTAGAATTAACTGCTTAAACCTTCCATCTGTTCCGTTGCAAATATAAGAAAGTCCGCAGATATAAGAAAAAAGACACAATGCTTAAAAATGTGGGTCACAATGTTAAATAGTTTCATACTGTTTTACTCATAGAATCAGCTTTCATTCCATATGAATTATTAAGAAGAGAGTTCATACTTGATTTTGAGTCACAGTCTCAGGGATAAAAGTACTTTTCCATATTCATTAACTTAGCGCATGTTTATAAACTTCTGCTATGTGCCTAGGTAAGTGCTAGAGATACAGTATCAAACAAGAATGTAAAAGTTCTTGTCCTTCATTTGGGGACATAAACTTGGCTTGATAGGCCTCAACATATATGACAGAATGCATGAAATCAGGTGGGCATGGAGATTTGGGGGGGGGAGTCTAAACATGATCAAGTTGTGTTATGAAATTTACAAAAATTTAATAAAAAAATAATAAAGGAAAAATAATAATAGAGGACATGAAGTCCCTAGGGGTGGGGTAAATAAGGTGGGAGTGGAGATTGGGGTGGAGGTCTGAATATGATCAAAACACATTGTATGAAATTCTCAAAGGATCAATAAAATATTTAAAAATTCCTGTCTTATGCTTAGATCTTATAACTGTAGAATCCATGCCATGCCATTACCTTCTTTTCAGATGTTAGAGTGAAGCTACAAGTTGGACTAAAAGCCAGATCTTCGTATATCCAGTTTTATGTTTCTTCTTTTCTGCACTATTTTCTTTTTAGCATGATAATGCCTGCCTTTGATAATCACTTTTGGATAAATTTGAATGATTTTTATAACATCCTTCCACCTTGTGTGGCTGAACTTATTCTAGTAGGTGAAGGGGTGGGGGTGCCTGATGGAGTGATGGTATCTGAAGACATTTTCATTATTTTTATATCATTTAAATGTATGGTATTTAAATTTGCTGCAAAAGGTAAGGAGCGAGAAAGAGATAAGTCTAAATACACACAATAAAATAATTGTTTCCTTGACCCATGGTTTATGTCTCCATTACAGGTCCTGACAAAGGATCTCATTCTTCCTCTCCAGCTAATGATGGTTAGGTTATATGGATGTGTAGTAAGGTCCTCACTTAAGTTATAATCTCTTTTGTTATCCACCAAACCTCTTGCCAGTTTAGACAAAATTTCCCTTATCTTCCTCCCTAATTGCCATAGACCACTGTTGTAAGTTACATACCATATTTGTGCATCTCAGGTATCTCTGTACTACTTGAGGAAATCTAGATCTATGGCTAACCTCTCCAAACTCATCTGTGTGGTACTCTGTACAGCAACTATTCAAATGTGATTACCTGACTGCTATAGCTAGGATCTGAAATGTCCCACAGAGACCCATGTGTTACAGTTTGTATCCTCAGCTTGGCACTATTGAGAGGCAATGAAACCTTTAAGAGATCATTTAATGGAAAAAAGTTAAGATACTGGGGGAATATCCTTGAATGAACTATTGGTACCACAGTCTCTTGTCTGTCTCCCCATCTCCACAAAGCAAACAGCTTCTGTTGTTCACTCAGCACCGTGATATACTGCCAAACAAACACGGATTTCATGAGCCAAAATAAACTTTTCCTTCTTGAAATTGATTACTCAGGTATTGTTACTTCCATGGAAAGCTGGCTAGAACTTATGTTAACACATATTTAAACTTGTCATATTCCTGGCTATCTGGTCTTTTAGGAATCTGTGCGTCTCATACTTTTCTATTTGTATGTGTACTGCCAACATTGTTAGCTTAGGCCCCTTGCATGATCAGTACATCCTCCTTGACAATGTCTTCTTGGTGTGTATACCCATGCAGGTTGAGAAAAAACACGGTCTTTCTTATACTTGATGCCCTACTGCCACCCTCCCAGTCCAATCCCTCCCTCCTATTTCTACAGTTTGCCATTGTTCATCCCTGAACTCTTTTAAAATATTTTATTTATTATTTTTATTTTATGTGTATGAGTATAATGCCAGTATGTATGTAAGTGCACCCATGTTGTGATGCCAAGAGTGCTGGGAATTGAACCTGGGTGGTCTGCAAGAGCAGGCAGTGCTTTTAACCACTGAGCCATCTCTCCAGGCCTTCTACCTAAACTCTTAACAAAGCTGTCCCTGGTCTGTATTTTTACTGAAAACTTTGCTTCATTTGCATAGTACTTAAGAGTTTTCAAAGAACTGTTACTTGCTTTTTCTCATTTAATTATGCTCTTTAGCTCTGTTTTTGAAAGACAAGGCCTCACCATATCCTTCATGCTGGCCTGGAACTCACTTCTACCTTAGTACAGAGATTGCTGGCCTGTGATCTTTAGTGTTGTTAACTTGGCAGGGAGAAGGACCTCTGGTTATAGGTGTGGAGGATTATCATGATAGCTTTCATTGAGATGGGAAGACTTGTCCCCTGTGGCTCCTGGACTTACAAAATGAGAAAGTGTGCATTCCTCCTTTGCTCTCTGCCTCTTTGCTGAAGATGAACTGTTACTAGCTGATTCAAACTCCTGCTGCTATGACTTCCCTGACAGGACTGTAACCTGAAACTGTGAGCCAAACAAACCTCTTCTTCCTTAAGTTGCATTTGTCATGGTATTTTATCACAGCAACCGGAAAAGAAACTAAGACATGGCCTAAGCCACCTTGCTTCACTCTCTTCTGACTTTGAAATTGCTAATTTGAGCCATCATCCTAGATGGTAGGTTGGCTTAGTCATCTTGCTTTTCCTCCTCCTCCTTTTCCTTCTTCCTCCTTTTTTTGAAACAGGGTCTATAGCCCAGGCTTGCCTAGAACTTGCTGTATAGCTGAGGATGACCTTGAATTTCAGATCCTCTTACCTCTACCTCCATATCCCTCATGTGTGCTAGGCAAACACTCTACCAACTGAGCTATATACCTAGAAAGTATTCTTTAGAACAAATAACTCTTGGGTCTTCAGTTGGTTCTAGCACCTAGTTTATCCGCTTATAGCTCAGACATTTTCACCATTTAAACAGTTCAGAGGAACTTATGCTTTCATCCCTTTTATATAAAAGAGAATCCTCACATGTGGAATTTTCACTCACAAGGACATAGTATAAGCATTAATCCTATACTCTGATCCTTTTAAGTCTTTTTGAATACAAAGAAACTGACTTGCCATCCACAGCAATATCACTACAAAAGTTAAACAGCCTCTTTGGACTGGAGACCTGGTGAGTACTTTTTTGACTTCAAAGTGCCTGATCTGTAGTTTGTAAAGAAAACTACCATTTGCAATATAGCTTAAACTAGATTTCATTTAAATATTAGTGCATCCTGTTTTAACATCTCTCCCTGTATTAAGTTGATATTTTCAGAACAAATAAAGTGTGAATTTTGACTTTTTAAAAGTATTCTTTTCTAGAGGGTTCATTTTAGTTGAAGACGGTAAATTTTGACTGAGTTGACTGATAATAAGTTTATATTACTTTTTTTGAATGTACTTTTATGAAAAGCAAGTTACAGTTGTACATGCAGGCCCTGATTTTAACTATAGTGATGTTACTAGAAACTTATAAAATGGATCTTATTTCTCTCAGGCCCAATATTATTGCCAGGTGACATGGAAGGTCTATATTTAATTTCTTTAGAAACCTCTATAATGTTTCTCATAATGGATGTAGTAATCTATAATTCACCAATAAATAGTTTACAAATGTATCTTTTTCTCTATATCTTTTTCTCCTTCCTTCCTTCCTTCCTTCCTTCCTCCCTCCTCCCTCCCTTCCTCCCTTCCTTTCCTCCCTCCCTCCCTTCCTTTCCTTCCTCCCTTTCCTCCCTCCCTCCCTCCCTCCCTCCTTTCCTTCCTTTCATTTATCCACCCATTTATTTTGTAGCAAGGTTTTGCTGTTATGTAGTAGCCTTGATTTCATGATGCTCTGCCTCAGTATCTCAAGTGTTTGGATTACAGGTATATATATATACATACATATATACATATATGTATGTATATATATATGTCTTTTTGAGACAGGTCTCCCTGTAGCTACAGCTGGTCTGGAACTCACTGTGTAGATCAGGCTGGCTTCGATCTCACAGAGATCTGCCTGTCTCTTCCTCCCAAATGCTGGGATTAAATGCATGTGCCACCACACCCGGCTTTCTTTATTTTGTTTCTTAATTGTTCATTTGTGAGCACGTGTGTGTGTGTGTGTGTGTGTGTGTGTGTGTGTGTGTGTATGTTTTAGGATAAGGGTGAATCTTTTTGTGGATAACTATTGGATATAAAGTAATATCTCAATAGTTTTGATTTTTCCTTTCCCTGATTAGTAATATTGAGCATATTTTCAGATCCTTGTTACCAGTATTTTTTATTTGATTTATTGAGACAAGGTCTCATGTAGTCCAGGTTGGTCTGGAAACTCACTGTGTAGGCCTCTGTCTCCCAAGTGCTGGGATTATAAACAAGTGTCACCATGACCAGCTCCTTTTAGCAACTTTTAATGTATTTTTTGAAGAAATGACTCTTTAGATCCTATACTCATTTTAAGCCAGACTATTTGTCTACTGTTGAGTTGTTTATATCCTTACTATACATTTTTGATATTAACCCTTTATCAGAAATATATTGTACAGTTTTTTCTCCTAATATGTAGGCTACCGTTTCATTTTTTGGAGGGAATGAGGTTACCATCCAGTGATGTCTTTGGACTCTGGCATGGTAGAAGATGGCAGTGGTCCAGACTCTATCAAGTTGAGTGCAGCAGTAACAAGGTCCTAGGGATGGCGAAATATCACTGTGGCTTAGTCTCTGGAGGTGGGGAACCACATGGAAACTGATTACTCCCCTGAGAGTTGGGATACTTCAGCAGTTCAGAGTGTGGAAGACTAGTCTAGATCTAGATAGGCAGGACACTATGGCTGTTTGGCCTGGAGGGTGAGATAGCAGTTTAGCCAAAATGGAAAGAGAGATGATACAGTATCTGCTTGGCCCTAGAAATCATGACTACACAGGTATCAGGCTCTCCAGGTCCCTGGGTCGGGGTCGGACGCCATATCAACCGTAGCACTGGAAGTGCAGGTAGTCTTGTATGCCAAAGGCTCAGAGCCCTTAGAGTACAAGGAGAGGAACAGCAGTTGATTGCTCTGGTACGCTGGAGGTGGCCTGAGGTCCTTCTTGGAGATGGAATCCTGCCTCATTTGTGGCACTAGGGATTTGAATCTTCTCATGCACAAAATGCTTAAGTCCCTGGGGGCTGTATTTGCCCTTAAGGGAAATGTGTACAACTGACTGGAATGAGGGAAATGGAGGAATTCTGTGGTTCTTTGGCCCTGGACATTAGAGAATAGCAGTAGCTTGGCTGGGGATGACTACCAGATGGTTGTGTTTCAGTAGTGATGGCAACATTTCTGGGTTGGGATGGTATCATGGCTCCTTGCCTCCAAAACATGTGGTCCCAAGGTGGTACAGTACAGTAGCAGCAATGGGTAGTGGAAAGTGGGATAAAGTGCTGTCTCCTTTTCTGTGGTAGCTCAACATGAATGCTGAATAGTTGCCTCAGCTGGGCTCAGAGCTTGTGAGGACTTCAGGAATTTCCAGTAAAGAAGACTGCAGATAGAGAATAAGTATCTGTGAGATGCCCAGTCCTAAGTGACACATCTACAATGCAACCTCTGCACCTAAGGCTCAGGGAACATAGAGGAACAGGGGGCAGAGAGAATATTAATGTATCTCTAAACTCTCTCTATCAAAGCTTCCTCATCAAATAGATGGTAATTAATACAGAAAGCCACCACTGGCCAAAATACAGAGAATAAGAGACTACAGAGTGTATGTCTCTGGATAGAACTCCTGTATTAAACGTCTGCTACCAAGGGCTCAGGGATCATTGCAGAAGAGGGGGCAGAAGAACTGTAAGAGCCAGGGGTGGTGAATAACCACAAGGAAACCATTTTCTAGGCAGCTGGGAGCTTGCTTATATGAACTTGCAATAATGGTGACAGCATGCACAAGACCCATGCAAACTGAAACCAGACAAAAACACTGCATGGAAGTGAGGAAATGGGTTAGAAGTCCCAACCTTAGCTGAGGAACTATTGGCAGCTGATCACTGCTGGGTGACAGAGAGTTGGTATTCTTTAAGGGAGTGACACTAGATAGGTTGACCAGGCTCCAGTGGATGGACTCACATTGAGGGACATTTAGGGATACAAACTTGGCTCAATAGGCCTTGACATATATGACAGAATGCATGAAATCTTGCAGGGAGGCTATGGAGATGCAGATAGGGGAGGGGGTCTAAATATAGTCAAGATATTAGATGAAATGCACAAAAATTCAATAAAAGTTAAAAAAGAAGACTGCTGGTGTCTAAGGTGGTAAGGGGGGCAAAGATGCTGGATCCTCTTTTATATTTCATGGGGAAAGGAGTGTTTCCTGGTTCTAAGGTGATTACAACTGGGGGGATAGGATAAAGCATTGCCTTCCTTTTCCACCAACCATCCTGATTTTATGTACTTACAGGTTTTTGGATTTTTGAGATTGGGTTTTGCTAGTAGCTCAGCCTGGCCTTGAACATGTAATCCTCCTGGCTCAGCCTCCTGAGTACTGGGATTACAGACCTCTGCCAACATTTCTGGATATTCCTTTTTAATGGCAACAAAATATATCCTATACCCAGGCAATTTTTGCTGTAATTAAAAAAAAGCTTTTGGAGACAAAGTTATTGGGATGAGGTGAATGAATACATTCTACAGAGAGGTATTCATGAGAACTAAGAGTGTACCAATAAGTATTTCCTCTATGATTAGTAGTTTCACTATGAAATTTATTATTTGAATCAAGATTTTTCTTAAGTGGAGGATGGGATCTTTTTTAGTGTTCACTAGAGACATGTTTAAATGTCAGCTCTAGGATAGCTATTCTAAGCTATTTAATGTCCATTCTCCAAGGAATTTGAAAGCCCCCAGGATGAATATGTTAGATTAGATGATGAGATAAGAAAGATATGTGGATTTTTAGTCTCTTTCTGCCTAGAGGATTCTTTATCTTCAGATATACCCAAGTTTCCTCTTCTGAAAACCATGTCCTCTATCTGGAGATATAACTCAGAAGAGGAGCCAAATTTTAATTAAATGTTGTTCCTCCCGTGAACTTCTCTCTGAACTCTCTTGTTCTTTCATTGCTGTAAGTATTTATTTTAATGGAAATAGCTAATTTTCATTGAATGGAATTACAAGGAAAAAGAGCAGTAATTCTACCAGCTTTGTCATTTAGGGGTGTACATCTGTGATTTTTCTTTATATTTTAAATCACATACCATATTAAGAGGGCACAAAGCCTGTCTGTTTTATCTGTCAATGTATATTCAATATGTGCTCATTATATTAGGAGGGAATCCATATTTAAATGAACAAAGAATGTGTACACACATGCACACATTATTTATTTATTGAAATGCTGGGGTTAGAACTCAGTGGAATGTGCATGTAAGGCAATCACTTTATCATTGAGTTACATCCCTGGCCCTAGTATATTTAAGAAATTTTGAATTAACATATCAGGCATTTCCTGTTTTCTTTATATTCTTTAAAATATTCAAAATATTTTAATTGTTAATCTATTATAAATTACTAAGCTATTTTCTTGTGGTCATTTCAAGTCATTTATAATTTTGCTGTTACTGATAATTGTGCATTGTATATCCTCCTGTGTTCATGTTTTGTTTAACTTAGTTTTTTGTTTTTTGTGTGTCCCTCTCTGCATATGCATGTTTGTGTGTATGTGTGTGTGCATGTTTGTGTGTATATATGTGTGCACATGTTAATGTCAGGGGTCTTTTTTGATTTATTTATTTATTGAGGCAAGATTTCTCAGTTGAACACAGAGCTCTTCCATATGAATGGTCTAGCTCATCAACTTGCTCCAAGGATCCTCTGTCTCTGCCTTCTGAGCACTGGAACTGCAGGCAGGCTACCATGCCCAGCCAACATTTACATGGGTTCTAAGGATACAATCTCTGGTCCTCAGGCTTGCAGGCAAGTGCTTAATCTATTTAGCCATCTCCCCAGCATCTTCATCTTCATGTAGTCATTATGTCTAAAAAGGAATTAGCTTCAACCCTTCAAATCAACTCGCTCTATTGTATTTCTGATAGTACCACTGCCATTCCTAGAATTTGATAACTATAGAGGCATTTCTGGCTCTTTTGCCTTATTCCAGCTATTCTGCCAGTTATGTTGTTATATGAATTCTGATTCTCTGACCTGTGTTTGTTCACATTTTCCCCAATTAATTGATGATCTATTCTTTCATTCAACAAATATTTATGGAGAACTACCATGTACTGTTTATGGCATCAAGGTTATAACAAAGAACACAACAGACAAAAATCCTGAACATCTTAGAGCCAATATTGAAATGAGGGAAGACACGCAAGCATATATGTAAAATGTGCAGAATGTCAGATGATAAAGGGTTATATGTAAAATAATTAGTGGAGGTGAAGACAGGGTATACATGTGTGCACAATTTGGATAGCCCAGGGAAGATAACTAAGATGGTAACATTTGAGCCAAGATTTGATTTAGTCAAGAGTGGCTCACAGACCTGGAAGAGGATGATGGGACATTCCAGGCAGAAGGACTAGCAAATATAAAGGCTTTAATATGGGAAAGAGCATAAATGTTACAGAAGTAATGAACTAGCTAGTTTGACTCAGAATGAGTAAAAGGAGTAGGAGGAGGAAGGGAGGTCAGAGGTGGTGGGAAAGGACATGATCATGTGAGGCTTTATAGATCATTGTGAGAACTTTAGCTTTGTGCTGTGAGTGGAATGGGAAACCACTGAAGGGTTCTGGGCAAAGAAATGAACTGGCTTGGCTTATTTTGTTACCAGAATAACTGTGGCTGCTATGTTCAGACTAGATTATAGAAGGTCAAGGGTAGAAGCAGAAAACAGTAAAGCGTAAGTCACGTGATGATGATGGTTTGGACTAGGGAAGTAGTGGTGATGAAAGACTATTGGATTCTGGATTTAATATCGGTGAATTGTAAGATATGAGCTAAAAGAATTATTTGATATAACATATTGGTGAAGAGCATAGAGTCTATAGCTGAACATTTCAAGTGTGAATCATGCCTTTATATATTTCTTATTGTACTTTTGTGCAGTGTACCTAACCATTCAGCTTTTTTTTTGTTTTTGTTTTTTTTAAAATGCCAAAGGAATCTCATTTTATTTTTTGGTTATTATATCTAAGTA
>NW_008347808.1:5514927-5567718 GCF_000622305.1 Nannospalax galili
CCAAGAGGCCTGAGGATAGTAGTGCAGGCTAGGAGAGTTAGCTGGTGGTGCAGGCCCAGGGAAGCAGCGAGAGGTGAGGGCGGGGCCAGGACCAGAAGTGGTGCTCCTGGAGCCCAAGAAAGGGACTGGGTTGCTCTGCGTGCGAAGGGACAGGAAGCAGTATTGGTTCCCCAGGTGTCTGGGGCCCCAAGACTAGGAATGGCGCAGGGCCCAAACTAGGAGTATAGAATGGCGGGGGGGAGGGGGATGGAAGGGTGAATGTGGCTTAGGGAGTCCAGGTGCAGAGGGCTGCGCTGTAGACTTACCCCAAGAGGCCTGTGGATAGTAGTGCAGGCTAGGAGCCCATTCAGCTTTTTAATCAGTAAAATCTAGATAATAGTCATCTACTTCATAGAAGTGCTTTGAGAATTAAAAGAGTTTGCATGTAAGGCACTTTAACATAGCTTAACACATTTAGTCTTCAAATTTTATTAGCTGTTATTCTTATTAGTTGTTACTATTCATTATCACTAGCCTCACTGAAATATCTGGCCCATGCAGGCAGGGATATTTTTTGTTTTGTTTACTGCTCTACCTACAGTGCAATAGTGTTTTGCAACTAGCAAACAGTAAATAAATGATTGCAGTTTCTTGTGATAAAAAAACTATAGTTTCCTTAGCCTGAGAGGCTTGCCATTGCTACCTCTTCACCATATTCTCTTCTCTCATGACCCTCTCCTACCTACAAAGCTCATCATGAATAACATTTATTCCATAGAAAGCTCTGTGATTTTTCTAATCCTTCTCCCCAAACTAAATTTAATCTCTCATTTCTCTGAATTCCTATAATATCTTGTCTATGCTTTACTTACATCCCTTGCTTTCTGTTGCCTTTCATCTTAGTCATTTGTATCTAATCTCGCTTACTAGATATTAAGGTCTTAAAGCACGTACTGTGTCTTACTCATTTTTTTTATTCCCCGTGGTGTAAGTATAATGCCTTGAACATGGTAGATGCTTAATAAACATATGCTGATTGAATTGAATTTATTCTCCTATTTATATACTTAAATTTATATGAATTTTTAGCTTTCTAAGTCATGCTTCCAAAGTATTAAATCTGTATGCAATTTATTTCTTACATATCCTAACTATTCAAGCTTAGAAAGACTATCTGCAGTTGTGGAAGAAGTAAATTTATCTTTACCAAACCTTGAGGACTTTGTGCCAGATCACAAAATTGTTCTATGCATATGAATGGGAAAGTTTGTGGAATATGGTAATAAACAGCTGAAATTCAGTATTCTTATAAACTGTCACCTAAGAGCCCAGATGGAGAAAAAAGTCTTTGTGCAGATAAAGTATATGGCATAAAATCTATGCACTTAAGCTCATATACTTTATAGGGTAAACCCCTCAAATCTTTACTCATAATTTATTTACTTATCATTACAAATCATGATTATTAGATTTACTAACTAACAGCTGTGCAGAGGCTAAAATTTTCATAGATGATAGTGGAAGAGAGACAGCTGACTTTAAGGGAAGAGTCAGAAAAATTTAAAAAACAGGCCAAAGATTCACAGTAGTGTAGAACTAATAGCGCCATATAGCTTAAATAGACCTTGAGGGCATCAGTGTGTTAGAACATAACACAGTAATTTATGTTTATATTAATGACCCGAATTTGTAAAAAACCTATTAAACTGATACCTAACATCTTCTACTGATGGAATAAGCAATGGGTATTAAGTGCTCAGATTTCCAATCAGGAGATCAAATTACAAATGATTTTGAACATAAAGTAGTAAACCATTCACCAACTGGACAACTCTTTCCTGAGTTAAATAATGAAGCCTTTCCCGATTTTATCTCTATATCTATCTATCTATCTATCTATCTATCTATCTATCTATCTATCTATCTATCTATCTATCTATCTATCTATCTATCTATCTATCTATCTATCTATCTATCTATCTATCTATCTATCTATCTATCTATCTATCTATCTATCTATCTATCTATCTATCTATCTATCTATCTATCTATCTATCTATCTATCTACTATTTATCTATCTATCATCTATCTATCTATCCATCTATCTATCATCTATCTATCATCATCATCTATCGATCTATCTATCATCTATCTATATCTGTCTATCTATCTACCTATCTATCTATCTATCTATCTATCTATCTATCTATCTATCTATCAATCATCTATCTATCCATCTATCTATCATCTATCATCATCATCTATCGATCTATCTATTGATTTCTCTATCTATCATCTATACCTATCAATCGTCTATCATCTATCATCTTTCTAATCTATTTATCAATCATTATCTGTTCTGTTTCACTCCCTTTACTAGAATTGAAATGCAATGGTGAGGCAGCATGAGGCAGTAAATCCATAAAAATGAATTGTTCATTCACACTACATTTTTAACATAGGAAATATGATTATAGAACAGATGTTGACTGATTAAAATGCTGTATGCTCAATCATGTTAGTGTTTATTTGATAAGAAATGCCATTTGTTTAGCTTTGCTCATTTATTTAGTAACTGTGGTCTGGAATTTTATTAGATGCTGTCTAGCTGAATATCTCTACCCACCAGAATCCTGAGACAATCTTAGCTTGAAGGAGATTGAATAAGACATTTCAGCTTTTTAGCTATAAGAGTGAAGATGGGAAGACAATTTTGAAGGTTTTCAACTTCAAACATCTTTGTTTTGCTGTATTTCATTTATGTATGGGTGTCAGAACATAGATGTGACTAATAGTTTGGCAATATTCATTACTTGTTTAACTTTATTCTGAAAACTTGCATCTTCCTAAAAGTCTTTTCAGTGACTACCTGGGGAGAGAGAGAACCAAGAAAATTTCCTGAAATGGAACCATTTACAGTTGATGTGTTTCTGAATAATAGAGAAAACTAAAATTTAATTTAAAAAGTACTCCTCCTATATTTGAAATAACTTATTCAACTAATTTTTGCTGTCCCTTGGAGCCTGTTAGCAAATATCTTTTGTATGTGCTGGAGTAAGATTACAGCAAATGTTTCCATGGGAACATTTACTTAGATATTACTTTTACTAGCGGATAATATCTAGAACTTTATGATATGAAAAGTAGCATTATAAATATGTGAATGAATAGATTTAGGAACTATATAATTTGAAATAACCATTTCAAAACTTGGATTAACTTTGACATCTAGAGCTAGTATCTCAGATCACCTTGTGATACCTTGTATGATTCATATTATAGTGAAATAAAATTAAGACCTTATTCAAAATATTTGGGAAAGAACTTTCTCTTTTTTTAATACAACAATCTGTATTCATCACCTATACCTTTTAATCTGTATTCATCACCTGTATCTTTTAAAAATATTTTATTTATTATTTTTATTTTAGGGGCGTGTGTGTATCGCCTAGGTGTAGGTAAGTGCACCCATGTCGTGCATTGCCCATGGAGGTCAGAAGAGGCTGTTGGATCCCCTGGAACTGTAGTTATAGACAATTGTTAGCTGCCTTGTGGGTGCTGGGATTCGAATCTGGTCTTCTGCAAGAACAGCCAGTGTTCTTAACTGCTGAGCCATCTTTCCAGCCCCGGGAAAGAACTTTCTTTACTTTTAAAAATAAGATAAATACGTTTCTAACACTCCACTGAAATATTTCTAACACTCCACTGAAATATTTCTGTGGGATTTTTACTTCTTGATAAAGTCAGAAAATATTATTATTATTACTACTACTACTACTGCTACTACTACTACTACTACTGTTATTTTGCATCTATTAATGTGTGTGTGTGTGTGTATGTGTGTGTGTGTGTACATGTATGCCAAGGAATGTATGTGGAATTCAGAGGATAACTTGTGAGAGTAGCATCTCTTCTTCAACCATGTAGTTTCCTCATGGATTGAACTTAGATAGACACACTTGTTGGAAAGTGCCTTTATCCACTGAGCCATCTCATCAGCCAAGAAGAGTTTTTAATGGTTTCAGGTGCAGAACAAGTATTGGTAAACACAAGCCAGTCATGGTGGTACATGCCTGTAATCGCAGAACTTGAAAGGTCGAGGCAGGAGAACAGTATAGGCTGTATAGTAAGATCAGTCTCTGTCTGAAACAAAATAAAACAGAACAGAACAGAATAGAATGAATTGGTAAACTCTCTACAAACTATACAGGAAAACTGAAGAAGGTTCAGAGAAATGTGTATGTTATGTAAACACAGTATTTTATTTATTTTTATGGGTATGAGTGTTATGCCTGCATGTGTGTAAGTACACCCATGTTGTGCAATGCCCATGGAGGACAGAAGAGGGCATTGGATCTCTTGGAGCCGAAGTTGCAGATGGTGGACAGCCACCATGTGGGATTCAACCCCTGGGTCTTCTGCAAGAACAGTCAGTGCTCTTAACTGCTGAGCCACCTCTCCATCCCCTAAACACAGTATTTTAATGCAACATTGGAAATTCCTTATAATCTTTAAAAATTACTCTAAAAATTTACTTAATTTTAAAAATAATGATATAAACCCAAAGCATGTTAACACAAATAACATCTGAGTGAATAATAACTGTAAATTCTGCTGCACAGCAAGAAAACTGTTAAGAGAAATGACACTTCTTTTTCTGTACAATGGTAAGAATGCAGTGACCAATAATATAATTTATCACTGTTGCCCTGGTCAAGGTTCCATAAGTTTTCTTTACGACTCCTTTAGAAAAATATGTATTAAGGTATTCACATCCCATGTAATTCACTATTGAAGCTGTGTAATTCAAATATTTTTGGCAAATTTGCAAAGTTACACAAACATCAGCATCATCTTAGAACAACAAAAGAAAACCTCTACCTTAACAGTCACTCCTTTTTCTCCTTTCATCCTCTCCTTTTCTAGCCCCTAGAAACCATTGATACATTTTCTTCTTCTATAGATTTGAATATTGTGGATATTTTGTTTAAATGGTATGTAATGACTGTTTTGTTTTGTTTTTTACTTAGTGCAATATTTTAAGTATTCATCTACTGGAACAGCATTTCATCCTTTTATTGTTGAATGATATTCTGTGTTAAAGATATAGCACATTTTGCTTATCTATTCATCGTAATGGATGGACATTTGGGTTGTTTTCACTTTTTGACTATTGTGAATAGTGCTGTTATGCACATTTGTGTATATGCTTTTATGTGGACATTTGTTTTCATTTCTCTTCACTATTTACCTTTGAATGGAATCTCTAGCCCGTATGGTAGCTCTATGTTTAAGTTTTTGAGGAACTGCCAGACTGTTTTCTAAAGTGGCTGCACTATATTACATTTCCACAGGCAACTATGGATAGTCTAATTATACCATGCCTTTTTTTCTTTTAAGACATGCTTTTGCTAAGTAGCCCAGGCTGGCCTCAAACTCACTATGTAACCCAAACGGGCCTTGAATTTATGCGCATCCTTCTGTTATAGCTTCCCTAGGGCTAGTTTTATAGGCATGCATCATCACATTTGACTAAATCCACATCTTTTTTATTATATCCATCCCAGAGAGTCCAAAGTGGTACTTCAGTTGTGGTTTTGATTTGCATTTCCTGAATGTTAATGATGTAGAGCATCTTTTTATGCAAGTATTGACTATTCATATGTCTTCTTTGGACAAATTTCTATTCAAATCCTTCACCCATTTTTCAAATGAGTTATGTAATTTTTTATTATGCAGTTGTAAGTTTGAATCTTCTAAGGATTTTATAGTTTTAGCCATTATATTTAAAGCTGTAAAATAATAATAATAACAATAGTAATAATATAGCCTTTGTAGCCTAGGGTATTATTGAACTTGTGATCTGCCTTAAACTCGCACGTACTTGGATTATAGGCATATGTCACCATGCCTAGCTATGATCCATTTTTTAATTTAATTTTTCTGTATAGTATGAGAAGGTGTCTGCCATGGTTAATCTTCATTGTCAACTTGATGAGGTTTAGGATTGCCATGGAAATACACCACTGCATACATCTATGGGGGTGTTTCCAGAAAAGTTTAACAGACCAGGTAAGACTTACTCTGAATGTGGGTGACACCATCCCATGGGTTAGGGTTCCAGACTAAATAAAAAGGAGAAAATGAACTCAACCACCAGCATTCATCTCTTTCTCTGCTTCCTGACTATGGATCCGATGTGACCAGCCACCTCATGGTCCTGCTACCATGATTTCCCCCACCACGATGAACTGTATCTTCAAACAGTGAGCCAAAATAAATCCTTCCTTCTTTAAGTTGCTTTTGTTGGGTATTTTATCACAGCAACAAGAAAACTAATACAGTCTCCAAATTCATTATTTATCAACAGTTGTGCCAACACAATTTGTTTGAAGATTATTTTTCCTATTCATTTGTCTTTGTTCCCTTATAAAAATTCAGTTGATTCTAAGTGCAAGATCTTATTTCCGAACCCTCAGTTCGATTCCATTGATATGCATATTCTTATGCCTGTGCTGTTGATATATATATATATATATATATATATGTGTGTGTGTGTGTGTGATATTTTTTTTTTCCTTATGGCAGTAGGACACTTTTGATTTCGTTGTGGTGTTATAGTCACTTTTGAAATCAGACGTGTACATCCTCTGACTTCCTTCTTCTTTATCAAGATTGTTTTGAGTGTTCTGTGTCTCTTGAATTTCTGTATGAATTTAAGGTCAGTGTTGTCCATTTCTATAATGATACTGAGATTTTGACTGGTTGTGTTGTATCTGTAGATGAATTTAAGGGATATTGTAGTCTAGCCAATATTGTCTTATAATCTATGAAAATGGATGTCTTCATTTATTTTTGTGCTACTTGCTTTATTCTAAAACTATTTTGCAGCTTTTAGTATATGTTTTGCATTTCTGTTTTTTTATTCTTATATGTTTTGTTTTATATTTGATGCGATTGTAAAGGCAATTAATTTTGGTGGTACTGGGGATTGAACTTAGGTTCTTGCATTTGCTAGGCAGGAATTCTACCACTGAGCTTTGTATTACCCCTGTAATAGTTGTTTAAAATTTCATTTTCTAATATTACTTTACACATATAGAAATATAATTTTTGCATTGATCTTCAGACTTGCTAAATTCATTTATTTAGTATTTTTTTTAAAAAGTTTAAATACTTACTTTTCTCTAGTTAATAGTTTGTCACCTGAAAATCGAGGTAATTTTACTTCTTCCTTTCCAAGCTAGATGTCTGTTACCTGTTTTTATTGCCTAATTTCATAGCTAGTAACAATATGCAGAATATATTGTTAAGAGGACACATCCTTGTCTTGTTAAGAGGAAAGCATACAGTGTTTTGCCATTTAGTATGGTGTTATCATTGGGTATTTCCCAGGAGTACTTTTCAATCACCTCAGGATGTTCCCTTCCAGTCTTAAATTTTTCTTTTTAATCATGAGAGTAGATATTTAAATTTTTGTGGAGGCAGGGTCCTGCTGGTCAGGCTGGCCTCAAACTCATGATCCTGCTATGAAGATCACAGGTATGTGCCACCATGCCCAGCTAAGAATATTGAATTTTATCAGGATTTTAAGGTTCTATTCATATGTTAATGGATTTCTTCTTTTATTCAATGTACATGGTATGTTACATTAGCTGATTTTCTGACTAGTAAATCAACCTTGCAACCTTGGGATGTATTCTACTTGTTCATAGTGCATAATTCTTTTTATATATTGTTGGATTCAGTTTTAAATTATTTGGTGCTGGACATGAAGCCTTACACTTGTAATCACAGGACTTGGAGGTCAGAGGCAGGAGGATTGCCAGTACTTTGAGGTTTGTGTGGGCTACAGAGTGAGACCCTTTCCTAATAAAAACAAAAAAGTATTTTGTTGAAAACTTTTATGGCTATATTTATAAGTAATATTGGTCTATGGTTTTCATGTATTATGTTTGTCTGATATGGGTGTCAGTGTAATAATGGTCTTATAGAATAAATTAAGACATGTTTTCCCCTCTTAATATTTCTTCAAAGAGTTTATGAAAAATGAGTCTTGATTGTTTAATTTTTTACTATAGTTCATCAATGAAGTCATCTGAGTCTAGGCTTTTCTTTGTCGGCAATTTTTGGATTAGAGTTAAATTTCTTTCATTCCTTCTTTTAGATATATATGTATTTTCTATCTCTTCTTAAATCAATTTTGGCATTTTTTTTGTCTTTCTAGAAATTTTCCCATTTCATTTTAGTTACCTAATATGTATACATACAGTTAAATTATTCCCACGGTTATATCTGTGGTTAGTAACAATGTCCCCTTCTTGATTTCAATTTTAGTAAATTGAGCCTTTATTTTTTTTCTTTAAAATTTTCTCATTAAATACCCATAGAGATGGCTTTTTCTTTTTTATTGATTTGTTATTTGAAAATTTCATGCATGTATATAATGTATTCTGATTACTCTTCCTTCTCTCTCATCTCCCTTTCATCCATATCAATCTCCCCTCATCAATTGCCATCTCTCATATGGAAGAAATTCTAACATTTTAATAAACTTCTGTAAACTTTGTGATAATTTTGTAGTATTAGAATAATGAATAAGAAACTCTATAAAGTTACCAAAACTCTTCAGATTATGGTATACAATCTATGTAGAGGCAAAGAAAGGCACTTTGATCAATTTTTACTTTCTATTAAATACTTCTACACTGCCATCAGAATTTGCATTATTCTTTTATTGAGTATCCTTTGGCCTAACCTCTTGTATAGATATGTAGCTTTATTGCTTAATAAGTTGAGGAACTACAAATATTTATTTTCTAAAATTTTGAGTCAATGAAAAGTGATTCTTCTTTTGAAATACTAATTGAGTTTTCTGTTTCATGTGGTATTTGGCCTATATCTTTCTTATTTTCCCAAAAGTAGGAAAATTGGATGGCACCTCACTTCATACATGCCTGGTCAGCTATTGTAACATGAGCTCCATTACTGACTTCACTCTTGTAGATAATCTTTGAAGTGGCAATAATTGAAACAGAAAATGAAATTAATGATTAGGTTTTGACAAGTCATCCGTAACCTAGTGTGACACAAGTACATCACAAACCTAATTCTAACACTAATTATAGGGAAACACTGTACTCCAGGGTCCATATCAGTAGTGTTCTCTGTGGTAGCCTTTCATCTCACTAGGCACCTGACTGTAACAGGATGATGTAATTTTTCCCAATGAGATATAGACAATGAAAACGTCTGAATGGATTAGAAAAATTCATTTTTAAGGGAATGTGCCATAGCTAACTCAGGCACTTTGTTAGCAATATGAACTCAAGAAAAAATTTAAGCTTCTCTGAAGTTGAATTTTTATATTTATAAAATACGGGTGGTGTAACAGGGTTAATTTTGAAACTTTAATATGATAGTTTATGTCTTATACCTAAAACAGTGCCCAAGAAATGTCTCTTCTTTGGTCCATCAGAAAATTGTAACAGGTCCATTAAAATATTCTTTGACTGCATTTGGAATTTCTGGATTTGGATTATCTGAATTTGAATGTATTGACTTATTAAAGTAATATTTTAAATTTATTCTATGAGAATTTCATACATTTATGCAGTGCATTCTGATCATATCCACCCACCAGTACCTCCCTTCAATTCTCCCTAGTGTCCCCACTCTGTTTCCCCTAATTTCATATTCTCTTTTTTATTATTATTAATAACCACCTGAGTCCAATTAGTACTGCCTGTATGTATATGCCAAGTATAACTGTGAGTGCTCAGCTGTGGATGGATCATCTATATCAATATATTGACTCTCTAAGATTTGTATAAACTAAGTTACTATTGTTAAGAAACCATGCTTGTTTACCCTCATCTTGTTATTGAAACTAGCTCTGCCATATTTTGGTTTCTGCTCAGCCCATGGCTGTACAAGCGTTTATTTTGCTACCGCTTTATGTTACCCTGATGTGTACCAGCTAATATTTCCTACTTGCTGGGGCTAGAGTAGTCTCTCAACTCAACCAAAGCAGATATTTTTGCCAGAAAAAGAATGCCCTATTGACTGGTGCTGTGCTGTGATAGCAGGAAGTAGATCTCAAGAGATGAAGCGCATCTTAGACTGTAATCGGTGGGAAATATGCATGCAATTTGGTGATTTTACCAAAATGTGTTTATGGACTTAAAGGCTCTTATAATTGAAATATATGAAGGTTTTATGTCTAATTTAGTACTAATGATAGCAGACATTCATTGAATGGAAGGCACAGTAATAAATATTTGCTTTATTTCTTTTTTCCTCACAACAACTCTTAAAACTTTGCCATATTTTATCTCCATTTTTAAAAATGAGTAAATACATGTGGAGACATTAACTTACTGAGTTTACATAGCTGAAAATCAGTAAATCTAGATTTTACCTGAAGACTGATTCTACAACTGCATTTCCCTAAAAACACTAGAAATAAACAGCAAGAGAAAATACAGAAGGTACACAAACTCATGGAGATTGAACAGTACACTATTGAATAATGAATGTGTCATTGAAGAAATAAAAGGGAAATAAAAATTTTATAGAATCAAGTGAAAATGAAAACACAGCTTATCATAACCTATGTGATAAAACAAAATTATTCCTGAGAGGCAAGTTTATAGTTATAAGTGCTTACATTAAAAAAATTGGAGAAACTGGGCATGGTGGCGCACACCTTTAGTACTAGCACTTGTGAGGCAGAGGCAGGTGGATCTCTGTGAAATTGAGGCCAGCCTGGTCTACGTAGTGAGTTCTAGGCCAGCTGAGGCTACAGGGAGACCCTGTCTCAAAAATAAATGAATGAATAAATAAATAAATCAGAGGGTGAGCAAGATAACCACCCAGAATCCATATGGTGAAAGGAGAGAACCAACTCCTGCAAATTGTTCTCTGACGTCCATGTGTGCACCATGGCACACATGCCATGCCCTCATCCCACATAATAAATAAATGCAAAAATGACAGAAATCACATGACCATCTCAATAGATGCAGAAAAGGTCTTTGACAAAATTTAGCATTCATTTATGATAAAAGCCCTGAAGAGCTGAGGAATGGTGGCAACTTATTTCAGCATAATAAATATTTACAGAAAGCTTATAGCTAAATCATGCTAACTGGAGAAAAATTCAAAGCATTTCCACTAAAATATGAACAAGGAAATGATATCTACTGTCTTCATTCCTTTTCAATACAATATTCGAAGTCTTCAGCTAGATGAATAAGACAAAAGAAGGCAATACAAGGAATACAAATAGGAAGGAAAGGGCTAGTGACATGCCTCAGTAGGTAACAGGATTGCTGTGTGAATTAGAGACCTAAATTCAGATCTCCAGCACCTCTATAAAAATTAGATATGATAGAGGGCCTCCGTGACCCAGCATTAGGGGCCCGAGACAGTGGGATACCCAGAACTCATTGACCAGCCAGTCTAGTCAATTGATGAGTTCTAGGTTCAGCGAGAGACTCTTTCTCAAAACAAAAGCAAATAGGAAAGAAAGAGGTCAAACTATCCTTACTTGCAGATGATATGATTCCAAATGTAAGAGATGCTCAAGACTTTACCAGAGGGCTTGGTAGATGGTTTAGTAAAGTACTTGCTATGCAAGCATGAGGACCCAGGTAAAAGCTAGGCATATAGTACATATCTGTAACCCCAGCATGGGGATGGGCAAGAACAAGAAGATCTCTTGAGCTCATTGTCCAGCTAGCCTAGACAAATCTATGAGTTCCAGATTCAAAAAATAAGGTGGAACAATGGCTAGCATGGATGTGGGAAAAGGGGAACCATATTATACACTGTTGGTGGGAGTGTAAACTAGTTCTCAAAAAAACTAGAAATAAAACTACCATATGACACAGCTATATCATTCTTGGGTATATACCTAAAGGACTTTATATCCTACTACAAAGATACTTGCACATCCATGTTCATTGTAGCTCAATTTACAATAGCTAGGAAACGGAACCTACTAAGATGTCCATCAACTGATGAATAGATAAGGAAAATGTGATACACAGTAGAATATTACTTAGCTGTAAAGAAAAAAATGAAATCATAAAAGTTGCAGGTAAATGGATGAGCTTTATTATAGCAAATTATATTCTGTGTGAGGTCACCCAGATCCAGAAAGATTAATATTGCATGTTATCTCTCATATATGGAGCCTAGCTTCAAATCTTTTGTTTTGTATGTTTACGCTGAGTGTATGTAGAAGCCAGGAAACTAGAAATGGACTACTAGGGGTGGATGCCTTAAGGGAGGCAATAGTAAAATACAGGCAAAATGAAAGTAGAGATGGGGGAATATTGGAGGCAGAAAGGTTCAAGCATGGAGGAGGGTGGGGAATGGGGAAATGAGGTATTGGCAGAAGGCTCAATTGAAATTAATAGTGTATGAAAAAGATACATGGAAACCTATGATCTTCTAGCCTAAGTAATAATTCAATTAGAGTAGATAGTAGAACACCAGAGGCATGAAAGGAGAGGGAGGATATATTCAGTGCTAAAGGTTTAAGGGGGTAGGGGAATTAGGGAGATGGTAGAATAGGGGTTGCGCTAGCCAGAACTAAGGATACATGATGAAGCCTTATGGAAATCCACTAGTTTGCAAACTAATTTGAAGAGCTACGAGTAGTTAATGGCTACTGTGGGAGGGAAAATCAGTTTTCTCTAGGGACAAGCTGCCTGATGTATTATCCAGTTCCAAGTGGTCAGCTATAAACACGTGTGCATGTGAGTACCACTAAATGGACTCAGTACCACTAATTAAAGAAGAGGTCATGAAGTTGAGAGGGAATGGGTCACGGAAGGAGTTGGAGGAGGGAGAAGAGGAGTGGAAATGATGTAAGCACAGTGCTCAAATGAAATTCTCAAATGACTAGGAAACTGTCTCCCTGCTGGATAACTCACTTTGTGCCAGAAGGTGCTATGCAGGCTGCTGTGGGAGAAAAAAAAAATCAATGGATGGACCTTACCTACTACAATATTGATCTGTTGACAAGATGTGACACAACAGTTACAGAGATAACCAACTGCTTTTTGTTTGTATGTGAGGCTTGCTCCACAGGAGGAATTTCATGCTTGGTACTGTAAAGCAAGTCAAAATCCTGTGGCTTCGGCAATTATGGGTCATAGGGGGAACCTACTATTGTTTACCCGAATGGTCGTGCTGCATTCCAAATACTTTTGTCTATACACATAAATTTTTTGCTGCTCTCAACTTTGGTCCAAGAAACTTCTTTTTGTAGTGGGTAGTGGTTAATTCGAGACTAAAAACTAGTTAAACAGCCAAGCATAAATAACCGAGAGTGCTCAGCTGTGAATGTGTAATCTGTATCAACCTCCCACCATCTAAGGCTCAGGGAACTTTTGGAAAAGAGAGTGGAAAGAATGTAAGAGCTAGTAGATAGATAGAAGAGCTGTGAAATGCTGACTTCTGCACATGATAAGGTTGTGCATGCATCAACTAATAGCAGCTGTAGTTATCTGCACAATGCCTGTACATGATCAAGCTAGCCAAAATTCCAGCATAGATGAAGGAAGGGCCCCAAGGCTCCACCTCTCTCAAAGGAGATATTAGCAATTGATCACTGCAGAGTGAGGAAGAGTCATTCTCATTTGGGAACATGGTTGCTGGTAGATTGCTCATGCCCCAGTGGGTAGCTTCACAACCATGTAAATATAGACAACACTAATTGGACTTGGGCTTCTTAATATGAAAAACCAGAAGTAAGAGAGAACACGAAATTGGGAGAGGGTCAGGTGGAGTATACTAGAGGGAGTAAATATTATTTTAAAAATAAGGTAGGGGGGCTGGAGAGATGGATCAACAGTTAAGAACACTGGCTGTTCTTGCAGAAGACCCAGGTTCAAATCCCAGCACCGACATGGAAGCTAACAATTGTCCGTAATTCCAATTCCAGGGAATCTGACAGCTTCTTCTGTCCTCCGCAGGCATTGCACGACACTGATGCACTTACTTACATGCAGGCGTAACACTCATACACATAAAATAAAAGTAATAAATAAAATTTAAAAAAATAAGGTGGGAGCAATGAAGGAAGACACCCGGTGTTCATCATCTCTGGCCTCCACACGAGCAGTACATACGTGCATGTGCACCAACATGCACATGCACACATTCACATACATACACCAGAGAGAGAGAGAGAGAGAGAGAGAGAGAGAGAGAGAGAGAGAGAGAGAGAATCAGAAAACCTTTAGATCTGATAAATACTTGGAGGAAAGTGGTAAGATACAAAATTCACATATAAAACTCATTAGCCTTCCTACATAATAATAACAAACATGCTTAAAAAGAAATCAGAAAAACAATCCCATTCATGATTGCTTCCAAAAAGTAAAGTATTTTGAACAAATTTAACCAAGGAAGTGAAAAACCTCCATACTGAAGACTTTAAAACATTGAAAAAATAAATTGAAGCAACCCCAAATGGATCAAAGACCTTATAATGTACGACCTGAAACTCTGAAGTTATTAAAGGAAAATATTTCAAGATACAGACATACCCAAGGACTTTCTGAACAGTCCTTCAGTTACTCAGCAAATCATGCCAACAACTGAAAAATGAGACTTGATGAAATTAAAAAGTTTCTGTACAACAAAGTAAACAGTTAAGCAAGTGAACACATAGTTTATAGAGTGGGAGAACATCTTTGCATGCTGTACATCAGGTAGAATATTAATGTCTAGAATATACAAAGAACTCAAAAAAATGAGACCACAAGAAATTGAACAAACTGTTCAATAAATGGAATAATGAAATGAGCAGACAGTTCTTAAAAGATGAAATAAATTGGAGTTCTATTTAGTGGTAAAAAAATGAAATTATGAAATTTGCAGGTAAATGGATGGAACTAGAAACTGTTATAAGTGAGAAAACACAGACTCGGATAAACAAGTGATGAATGTTCTCTCTCATTTGTAGATCCTATCTCCAAATTCTTAGATGTGAGTATATATCCTGATGTAACTGCAGGAGCCAGGAAAATGGAAAGGATCCAAGGGGGTAAAGGGGAAAAAGGAGTTGGGGGGGTGGGCATAGAAGGCTGGTGTTATCAATAGGGAAAATGGGAGTATCTTTAACTAGGGAGGGAAGAAGGAGGGTTATACAAGGGGAGAGAGAGGAGAGATAACACTTACACGGTGTCAAAAACCAGAGGGAAATGCATAGTTCAAAAGCCTACTGAAAAATACATATGCAATAAATACACAAGTGCTTGTGTATAGCTGAAAGCTATATAACAAAAAACACAGTGCCAGGCACAGGAAACCTCCCTTTGAGTTGTTGGTCAAGGTAGTCCAAGAGAATCCCCCAAATACAGGCTATTGTCACAGCCTTGATTGCCTCCCAGAATTTAGATCCTATTGCTGAAGACACAGCATGCTTCAAACAGAGCTTGGAGTAGTTGAGCTGGAACTGACTAGGAAGGCTCCTCTCAAAGACTAGTTTTTATAGTATCAGAGAATACTACTCAAGTTGCCAGAGGAGAAAACTAATCAAGGATCCTACCCAGCTAGCTACAAACCACAAAATCATCAGCTCAGCAAACTACCTCTATTGGTGCAATAGTGCTACTTTTGTCTTGGGGGTAATTAACAGCTGTCTAATTGGACTTAAGTCCTGCTCAATAGGAGAGAATTGGTGCGTGGTACTGTAAACTGGCCAAGTACACATGGTTGGAGAGGTCTAGACCCTAGAGAAGAATCTACTTCTGTTACTTTCCTAGACAAATGGCCAATAAACATTTAAAAATAATTCAACTGCACTACCCATCAGAGAAATACAAATTAAAACTATATTGCGATTTCATTAGTAAAACAATAGTAAATGTTGGCAAGGATGTAGACAAAAAGAGCTCTTTATACACTGCTGGGGTGAATGTAAACTAGCTAAGCAACTATGGAAGTCAGTTTGGAAGTTCCTTGACAAGCTATAGATAGATTTACCCAAAGGACTCCAAGCCAAAATATTACTTGAATCAATGTTTATTGTAGTACTGTTCACTATAGCTATGTTATGGACCAACCTAAGTGTCCAGCAATAGAGGATGGGTAAAGAGAATGTTGTATAAATACACAATAACATTTTTTTCAGTCACAAAGATGAACAAAATCATGTCATTTATTGCAAAACTGATGCAACTGCAGATAATCATATTAAATGAATTAAGCCAGTCTCAAAAGACAAATATTGTATAATTTATCTCATTTGTGGTTCCAAGATTTTATACAGATACATAAAATCATGTATGCACATATGACATAAATATAGGTGTAGAGAACAAAAGGGTCTAATGGAAAGAGGAAGATGTGAGAAAAAATGAAGGAAGGGATATTTGGGTAATGTGCTCAACATATGAAGTATAGTTATGTAAAACTGTCCTTAGGTAACACACAGTACCATGTACAATGAATATTTAAAGTGAATTTTTAAAAAAAATCTGATTCTTTGTAACAACAACATAATCATTGAGTGTTTGCATAAGAGGGTATAGAAATTTTCTAATTCTTTCCCTTCATGTTACAGATGAGACATTTCAGCTGAATAAAGACAGGTGAACAAGATTTTGTATGACTTCTTGAAATTGTGCTTCTCTGTAGCCCCTGGAATAACTCAGTTCTGTATTTTTCAGATTATGCTCAGAGTATTTAAGATAGCTTTTGTGATTCCTTTTAATTTTACTCCCATGCCAAGTATCCTAAGTTTTTCAGTTCCTTTCTTGTATGGATGATTTTCAGAATGAATCATTTTGGAAACTCATCTTGGAACCTAGTCCTAGATGATTATTACCTCATTTAAATTGTGACACACAGAACTATCCCCCGTCCATATATACTTCATCAATTATTTGTTCAGCTCCACCTTTCTTAAACCCACTTATTAAAGGACTTCTTTTGGTATAGACTGATGATGTAGAATTTTCAGTGTCTATTTCCTTACCTTATCAGGTCAAAGGAACCATTTGAGACAAGAGGCATATCTGAAACAGTAGCTCTGAACATTGCAAGAATTGTTTTCTTTAGCACTGGGTGTTCACATTGTTAATGTCATGAGCTGTCTATTTCCATAGACACTAGTTTATTAGAAAAATGAAATGGTGTATATAATTATGTAGTAGATATTTTATTATTTATTTAGTATTTATTTTATGTATATAAGGGTATTGCCTGCATGTTGTAAGTGCATCTGTGTTGTGCAGTGTCCACAGAGGACAGAAGAGGGCATCGGATCCCCTGGAACTGGAGTTACAGATGGTTGTTACCTGCCATGTGGGTGCTGGGATTTGAACCCAGGTCTTCTACAAGAACAGCCAGTGCTCTTAACTTCTGAGGTATCTCTCCAGCCCTGACATTTTATTCTTATACGTATATTAATTGGTTAAATTATAAGCACTGACATTTTCTACATTTGCTGTTCAAATCTTTTTTAGGTAGGCTAGTTATAGGCCATTGATTTAAAACAGAATTGCAAAATTCATCATTATCTGAAGCCTGGGTAATGAAAGATGTTTTTCCCAAGCAAAACTAATAATAATCCTGATTATCAAGAAAATGACCTAACATGGAACTGCAGAGCATGTTGTTTCCTCACCATTGTCTTCTTTCTCTGTGTTCTAGGAGGAAGGGAGAAGGTATCAGAGAAAAAGACTGTAAGAGCCAGAGAAGCTGACCTAAGGCTCACCTGAGACATTGTTAAAGGAAAACAAATGCAGAATGAAGACAGGATCAGTTCTCATTGGAATTTTCACATTGTTACTTGTCCCTTAGGACAAAATTTTAAAGGAGAAATCTTGACTAATAGGGGATGCACCAAGGATTGAACCTCTTTTTACCATACTTTAGAATATGGAAAATTATCTTGTCACATTAATCATTAAAATGTAAATATATACTCATTACTTACAAATGTTTCACCTTTGAAAAACCTCAGTTCTCTAGAATGCCCTTTTGGTACCTCTATTATTTCCTTATCTGTGAGATGAGTGTCAGAACAGAATTTTTCCAAACTTCCATGTTAATGCATAGGGAAATCTTCTGTCTCCACTTGGTTCTTTTAGTTCTTTAAACTATTCTTAGAACCTATTTCACTGATTTGTGTAAATTATAGTTACACATATGTTTATGTCCCCTGCTAGATTATAATCTGTTTGAGTATTAGTGTCTAGCTGATTTTTCACCTTTATGACATTCACAGCTTTCATAAATTAGCACCTAAAAATTTAAAACATTTAAATATTCATTGCAATAAGTTTAGTGACCTTTCTTAAGTTACGATTTTATGTCTTTTTCCAGTTGAACAGTGGGAATTTATTAGAGCATACTTGAACAAGAGGTAAGTAGCAAACAGGAAAGAAGAGAACAAAATAAGTGTATTTGACATAAGAGCTTAATTAGGGAACACAAGAAATGAAAATTGTGCGAATGGTTTAAAATTTAAGTAGAAAAATATCAATGACTTAACAAGTGTGAAAAAGAAGACTGAAGAAAATGGCTTAATTAAGCACAGTAACAGTGTTAGAGAAGATAAAAATTAGAATATAGATGGGACAGTGAGAAGTGAATGAGAGCATTCATGACATATAACTTCTTCAAAATCTCTAGTGATGGCTGGGCATTGTCATGCATACTTGTAATCCCAGCACTTGATCAGCTGAGACAGGAGGATCCTGAGTTTAAGGCCACACTGGTCTACATGGTAGCAAGACCCTGTCTAAAATAATCCCACAGTCCTTAATTAGTGATAGAGGACTTGTAAGAAAAGCACAGTGGTTAAGCACATGGGCTTGGAACCAAACAGCTGAGATCTGCCATTTATTACCTGTTTGAACTTGATCAGATTGTTTAATTTTGGCTTTAGTCTACTCTCCTCCTCTAGAAAATGAGTTTTGCAGTATCTGTACCAGGAATTTTTTAATGACGATCAGACGAGAAAATTGATATCAGTTTAATGGTGTAAGTATTCAGTAAACTTTAGTTGTTCCTGGTTGTATCAGTGAACTGATGAAGTTTATTTACATTGGGAAAGTGAAAAGGTGTTACAGATAGGAAAGTATGTTCAGATGTACTTTGACAGCTTGGTAACAAGGAAGAGTACTAAGTTTGACTCCAGAAATAAATAAAAATATCAATGATAGTGTATATATAGCACTTAATTTATAGTACTTTTAAAAAATCTAGTATGTTATTCCACATTTTACTTTAATCCACCAAAATCATCTTCTGGAGATTTGATTGTTTCTAATGTGTGCAGAAGAGCTGTTGTTTAGTCTGGATGGTTAAGCAGATAGAGGGGCTGAGTAGGGATTGCCAATCCTATCATCTTTGCTCTTCCCCCTCCTCTCATCCCCATCTCCCTCATCTCTTCAGTTAGAAAGAGTTGACTTTAGTCAATACAGTTACCATATGATGAGACAAATGTATTTACCTTTTTTCTTCCTCCCATTTTTGTCCCCCACATACAATCTTTTGAGCAGCATTAATCTGAAGCAGTGTTTCAGGATCTCTGTGTATGTGGAGTGTTGTCTTTGAGGTTTGGATTTAAAATATTAATGAAACCCCAAGAGATAATCAGGAGCATAATTGAGCAGGTGGAGCAAATTCGTTAAGTTTTTTTGAGTAAAACAGTAACTGATTCTTAAGAATAAGTCAGCCTCAGATTCCCTGTTTCATAATAAGAGTGGAAGCAAGGGAGGAAGGAGATAATGAATTGGTTTCTGAAAACATCTGAAACTATACACCGTGTATCTAATATGGCTGATTTCAAGGGGAGTTTGGTGGGTAGAAGGAGAAAGCTTATCATTAGCTCTACTCTAATGCAGATGTCAATTCAATGAATCAATTTATTGATCTTGTGAATGTTTTGGAAGATAGCATATTTTAAGCCATCACAAAACAGGGAATTTGGAGTATAGTTTAAAGTATGATGTGTGCTACATGGAGGAGTAAAATTTCTATTAAGTATTGATCTTTAAGACAAAGCTGGACAGATATCTTTAGCATAAGATTTTTAGTTGAAAAAATTGATTTTTCTCTTCTGTTTTCTCTAAAACAGAGACTGGAAGTATCAGAGAGTCTCTGAATTAGAGCAGACACAAAGGTCATCGATCTCAAGTCCTTGCCTTCTTTGTGACTCACCTCTGCTTGTCATCATCCTAAGCTTGAAATGTGTCAGTAATGGAGAACTTGCCCTCACCAGAGATAGCTCATGTCATTTGTAGGCTGATCTAGTTTTTATAAAAGTCTTCCTTATTTAATACTTTAGTCGTAAATTGTCTTCCATATGACAGCCAATTGACTAGCATGCCCCTGAATTGTCTCCAACTCCCCTATCTCAAACCTAAGCATGTTCTTTCAACTATTCCTTTTATAGCACTTTGTAGCTGTGTTTTTATACATCCTCTCAACTATGTGCTCTTTGAGGGTGTGAACCACATCTTATCTTTGAATGTGCCTGGTATATAAAGTGTTTGAATTGAGAATGACACATTATTCAGCCCCTTCATTATCTAGGCTACTCTTGTTTGTTCTCTGGATTACCCTCCATTAAACAAATATTTACTGAATGTCATCTGGTATCAGATACTGCCAGTGTTTAGAAATACAATAGTTAAAGACATATATTCTCTGACTTCAAGAAACCTAGTGTGCAACACAAGCAAGAAAAGGGAAATACAAAACAAGATGATTAGACTTGCAAGGCATTGGGGATCGGAAAAGCATTTGTTTCCTATTTGTTGTTAGAATGAAAAAATCTAGATGTGGTCTGACTGGCCCTGTGCTCATATTTTTCACTGGTATTATATCTTTTATTTGTAGCTTAGGGTGGTAGTTGCCTTTTGCTAGCACATTATTGTTTAGTCACTGAATAAGGATTTGTTGAGCACCTACCATATATAAGGATCTGTGCTAGGAAGCTATAACAATGATAGCCCTGTAACTAATTTTTTTTTTTGTGTGTGTGTGTGTGTATGTGTGTGTGCGCGCGTGTATTCCAAAATAATTTGCATTTGTCTTTGGCTAAGAAGACTACAGGTTCCTGTTTTCTGCTACCACGATGATGAGACGAGGGATGGATGAAGGGGTAGGGAGGGTGGAGTGGGAGGGCAAGCAACAGATTGATAAACAATAGGTCTAGAATGTGCTGGTGAGGTGGCTCAGTGGTTAAGAATATTGGTTGTTCTTGCAGAAGACCCTGGTTCGAATCCCAGCACCCACATGGCCGCTAACAACTGTCCGTAACTCCAGTCCCTGGGGATCTGACAGCCTCTTCTGACCTCTGCAGGCATTGCACAACATGGGTGCACTTATCTACATGCAGGCAATACACGCATACACATAAAATAAAAATAATGAATAAAATATTTTAAAAAAATGGAAGAGCTAGTGGGGGTGGGGGTGTCCACCTTTAGTTCCAGAAGGTGGATCTCTGTGAGACTGAGGACAGTATGGTCTACATAGTGAGTTCCAGGCCAGCTGTGGATACAGGGGAACCCTGTCCAAAAAAAAAAAAAAAAAAAAAAAAAAAAACCAACTACAGGGTGATTGCTGTGCTACTATCCCATTTAAGTGGTTAGAAATGTATTTATGATGAAAATGAAATCTGGAAGGAGTGGATAAAACCATGTAGATAGTTAAGAGAGCAAACCAAATAGAGAAAACAGCTTGTGCAAAGGTCCTGTGTCTAGGATATGTTTGGTGTGTTAGAAAAATGGTATAAATGCCAATGTAATAGAAGCAGTGAAAAGAATGAATTCCGAGATCATGATGGTTCACTGAGATTTATGTTAGCTTATAATTCTTAGCACATATGCTGCTGTATCTATTCAGTTGTATTTTTGACCTGTTATCCAAAGGCTTGGTCCCAGGCTGATAGCACTATTGGGAGGTTATGTAACGTTTAGATGTTGGATCTTATTGGAACTAAGTGACTTCTTTGAAAGCATGCCCTGATTGGGCATCTCTCTCTTCTCTCTTCTCTCCTCTTTCTTCTCTCTTCTCTCTTCTTTCTTCCCTCTTCCCTCTTCTCTCTCTCCCTCCCTCCCTCTCTCTCTCCCTCCCTCCCTCCCTCCTTCCCTCCTTCCCTCCCTCCCTCCTTCTCACCCTCAGTTTCCCAGCTATCATTAGGTAAGCAGTTTTGCTCCACCATGTGCTCCTGGTCACGATGTTCTACTTCAGTATAGGCACCAATAACAAACTAAGCAACCATGTGATGAAACTCCTGAAAGTATAAGACAAAATATTTCTGCTTTAAGTTGTTTGTCTCAGGTGGTTTTATCACAAGAAGGAAAGGGTGATTGACATAACTAGCTACCCCTCTTTCCTTCAGGCCACACGTAGATTCAGTCAACATGCTTTCTGTTTGCTATTCAAGCCAATAATGGAAATCTTGAAAAGGATGGGGCTTCTTGTCTGGGTCACATCATTGATTGACATTTAATCTGTAAGTCAGTATTCAGAATATGCTATTTGAAAATGATACCAGTGTTCTCATTTTTAATGGGACAAGTAATTTTGATTGTTTCTGTAAGGGTATTGTGAGACATCTTGAAATACTTTCTGAGAAATAGGAAATAAAAACATTTATAACCTTTACCTGATTGCAAATACTAAATAAGCACTCTACTACTGAGGCACATCCTCAGTATGTATTCTTCTTGTGTATGGCTGGCTGTGGTGGCACACACCTTTAATCTTGGAACTCAGAGGCAGAGACTGGCTGATCTTTGTGAGATCAAGGCCAGCCTGGTCTACATAATGAGTTCCAGGCCAACTGTGGCTACAGGGAGACCCTGTCTCAAAAAAACCAAAGAAAATATAAAATAAATTTTTTTTAAAGTGTGTGTGTGTGTGTGTGTGTGTGTGTGTGTGTGTGTATGTGTGTGTCTATGCCATGGACATACCACAGTACATGTGTGTATGTCAGTGGAAAACCCTGGGTTCTGGTCCTTCCCTTCTGCATTCTAAGACAAAGGCTTTTGTTCATTTGCCTGTGACTTGCCATATAGGCTATGCTGGCTTCAAACTCAGGGCTGTCTCCTACTTCAACCTCCTAAGTGCTGGGATTAAGATGTGCATCACCACATATAGCTTATCTTTCTTATTTTTATTGAGATAATTGTAGATTCACATCCAAATGTAAAAACTGATACCTACTTTTTACTAATGGTAACATTTTACAAAAATATAGCATAATGTAATCAGGATATTGGCATTGATGCCGTCTACCTATCTTATTTAGATTGTTCCAGGTATACTTGTACTTGTGTCTGTGTGTGTATGTCTGTGTATATAAATCTGTATAATTTTATCATTGACACATATTTCCATAATCTGCTACCACAGTCAAGATATGTAACAGTTTCAATATGACAGAGGGTCCTTTGTGTTTTCTCTCAATCAGTATGCTTACCTCTTTCATGCATCTTCTTTCCATCACATGCCTCCCTTGAAACTACTTGTTCCTTATTTCTAATATTTTTGCCACTTCTTTTTTCTGTATGTATGCACACCACACATGTGTGTGTACATTCCAGAGTTCAGAAGAGGGCATTGGATCCACTGGAACTGGAGTTATGGATGGTTGTTAGCCACACTCTGTAAGAGCAGTAAGTGCTCTTAACTGCTGTGCCATTTCTCTCTCCCTGATACTTTCTTTTTCAGTGCCATACAAATGGAATTAGGTAGTATGCAAACTTTTGGTTTACCTTCTTTACTCAACATAGAACCCTCGAGATCCATCCAAGTTGTGTGTATTAATAGTTTTTTTTCTTTTGTTCATTTTTAATTAATTCTCTGAGAATTTCATACAATGTATTTTGATCATACCTCTTCTTCCCACCTCTGCTTACAGGTCTACCCCTCCTTCATAACCCACCCAACTTTATGTCCTTTTTTTAAAGCCCACAGAGTTCAATTTGTGCTGTCCATATACTCTTGGGTGTGTGGCCATCCACTGGAGTATTGGTGATTTACCAGAGGACACACTCTTGAATAAAACCTGACTCACCCTCTCCTGGGAACTATCGATTATCAATAACTGCTCTGCTAGGAGTGGGACATTGTGCCTACCTCCCCTCCCTGTGGTGAGATTTTTTTGTCTTGCTTGAACTTATGCAAGTTTTGTGCATGTTGTCGCAACCACTATGTATTCATACATGTACCTGCTCGTTTCGTGTCCAGAAAAGGCTATTTTGTTGTAGTCATTCACTGCTTCTGGCTCTTACAGGCTTTCCAACCCCTCTTCCATAATGACCCCTCAGCCTTGGGAGGAGAGAGTATTATATAGGTGTCCCATTTAGAGCTGATCATTCTGCAATCTTATTATTCTTTGCATCTCGACCAGTTGTACGTCTGTGTTAATTGACATCTACTGCCAAAAGAAGCTTCTCTAATGAGATTTGAGAGATGCATCAGTCTGTGCATATAAGGATAATTAATTAAATGTCAGTTTAATACTATATCCATTTAGCTGAAAAGTAGTAGAAGGTCCTCCCATAGAGCCTATGACCTGTCTAGCCACAGGTTTTTGGCACTGACAATGCTGCCACATGTGTTTCATCTTGTGGATTAGGTCTTAAAGCCTAGTAGAAAATTGTTGGTTACTCCCATAACATTCATGCCACTATTTCATCAGGGTGCACATGTGTCTTGACAGGCTGGTCATTATTGTACCTTACAGGGTTCACAACTGGCTGATTCATGATATTTTTCTCCTCCAGTAGTGTGTATAGCACCTTTCTTCATTTTGAAAACATCCCAGTAGGGATGATGTTTCCAGGACAGTTCAAATTTGATTTCTTCATGTTCTATGACTCAAGAATGTGTTGCCTTCAGCAGTGGGGTCTTATAATAAAATTCTCTAGGTTAACATTGGCTACAGCCTGTGATGTTTGGGGGTCTGTGAGACCAGGTAACAGTGCCAGGTATGGGTTTCATCTTGGGACATGACCTTAAATCCAAACATAAAGTAGTTGGTTACTCTCAAGATGTTACACCAGTAGGCATGTCTTGCCAGGCCAGTCATTGTAGCTCCCAGGTTTCCCAACCGTGTAAGATTAGTGATTATTTTTCTCCTGTAGTAGCATGCATAGCACCTTTCAGCACTTAAAAACCTGGCCAGTAGGGATGAAGCTGCCAAGTCAGTACCGGCTTCATTTCTCCACCTTCTATGGCTCAAGTATGTATTGTCCTTCAGCATTAGGGACTTACTGTCAAGTTCTGGAGGGTAACCAAGAGCTTTGGCAATAGCCTGTAATGTGTAGGGTTCTATGGGGCCTCACTGGCCAACAACTCCAAGAGGTAACCCATTCCTGGCACTGAGCTTTTTATTTGTTAGCCTGTGGTGTCTTGTATGGGCATTGTCACCCTGTTATAGCATAATTCCATTTTTAACTCTTTTTCTGTGTGTGTATGTATATATTTTAAGAACTTTCTACAGTAGTAGGTTCCATATGACTTTTTCAAAGGTTCTTTAGTGTTTGTTATCCCTCTCCATATTCTGTACTATACCCTGTCCTCCCATCCCCCACCCCATTTAACCTTTGTATTTCTGGATATTGTTCCGTAATATGAATGAAGCATAGTTTGTTTAGTCAGTTCCCTGTTGAAGGGACACCAGGGCTGATTCTAGTCTTTGGCAATAACAAATAAAACTCATAAACATTTCATGTGCAGGTTTCTTGAGGACATAATTAGGATGTTTCTGGAATAAAATGCCCTGCTCGAGTGCAACTGCCCAATTGTAAGGTATTTCATGTTTAGCTTTTTTTCTCCAAATAAATTATGTTTTATAGAGTTGCTGCAATAGTTTACATTTATACCAGCAAATTTTATGTTTCCACCAACAACTTAGGAATGATCCTTTTTCTCCATATTCTTGCCAGCATTTGGTGTGGTCGCTTTTAAATTTCAGTCATTTAAGTATATAGTGATGTCTTATTGTGGTTTTAGCTTTAATTTTCCTCATTAGAAACATTGATATTGAAATTCTTTTCATGTTTTTATCTGTCATTTCTATATAATCTTTGCTTAAATGTCTTTTCATATATTTTCTTTCTGGGTGTTTATTTACTGTTAAGATGAGTTAAAAAAATTTAAGATAGGGTTTTAAAATGTTGCTCCACTGGACCTCAAATTGAAGCGCACTTAGGAACCCTTACCTTCCTAAGTGCTGGGCTTGTAGATATGGGCTACCATGCAAAAGTTTTTATTTTCTTGAGGTTCAACTTACCATTTTTTCTTTTATTCATAATTCTGTTGGTATGAAGGCTAAGGATTCTTTGCCTAGCTCTAACTATCAGATTTTTTTCTTATGTTTCTTTTTCTAAATGTTTTGCCTTTTTTCTGTGTCTGGTACTAGGGATTGAATCCAGGGCCTTATGCATTCTAGGCAGGTTTTCTACATCACCAGCCATGTACTTTTACTTTTATATTCGAGTATATGATTCACTTATGAGTTAACTTTTTGTTATGGTCTGAAATGCCTCTCCTAGGCTCATGTGGCTAAATACTGGGTCCCTACCTGGTGGCACAGTTTTAGAAGGTTGGGGGATCTTTAGGAAGTGGGACTAATTTTGTGGAGTTGAGTCACTGGTAGTGGCCTTTTGAAGGTCATAACCTGGTCCTGCTTCTGGTTCCTTTTTCTGCGTTCTGATCCTTAGAACTATGGGGAGTCTCTATCACACACTGTTGATGCTGTGATGAACTGAATTCCTCTGAAACCATGAACCAAAATAAACATTCCATCCTTCAAATTGTTACTCTCAGGTAATTTTGTCACAGCAATAATCAGTAACTAATAGTCTTTTCTATAAGGTTTGAATACTAGGAGAAGTTTACTTTTCTTCCTTATGAATATTCAGTTGACTTGATACCATTAATCTTCCATAATGGAAAATATAGACTGTGCTAATATAATATGAAGAAAGAGGGAATAAGGGAGCAAACACTGGATTATATTATTTCCACATGTATAAAAAATAAAAATAGCAAGAAAAAATGAAAAAAGACTGGTTCTTCAATTGCTTCTGAAGCTTTGTCAAAAACCAGGTAAGCATATTTATGTGAACTTATTTTTCAGTTGTTGCATTGATCTAAATGTCTATCCCTCCAATAAGACCTAATGATTTAATTATAGGAGCTTTGTAATATGTGTTAATCTCTAATAGAGTAAGTTCTTTCACTTTCTTGTTCTTTTATAAGTTTACTATAGCTATTCTAAGGCCTATGCCTTTGAATATTGGATATTAATGTGTTGATCTTTTATCCTGTGACATTGTTGAACTTGCATAGACTATTGTTGTGGTTTGTAGTTGGAATTTTCTGCTAAGATTTTTTTATGCTTAAATGGAGATGGTTTTATTTATTTTATTCTAAACTATATACCTTTTGTTTCTTTCTTGCCTCATTGCACTAGCAAGAATGTCCAATACTGTGTTGAGTAAAAGCATTAAGAGAAAATATTCTTGCCTTATTACCTATCTTGATCAAAGAATATTTAATCTTTTACCATTGAATTTGATACTTGCTATAGGACTTTTGTTGATACTTTTTAAAAATCAAGATGTGGTAATTCTATTCCATATCACTGATTTTTTTCCCCCCATGAATGAGTGTCGGACTTTGTCAAGTGCCTTTTTTTTCATCAATTGGTATGATCATGTAACTTATTCTTCAGTTTGATTATGATATATTATACTGATAGCCTGCCTTGACTACCTGGGATAAACCCCACTTAGTCATGGTATATAATTCTTTTTATACATTGTTGGATTAGATACAGTTTGCTAATAGTTGGACAAGGAATTTTTACATTTTTTTGTGTTTGTGTGTATATGTCTTTCTGTCTGTCTGTTTGTGTAGGTATGGGGGTACATGCCTGACATGGGACATATGTGGAGATCAGAAGATAGCATCCAGAATTTGATTTTCTCCTTCCAGCGTACAGATCCTAGTGATCAAACTCAGGTTGTCAGGCTTTGCAGAAAGCACCCTTACCTGTTGCATTATCTCACTGGCCAGTGAAGAGTAATTTTCTTTAAATGTTTGGTAGATTTTATTGCCGAATGCAGTTGTTCCTAAAACTTTATTACAACAACTGAAGTTAGCTGTTCATCACCCACCCTACAGACAGCTTCCCTGTCTTTGAGGTCAGCTGCCTTCTCTCTTGATCTCAACAGAGCCTTCTTTCCCCTCTATCCTGCCCTCCTGTGTTAACTGTTACCACTCTGCTATCTTCTTTCCAACTGTCCCTCTCCCTGTCCCTTCCTCTAATTCTTCTCCTCACCAGTACCCCTTTTTGCTCCTGAATGCCACTGCCTAGTCTCCACTTGTGATTCTCTCACTGTCCATGTGCTCCTTAAAATCACCCATTCCTCCTGTGGAGCTGCTCATATCTGCTGCTTCTCTTGATCCACCAACACTTTCTTCCTCTTCCAAAAATTTTATTTATTTATTTATTTATTTATTTATTTATTTATTTATTTAGCACATATGTATGTATACTACATGTGCACAGTGCCCACAGGCCAGAAGAGAGTAAGGGATCCCCTGAAACTAGTTATGGCTGGTTAATTGCAATGTAGGTGCTAGGAACCGAACCCGAGTCCTCTGCAAGAGCAGCAAATGCTTTTAACCACTGAGCCGTCACTTTAGCCCAATGGCTGGAACTTTTGACTATGTCAATCATACTTCTTAGGTGAGTTATTTTACTACATTTATTGTGTGTGTGCCCACATACATTTATGTATACATGTGTGCTATGCATTCATGTGGAGATTGGTGATTGCTTTTCTCTTCTGGTAACATGCACAGCACCTTCCAGCACAATGAAAGCTAGCCATTAGAGATGAAACTTTGAGGTTACTTTGAGCTTGATTTCTCCCTGTTGGTTCTACAAGTCACGTGTGTAGTATCTTCAGCAGCAAGGTCTTACCATCAAGTTCTGTTGGTTAACCAAGAGCAGGGGCAAAGTATTGTTTGAGGGTTTATAAGGCCTCTGAATAACAGCTTCCAAAGTGGGAGTCTACTCCTGGCATTGGGCTTTTTCTTTGCTAGCCTATGAGGTCTAGTAAGAACAATGTGCTGGGATTTTGCCTGGTTTAAAATTGCATAGGACTTGCACATGCTGTCACCATTACTGTGAGTTCATATGAGTAACTGATTAATGGTATGGAAGACTATGTTTCCTTGTGATCATCTACTTCCTCAGGCTCTTACAGTCTTTCCACCTCCTCTTCTGCAGTGATCCCTGAGGCTTGGGAGGCAGAGGTTTCAAGTAGATGTCCTATTCAGGGATAATCACTCTGCAACCTCTTGTTCTCTGCACATTGACCAATTGTTGATTTCTGTGTTACTCACCATTGACTACATAAGGAAATTTCTTTGATGAGAGTTAAGAGATGCATTCATCCTATGTATAGAGGTTTCATTGACCATATGACTTCATATTCCCTCCTTTACCCCGCCATCCCATTTAATACTTCCTACTCTATTAGTCTCCTTTCCTCCTTTATATCACTGCATTCTATCTCTCCTCTCATCCACTCTCCCCATGGCTGTTTACTAGTTTCCTGACCTCTATAAATTTTCCAATTGAAACATACCTATCTAAGGATTCAAAGATAGCATCCACTTCTAAAAGAGAACATGTGACATTTGTCTTTCTTGGACTGGATGAACAGGTATCTCTCTAGTTGGATATAGAGTCCTTGGGTATATATATGGCCCAAGGTGATGTCAATTATTAATGATGAGGTTTGTTTCTTGGAGGCAGCAGTAAGTTGGTATTGATGGATTTTGTTTTCTTTTAAATTTTAAAAAATGTATTATTTATTATTTTTTTTTATTTTATGTGTAGGAGTATATTGCCTGCATGTATGTAAGTGCACCCATGTTGTACAATGCCCATGGAGGTCAGTAGAAGACATCAGATTCCCTGGAACTGGAGTTATGAATGGTTGTTAGCCACTATGTGGGTGTTGGGAACTGAACCCAGGTCCTCTGCAGGAGCATCCAGTGCTCTTATCTCCTGAATCATCTCTCTACCCCTGGATCTTGTTTTCTAATCCACTCCATTAATCTGTGTCTTTATTTGGAGAACTGATAATACCATTAATATTTTGAGTTGTTACTGACCAATGATTATTAATTCCTGTTGTGTTGGTGCTATAATGTTGTTTCTTAGGTCACTTTTAGTTAACCATTAGAGACTTGTTTATTTATTCTTTGTGCTCTCTTGAGAGTGTTTAATCTTCTCTTCAGAGGTCTTCCTCCATCATGTTCCCAAAGAAAGGAAACCTAGCTGATGCACAAGAAAATGATTTCAAAGTAGCAATTATAAATATGTTCAAGTAACTCAAAGAGGATATGAGTAAAAAGCTGAATGAAGACCATGAACACAAAAATCAGTTGAATGAAATAACTAAAACCACTGAAGACATGGAATTAGAATTCAATAGAGAGAGAATTCCTGAAGAAACTCAAATTAAAATACTTGAAATGAAAAACTCAGAAAAAAAAATGCCAGAGGAGAGGTTCAAAAATAGATTGAATAAAATGGAAAAGAGAATATCAGATCTCCAAAGACAAGGTTGAGGAAATGGATTTCTCAATCAAAGAAAATATCAAATCTAAAATAGTATACTTTTGGTACTGGAGAGATGGCTTGATGATTTAAGAACATTGGTCAGCTGTTACAGAGGACCCGGGTTTGATTTCTAGCACCCACGTGGTGGCTAACAGCTGTCTGTAACTCCAGTTCCAGAGGATCTGATGCCTCTTTTGACCGAAAAGTAATGTACTTTTCTTCAGAAGTATTCCTTCTAGTATGGCTTCATGGACATAAATTTCTTAAATCTGTTTGTATCATGGAAAGGTTTTTTCTTTTTTTCACCATTTGATTAGAACACCTAGTTTTTCTGGGAATAGTAGTCTGGGCTGGAATTTGTGTTCTTCCATGTCTTATAGGACATCGGTCCAAGCTGTTCTGATTTTCATAATTTCCATTGAAAAGTTACCTGTTATTCTTCTCGGCCTACATTTATATATGACTTGCTATTTCTCTCTTGCAGGTTTCAATATCTTTTCTTTGTTCTGTACATCTTCATTGCTCTGACAAAACACTCTGACCACTACCAACTTGGGGAGGAAAGAGTTTATTTATCTTACATCACCTGGGTTGAGGGAGCCTCAATTGAGGAATTGCCTCCATTGGACTGGCCTGTGGCAGTGTCTGTGGGGCATTTTCTTGATGAGTGATGTGGGAGGGCCCAGCCCACTGCGGATAGTACCACCCCTGGACAGGTGGGCCTGTGTTGGATAAGAAATCAAGCTGAGCAGGGGCCAGGGGAGCAAGTCAGTAAGCAGTGATCCTCCATGGCCTGTGCTCCAGCTCCTGCTTCCATGTTCCAGACTTGAGTTCCTACCTTGGGCTCCCGAATGAACTGTGACCCAAGAGATGTAAGCTGAATAAAGCCTTTCCTCCCCAAGTTGGTAGTGGTCAGAGTGTATTGTCACAGCATTGGAGAAACAAACTAGGACAAGTTTTTTGACTATTATATAGGGAGTTTCTTTTCTTGTCCTGTCTATTTCTTGTTCTGCATGCCTTTCAATTTGATAATTATCTTTTTCTTTACATTTGGGAAGTTTTCTTCTTTTATGATTTTGTTAAAAATATTTTCTGTGCCTTTGACGTGAGTTTCTTATCTCTCTTATAGATCTATGATTTATAGGTTTTTGTATTTTTATAGTATCCCAGAGTTCCTGTATATTCCATTCCTGGGTTATTTTAGATTTGATATTTTCTTTGACTGAATGATCCATTTCCTCAACTTTGTCTTTCATATCTGATGTTCTCTCCTCCATTTGATACAATCTATTTTTGAGCCTTCCTCTGATCTTTTTGACTGACTTCATGAGTTTTTAGTTTAAGTATTTCAGTTTGGCTTTTCTTTAGGGATTCTATCTTTTAATTGAATTCTAATTTCATGTCTTCTGTGGTTTTAGTTATTTCATCCAACTGTTTTTGTTTTCACGGTCTTCATTCAATCTTTTATTCATATCCTCTTTGAGTTCCTTGAACAGATTTATAATTGCTACTTTGAAGTCATTGTCTTGTGCATCAACTAGGCTTCCTTTTTCAAGGAACATATGATGGAGGTGCTAATTTCTAGAGGGGACATAGTGTCTTGGTTATTCATGTTGTTTTTGTTTTTGTGATGAGATTTAGGAATCTAGAGTTGTGTCTGTGGTAGTGTTTCTTGGTGTGGGTACCTGATCTGATCTTTGTTGAATGGATGTTTGTATCTTTGCTGTTACCCTGATTTGTAATGTTGTGGCCCAGCTGAGTGGTGCTTGGTGTTCAGTCTTGGGGCCACTTTGTGTTGATATGGGAATGGGGAGTAAGAAGTGGCCTCAGTTTAGCTAGGGATAGTATAAAGTCTGTGTCTGATGTTCCAGGAGAGACTCTAAGCACTCCTGGTTTGGCAAGGTGAACTGGGTGACTGCTAGATGAGCAGGTTTGCAGATAGATGAGTGTTGAATTTTGATTGAAGGGACAGAGGCGATTGCAGTTAGATGGTAATCAAGAAAACATGCTAATGTAACTTTTGATTAGATTGGTCTAGGGTGATAGATATACTGATTGCACAACCCCACCTGTGCCTTGGAGTGTGCATATGGCTGCAAGGGCAGGTGACATTCTCTAGAACTGACCAAGCTGGGCCAGTGTGAAGTCTATGTGACCCCAGTTATACTTGGTGTAGTGAGATGGCAGAAAGAGAATGCTGGGGCCAGGGTTCTCACAGGTCTTGGGAAACTCACAGGCCTAGGGAATGCAGAGATCTACAGATCTTGAGAAGCTGGGGTGCTGGGAGAATGGACTGGGAAGACTGGGATTGGGGAACTCTAAGGTGTGAAAGAACTCACAGATGTGGATACACTCACAAGGTACAGCAGGTGCATGGAGCACTGCAACCAGAGAAGGCAGCCGAATGCTGGGATAGGGAACTCACCGGTGGGGGGAACTCACATGTCTGAGGCATACATGGAGCTGTGCAACCTGGGCAAGCCTAAGAGCTGGGATCTGGATGAGGAGTGCTGGGGTTAGGGAACTCACTTGTCTGGGGGAACTCACAAGTCTGGGGCATGCACAGAGCTCTGTGACCCCAGCATACCTGACAGCTAGAATAGGAAAAGCAGGCACAGAGGGCTGGGGTTAGGGAACTCACTTGTCTGGGGAAGCTAGATGGTCTGGGGTCTGTGACCCAAGCAGGCCTGAGATCTAGGATGGTGGACTGTGTTTTCACTTGATTAACTATTTGTTTTGCTATTTTCAAAAGTGTTTGTGTTAATTTTGTATGCTGCCACTTTACTGAAAGTATTTTTCAGTTCTGAGAGTTTTCTGGTGATGTCTTCAGGGTCTTTTATGTGTAGAATCTTATCATCTGCAAATAAATATACTTTGCTTTCTTTCCTTCCTATTTGTATCTCTTTTATTTCCCTCCCTTATCTTGTTGCTGTAGCTCAGATTTCTGGTACCATATTGAATAGGAGTGGAGAGAGCACACAAATTTGTTTTCTTGATCTTAATGGAAATGATTTGACTTCTCCATTTAGCATGATTTAGCCATAGGTTTGCCGTAAAAAAAAAAAAAAAAGCTTTATTATATTGACATATGTTTCCTCCATCCCTGGATTCTTCGGGTCTTTTATCATAAAGAGATTTGCGATTTTGTCAAAGGCCTTTTCTGCATCTTCTGAGATGACTGTGACTGTGTGATTTCTTTGAGTTCATTTGTGTGGTGCATTAAATTTATTGATTTGCATATGTTGAATCATCCCTGCATCTCTGGAATGAAGCTGACTTGGTCATGATGAATGATGTTCTTGATGTTTTTGGTTTTGGTTTGCAAGTATTTTATTGAGAACTTTTGCATCTATGTCCATCAGGGAGATTGAGCTGTAATTTTCTTTTTGTGTTGTGCATCTCTTTGATTTTTATGCCAAGGTAATACTTGCTTGATAAAAAGAATTCAGTGGTTTCTCTTCCTTTCTATTTTATGGACTAATTTGAGAAGGATTGCTGTTAGTGCATCTTTAAAGGTCTGGCATAATTTACCAGATCTGGGTTTGGCCTATTTTTTAAGGAGTTTTTTTTTTAAACATTTCTTCAGCCTTATTGTTTGTTATAGATCTGTTTAAATTGTATATCTCATCTTGATTTAACTTTGGTAGGTGATATTCATATAGAAATTAATTTACTTCTTTTAGCTTTTCTAATTTAATGCAAAGTAAGTTTCAAGGTATATCCTTACAATTTTAAAAATTTCATTGGAATCTAGTACATCTCCCTTTTCATCTCTAATTATATTAATTTGGATCTTCTCTTTCTTTTGGTTCGTTTGGCTAGGAGTTTGTTGATTTTTTTATTTATCTTTAAAAAGGAACCGATTCTTCACTTCATTGACTCCTTGTAGTTTTTTTTTTAATTTCTATTTCATTAATTTATGGCCTAATCTGAGTTATTTATTTCTATTTAGTGATTTTCAGGTTGATTTTTTCTTATTTTTCTAAGGCCCACAGATGCACCTTTAAGTTATTTATTCAAGATCTATGTGATTCTTTTAAAATTTTTATTTATTATTTTATTTTATGTATATGAGTGTATTGTTCATATGTATATAACTGCACCCATGCCATGCAATGCCTGTGGGAGTCAGAAAAGGGCATTGGATCCCTTTGAACTGGAGTTATGGACAGTTGTTAGCTGCCATATGGGTGCTGGGTCCTCTGCAAGGTCCTCTGCAAGTGTAGCCAGTGCTCTTAACTGCTGAGCCATCTCTCCAGCACCTCTGTGATTCTTTTATTTATTTATTTATTTGTTTGTTTGTTTGTTTATTTATTTATTTAATGTTTTGAGAATATCATACATGAGTACTGTGTTATGTCATATACACCCCACCCTTACCCTATCCTACTCCCATGTCCCCCACTCCCTTTCAAATTCAAGACCTCTTTTTCTTTCATTATTATTATTACATACACACCCCCTCAAATTCTAATGAGTCCATTTGTGTTGCTCATATGTATATATGTTGAGGGCTGACCACTTAGGATAGGATAACCTATCAGATGGCTCATCCCTAGAGAAAACAGATTTTCTCACTCTCTGCACCCATTAATTGCCAATTGGTACATCTGTAACACAGCCTCTATGCCTGAAGCTCAGGGAATATGAAGGAAAAGAATGTGGAAAGATTATAACAGCCAGACGACCAGGATGCCTGCTGTGAGATAGTGTCTTCTTGACATAACAGGAAAACCTCAGTTATGAAATCTCAACAGTATGGTTACTTAAACAAGATCTGCATAATGACAATACTAGTTGACTTGCAAACATGGATAGAGGAAGGATTTTTTTCCTTTCTCTTTTTAAAAAATTTATTTAATAACCACATGATTAGAAGAAGCATTCCATTATAGCTTTAACATATTCAATAAAAATTTCCAGAGCAAAGATACATCTCTTTTAAAAGTGGCTGTAAATTTTTAGGTTCACAGTTGCATTAATTCAGTTATACAGTACTGAACTCAGTATAAACCCTGTAAGACATAAAATTGAATGAGTTTTTAACTTTTAAAAAATATCTCCATTTTAAAATATACTGCTTCATACAGACTCATTTTTAATGCTTCTAACATTTAGATATTTGCACATGCATCTTTAATCTCTATGTATATGATTATTACTAGTCATAGTCGGTTACACTCAAATCCTTGGCACCCGAGTATGGATATAAAGTCACCAGGTAGATTTCAATGGTAATGTTTATCATCTCTACTAATTAACATGAAATAAATTTTTATGCTTCCTCCTCAAATATAGCTCATGTTTTTATTTGTTGGGTTATTTTTGTTTGTATACCATACAGAACATCCCAAACAATCTTATTCATCTATATACCCACTTCCTAAATGGCACCCTCCCATACCCCCCCCTTGGAGTCCATATACTCTGTCATCCCTGTTACTGTCCACTGTGTTGTCAGTGCCCCCAGCCATTCCCCAGTGCTTGTCTATCCGCTGAATCTAGTCAGTCTATCTAGAGGTCCTTGTTTTAGGAAGATCAGCTGTTCCTCATCTAGCAGCAATCAGTTGTCAATATTCCTTTAGATAAGATTGGAGTCTGCTGTTCATTTTCCCAGTGCTATGCTGAGTTACTGTTTGGGAGTCTCTTGGGCCACCCTGGCCAGCAGCTCAAAGGAAGGTATCTCCTGTCTGATATTGTTTCTTGTATGTAGCCTTTAGCTATACATAAACTCTTAAAAAATTATATTGGCCCCTTTAATCTTTGGTTATACTTTCCTTTTGGGTATTTAAGTCCCTACAGTTGGCCCAGATAAACCAATTTGTTTTTACTCTTGTGGCCGTTTGGGAATCTGTTCCTCAGGGGTCACAGGGGCTTGGGAGGAGTCCCTGGCTCCTTTCTTTTACCAGTTCCGACTGTGAAGATAAGTCAAAGGTCCTACTCGACCATGGCAGCTATTGCTTGGAAGCATGGAGTAAATGTTTCCTCTGTGTTTGCCCTCCTCTTTGTAGAATGGACACTGGTTCAAGTCCATCTGGTGGGGTCTCCACAGCCTCCTTAATCAAGAGGACAGGTGACTCACCACAGTTACAGGACATTTTGAAAGATGCTCATAGTCCCCTGGAACTTAATTGACCTAGGAGGGCAAGGAGCAAAAACTGTCCTTTATGTCCCTCTGACCAAATTAGTATAGTCCTCAAAGTATGTCTGTTAAACACCCAAGAAGGTTAGTTGTACCAGTCTGGTAATTTTAATTAACGTGTGCCATGTAGGTAAAGCTTGGGCAAAGGCCAAACATTCTCAGATAAAACCTTGCCTAGACATATATTATATTCCTTGATCTAGTTGTATGTATAATTTGTCAGTAGGTTGTTGGACTAATATGGTTCCCTCTGGTTTTTAAAAACTAGCTAGGCATTATTTGTCTTTCACATTGTCTAACCCTTCCACTATGGTTTCCCTATTTAAGGTGCCCCCATTTTCCCCATTTCTCCCTTAATAATACCCTTCTCCTACTGTCCCACCTCTCTTGAGCTCCTTCTTTCCCTTTACCCCCTAGGTTCCTTGTATAACCTTCACTTCCCCCTCTCCTTAAAATAACCCCGTTTTTATCTATATCTCCCTCATTAGCACCTGTTTCCTACCGTTTTTCTCTTTCAGATTCTTTCTTTTCCTTTATTCCCTGGTTCCTTTTCATTATCCTGGTTCCTGTAGTCATATGTTTGGATACACACTCACTTATCAGGATTCGGTGCTAGGATCCACATATGAGGGAGAACAAATGTCGATTTTCTTTCTGAGTCTGTGTTACTTCACTTAGTATGACAGTTTCTGGTTACATCCATTTACCTGCAAATTTCATGATTTCATCTTTCTTTACTGCTGAATAAAACTTTATCATATAAATGAACCACATTTTCATTATCCACTTGTCAGTTGAGGGACACTGAGGTTGCTTCCATCTCTTAACTATTGTGAAAAGAATAGCAACAAACATGGATGTACAAGTGTCTATGCCATAGAATGAGTTCTTTGGGTATATGCCAAGGAGTGGTATAACTGGGTCAAATGGTAGGTTCATTTGTAGTTTTTTAAGAGTTCTCCATACTGCTTTCCATAGGGGTTGAACAAGTTTGCAATCCCACCAGCAATGGATGAGCAGTCCCCTTTCCCCACATCCTCTCCAACATTTGGTATCATTTGTTCTCTTGATCTTAGCCAGTTTGACTGGGGTAAGATGAAATCTTAAAGTGGTTTTAATTTGCATTTCCCTATTTATTAGTGATGTTGAACACCTTTTAAGATGCTTCTTAGCCATCTTTATTTCTTCTTTTGAGAACTCTCTATTCAGTTCCTTAGCCCATCTTTTAGTTGGGTTACTTCCTTTCTTGATTCTTTGTTTTTTGAATTCATTATATATTCGGATGTCAACCTTCTGTCAGATGTGTCGCTGGTGAAGATTTTCTCCCATTCTGTGGGTTTCCTTTTCACTTCCTTGGTTGCTTCTTTTGGTGCACAGAAGCTTTTTAGTTTAGTGACATCCCATTTGTTGATTTTTGACCTTGTTTCCTGAGCAATTGATGTCCAATTTAGAAAATCCTTTCCTACTCCTCTATCTTGTAGGTTATTGCCAATGTTTTCTTCTAACAGTCTCAGAGTTTCAGGCTTCACATTGAGGTCTTTGATTCATTTGGAGTTGACTTTTGTGCAAGGAGAAAGATAGGGCTTTAGTTTCATTCTTCTAAAGGTGGAAATCTAGTTTTGCCAGCACCATTTGCTGAACATGCTGTCTTTCCTCCAGTGAATGTTCTTGGCCCCTTTGTCAAATATCAAGTGGCTGAAATTGCATGTACTCATATTTTGGTCAAGTTTTACAACACCTCACCACTAGATGAAGAGCTCTGTCATTTTTTTAAATGTAGACACTTGTAGCTATGTACTTCCCTTGTAGGATTGCTTTTGTAATATCCTATTGATGTTGGTATTTTTGTTTTCATTCTCATTCAGTTCTAGGAATTTTTTATTTTTCTCTTGATTTCTTCAATGACTTACTCTTCATTCTGTAGTGTATTATGTAATCCCCAGAGGTTTGTGTATATTCTGTTGTTTCGCTTGCTCTTGATTTCTAGCTTTATTTCATCAGGGTCAGATAGGATACCAGAAGTTATTTCAATTTTACTAGGTATTGTTATATGTAATCTGCTATTCTGTATCTTTTGATTTGGGATTTGAAATGATTAATATTCAGTTATTATTGAACAGTATGTATTTTATTATTTTGTTAATTTTATTGTGTTTGGGTTTTTCCTAATTCTCAATTACTTAGCTTCTTTTCTAGCATTCTTAATTATTCCCTGTACCCTCTTGGATGTGTTTATCATTCCCTTCAGTCTGAAGAATTCCTTTCATTATTCTCAATGGAGTTGGTTTATTGGGCATAAATTCCTTAAGCTTGGTTTTATCATGGAAAATTTCTTTCTCCTTTAATTATGACAGATAGTTTTAGTGGAAATAGTAGCCTGGTTTGACAGCTATCGTCTTTCAGAATTCAAAATACATTAATTCAAATCCATCTGGCTTTTAAAGTTCTTGTTGAAAAATCTGATGATATTCTGAGGGACCTGTCTTTGTAAATTGATATTTCTCTCTTACAGCTTTAAATATACTTTTTTTCTGTATATTTAGTGTTTTAATTGTGGGGAGTTTCTTATCTTGTCTATTTGGTGTTATATATGCTGCTTGTACCAGGATAAGCATCTCTTTCCTTAAATTTTGGAAAATTTCTGCTATGATCATATTGAAAATGTTTCCCATGCCTTTGGGATGAAATTTTTCTTCACTGCCTATAATTTATAGATTTTTTCTTTTCATTTTGTTGCCAAGATTGTACCTGAGCTTACCAAACATTTTTCCTAATAGTCTATCCTCCTCATTATATATTCTATTAGTGAGACTTTCCATAGAGATTTTTATTTGACTTCATGAAATTTTCATTTACAACATTTCAGATTGGTCTTTCTTCAGTTTTTCTCTTCACTGAATTCCATTTTCCTAACCTAACATCCTTATTTCATTGCTGTTTGTATGTGTTCTTGTGGAATTAATTTAGGAGTTTGTGTTTCCATTGATTTCTTTTAATGTATTTACAATCATTCTTTTGAATTCTTTGCCTGGAATTTTACTTAAATTCACTCTTGTTGTTCCTTACTATGGGATTGGTGGTTATTGGAGGAGACATGTTGTCTTGGTTTTTCATGTAGTATTTTTGCACTGGTAATTGTGTATCTGGAGTCAGATCATTGGGTAAATTTTTTTAAAAATTAAGTCACCTTTCTTCTTTCATTGGAACTGTGTGAAATGTTCAGGAGGGACTAGGTTTTAGTAGGGTTTTTGGTATTGCTTTCCTGTTAGAATGGTGTTCAGGGCTTTATTTAGGCTATAATACCAACCCTATCCTGAGAACAGAATACTGTTTGCAACAGAGCCAGTGTTCAGGGGTAGATCCTTTGTTTGCTGGATTCCATCTGTAGTGTCTCAGTGTTCTTCCTCTAGCAACTAGAGGATTGTCTTGCTGCTATTGGTTTGTCTGTGCTCTAGCTTCTAATGTGTGTGCATGTGTGTATGTGTTTATGTGATAGTGAATGAGTGAGTGTGAGTAGAGATTAGGAAGCTGAAAATGAGAGGGCAAAAAAGTCTTTATGCAGGGAGAGTAGAATACATATGATATTAAAACAAAGGAGAGAATAGTGAGGGTAGAAAGCTTTAAATGAGGATGGAGAGAACAGGGCAACAAGGTAGGAGGGATGGACAACCAAAATTAAGAATGTTTGGAAAAACCATAAGGAAACCTGCTACTTTGTAAGATAGTTAAAAAGTAAAATTTAAAGTGAAAATATATATTCTGCTTTTGTTAATGGAAATGTTCTGCATAAGGTAATATATTCTTAATTTTAAAAAGCTAGCATCTATATCTTTTTAAATTTTCCAATACTTCTGTCAGTTGTTGAAGCTCCAAAATATGGTTTTAGATTTCTCTAATTCTACATTTAGTTCTGTCAGTTTTTGTTTCATGTATGTTTAAATTGTGTTGTTTGCTGCATGCCCATTAATCTTTTACTAAGTTTTAATAAGTTTTCTTTGTTCTGAAGTCTATTTTATCTAATATTAACATTGTAATTTTCTTTATGTTTATGAAGTACTTTTTAAACATTCTACTTTTAATTTACCCATGTTATTGAGTTAGACGTGAGTTTCTTATAAAGAATGCATATTTCAGCTGGGTGTGGTGGCACATGCTTGTGTTCCCAACACTTGAAGGCTAAGGCAGAAGGATCACAAGTGTGTGGTCAGCCAGAGCTATACAGAAAGTTCTAGTCCAGCATAGGCTGCATAGTGAGACTGTGTACAATACAAAGAAACAAAAGATATACATGGGTTTTCTTCACCACCACCACCATCATTGTCATCATTGGTTTTTTGAGGCAAGGTTATATTATGTAGCTCAGACTGGCCTTAAACTCTCAATATTCCTGCCTTTTCCCATGTAACTAGGAAACAGGTGCACTGCTTCCACATTTAGATTATATTATTCATTTTACCTATTTGTTTTCTCTGACTCTTATTTCTTTAGTCTTTTTTTGCTTCTCTTCTTGATCATTTTCAATTTGGTTTATAGTGTCTTTGAGAATATCTCTTGGTAAAAATTTTTGTGATGATTGCTCTGAGTCATCTCTCCAGTTCCTTGGATACTTTTTTAATTAAAAAATTATTTATTTTTATTTTATGTGTATGAGTGTTTTGCTTGACTGTATGTGCACCAATATCACGCAATGCATTCAGAGGCCAGAAGATGGCATCAGGTCCCCTGAAACTAGATTTACTGGCAGATGTTAGTTGCCATGTTCAGTGGTGGGAACCAAACTGGGGTTCTCTGCAAGAGCAGCTGTTGCTTTCAAATTCAGAATAACAGTCTTCAGCCTTTTGAATTGGTGCTCCCATATTGTTAGTGTGCATTTCTTTTCCTTTCATAATTTTTTTGTCTTAGGTTTACAAAATTTTAAGTATAATGTGTTCTAGAATGGATCTAAAAAAAACTATACTGTTCAGCATTCACTCAGTTTTCTGTATGTGTGTTTTACCAAATTTTGAAAGTTTTCAACTGCTCTTTCTGTGAATGGTCCTTCAGTCACATATCCATTGAACTTTCTTTGTGAAACGCCAGTTCTATGAATATTGGATCCTTTGTTATTGCTTCATTGGTACTATGGTCATTTTTGCTTTTTTTAGTCTGTATTTTCTGCATTGCTTAGATTGAGTGACTCATAATTTTTTGTCCAAAAGTCCACTAAGTCTGGGTTTCATCATCAGCATTGTACTATTAAGCTCTCCAGCAATCTTTAAAAAAATGTATCATTATATTTTTTCATTTACATAGTTTTCACTTGGTTTTTATTTATGCCTTTTTTGAGGTATTTACTTTTTCATTAATTTCAGGGGAATTTATAATTGGTGCTGAAGTATTTTTTTAATAGCTGCTTTAAGATTTTGTCAAATAATTCCAACCTGATTTATCCCAGTATTAGTCTTCATTGATTCTCTTTTCTCAACTAAGTTATTTTTATTTTCTTATTTTTTACTGTTTTTGCTAGTTTTCTTTATATCATGGATGCTTTGTGTATGATGTTAGGAGACATTGAGTGCAATTTATTGTATTTTGGCTATCATCTTGTTTATATTTAGTATGTGAGCTGTGGTCTACTTTTGTGAAGTGTGGTTCCAATGGCATTTTAAGTTTTATTACTTTTGTGGCTTTAATTTACTTATTTTTTTTTCTGGTACTGCAGAGTTTCCCACTATTGGTGCAAAGTTTCCCCATGCATGCCCCTTAGTATCCCTTAATATCTCTGGAAAAATAAGAAGCATGGTGAGATTTTCTATGGGTCTTTCTCACATATTCTGCCCCATTATGTCTAAGCAAAGGAGGAAATTCTTTGGTCTTTGAGATAAAGAAACTTTTAAAAACTAGGTCTCTTCTTTTGACTCAAGTCCCATCTCTTGTTCCATCCATCTTCCCTTTCATTGTCTTCCATGCTGTTTGAGATTTTGACCCTTAGGAACAAAGTGCCTTCCCATACCACATTGCCTCATGAAGCTGGGTATCTCCTAAAGGCCAGTCTCAGTATCTTCAGTATGGAAAGAAAGTCTCAGGAATGGCAGAGGAAAGTTTCTCTCCCTTGCTACTTATTTCTGACTGGTTTGTGCTAGTGTTAGAGACATTGAGTTCACTCCATTTTATCAGAGGAGTCTGGTTGCATTTCAGAGAGGACTGATTCTATCTGTATGGACCTCTATTTCTAGGATGGGGGATTCAGAAGCACCAAGGCCACTTGTAATAGCAAAACTTGGGAGGCTGAGGTAGGATGATTACAAGTATGAGGCTATCCTAATACATACTGAGACATTGTCTCACAAAATCAACACCAGCACAAACAGCCATGAGTACCAGTATGAGTATTCTTTTCCTGTGGGATGAGGGGATGCAGTACTTCTTATTTGTTGTATTGTTTCTTGATTTCCAACCTAGCTCAGCTTCTTATCACCCTTCAGAGTTATTTGGTTTTCTCTTGTGTTTAACTGAAATGAACAGAGAAAAACGCCATCCTATTTAGAGTAGAATTAAAAAAATATCTTTAATAATTTATTAATAATGCCAGGCATGGTGGTGGACACCTTTAATCCAAGCACTCAGAGGCAGAGGCAGGTGGGTCTTTGTGAGTTTGAGGCCAGCTTGGTCTACCTAGTAATTTCCAGGCCAGTTGTGGTTAAAGGGAGACTCTGTCTCAAAAAAAAAAAACCCAAAACAAACAAACAAAAATATTCTATATAATCTGCCTAGAATTGTGGTTACAGTCACCACCTTTTAGACATGACTTTTTTTTTTTTAGAAAATCGACAGTACATATGTGTCTCTCTCTAGACTTATGCCCCTGTCTCATTATTCACATTTTTGTCAAGACAGAAGTTTGAAATTCTTGGCTCAAGGTCTTTCTAGTATCCTGGCATTTATTTTATTTTCTTCTCCAAAGGCTTCTTTCCTGCCCTTCTAATTTTTTCTTATCAGAGGCCATGTGGAAGTAATATAGGAATTGAATTTTTTAAAATTATTTTTGTTTCTCTTTGTCACCTATCATTACATTTTATTACTAATCACAGTTTGGAGTTTCTTTTTAATATCTTCAGAATTGATTTCCTTCTGTGGTTCAGGTCATTTGTCCTTTTTTGATGTATCACAGATGCATGTCACTTTTATAGTCATCATTGTATATCTCCATGCCATTATATTCACAGAGTTATGTAAGCTAATTTGAAGGTTAGAAAGTCTTACATTTGAATCTCACTTTTTCATTCGCTGTAGATGTGTGATTTTGCATTGGCTATTGACGTCTGAGCCTACATTTCTTCACCTGTAAAGTGGAGGCAATACTGCTGCTACTAATCAGATCAAATTTAGGGTTTTTTAAATGAGGATTAAATGAGATAACATATATTAAACCATGAAGTACATTTCCTTACAGATTAAGCACTCAACAGATGCTTTTACTATTGTCATATGTTTTAAAACTCCAAGATTGTAGAAAACCTTTGTTGTTGTCTCTTTTGGTGTCTGTCTTTTCTCCTTTGTGGTAGTATAGTCATAATTTCAGTTTTGAGAGCCTTCCAATTAGCTTATATAAATTAATGTTCTCAGGGAAGGAGATTGCATATCTTTTAAACTGTGAAATTTCACCTAATTTAATTGCAACTGACATTCTTAATATAGTGCTGGTGATGGTCTTCTTACTGAGCAGTAAATGCAAATATTTTATAGCCCGGTCTCCATGCAATTGATGTGTAGGTGTTAAATTAGCCTTTCTGGTTAACCATCCATAAATATTTCAAAATACATACCTTGTGTGGGTACCCAGCTTGCTTCTACATGCTGCAAAAATTTTTTGCTTGTTAGACACTTTACATTATGTCCTACCTGTATTTCTTGGTATATTTTAAATATGTTGATGGTTATAGTACATCTGCATTCTTCTCTTACAAAAAAATGAGGTTTGTCAGGCATTTAGTTTAGAATCTCTGAATAGAAGTCATAGATAATATGATGTTTTTTACACTATACAGTGTATTTTAACTCAGGTGTTTATTAATAATGACTGCACCTAAAATAATATAGTAGTTGACAAAAAAATTGACATTATTATTAGAATAGTCCAAGTAACCTATTTCTTCCAGTGTATTTTTCCTTTGAGTTAAAGCTGGTAATCTTTTAAATCTTGTTAAATTCTTTGGGTTTCATGTTTGATAGCTATAATTCTGGAATCATCCAAAACTATCTTAATTAGAGGCATGTTGGAATGTGTTTGAAATTTTTCTGCTGTAGTTCAGGTACTTCTGGGCCGTGTTATGTAATCTTAAGGATATGTGTTTTCTTCAGGGATTGAACCTTTCCTGCAATCTTCCACTTATTTTTTAGTTCTCTATCCTCTCTCCTGGGGAAAATAGCAATCCATATCTAGGCTTTTGTTAGGCTTTTAGTACTAAGTTCTTGCTAACGCTAATCTTCCAGTGTTCTAGATTCTTTTTGAGGTCCAGTACTGCTGTTGAACCAAATTGCAATTTGAGCACTTTAGATTCTTATATCAGATATTTAACTGAAAGTGTACAAGGTCTAGTGTTTACCTTCTTGATACTATGAAATGGTGATATGCAATAGCTAGATACTTGGCTTTCTGTGTAACGTTTCTTTGGTAATTTGATTTCCAGTATATAATCTAGCTGCTGCTGCCACCTCTTCCCCCTCCTCCCCCTCCCCCTCCTCCTTCTCTTTTAAAGATAAAGTTTAACAATGTTGCCTAGGCTGGTTTCAAACTTGTGATCATCCCTCCTCAGCTCCAAAGTACTGGGATTATATGTGTCCCCTAGCCTAGATTCATGAATTGGTGTTTCATAGAATTGGTTATTCTGCCTTTCTCTGACTGCCTCCATTTGTCCCATGCACTGAGAATGCTCTCTCCTTTGACTGCCAAACCCTTTTCTCTGTTGTCATCTTGAAAGAGCTAGAAGTCTTACCTCCTTCATTAAACTCTACTGACCTGAGTGTCACAGAAGTGACAGCCCCTAAAGCATAGATCATGTAAACACTTCTCTCTGCCAGTTTATATAGATGTTTAGTGTTTTATACTGCTGTCTTGGTGTTTTTGAGGGATGGTTATCTTTGTTGTTGGCACCTTAAAAATTTAAATCCACAGAATAGAGAAGTGCTTTCAGATTAACTGGATATTCAGTATTACATGTAAGTATTTAATGTATTGTTCTTAGATGGCAATATTTTTTAAGAAAAAATAATTTATGATGCTTATTGAACTTTCTAATGAAATTATTGAACTTACAGGCTTTGGGAATGATACTTAGATATTCAACATTTACATTCTTGGCCACACAATATCCATTTATAGTATTTAATAAGATTTATTTCTCTTTTCATATAAACTAGTCAGATGATTCAAAGACTTGATTTCAATGCAGAGTAATTTTTAATTTTTATTTTTAATTTTTATTGAGCTTTTGTACATTTCATACAATAGTTCTTAATCAAATTCAGATCCCTCCCCCATCCATGCCCTAGTGCCCGCCACCGGACCTCATGTATTCCTCCACACATGTTAAGTCCTGTCTAGTCAAGAATTTGTGCCCAGGTATCCTTTGGTGCAAATTCATCCACTGGAGTCTAGTCAGCAGAGTAATTTTTGTATGCATGATAACGCTGCCTTTGAATTTACAAACTGTTGACTGCATAAGTCTTAAATTTCTGCTGTTATACTCTCCAAAAATCTAACAGGATGTGTGATAGACTTCTACCTCTAGGAATACTATTAACTACTTGAAAAAAAATTTAGGACAAAAATAACAACTTCTATAATCAGAACTCTGCCCAAGTTTCCTCCTTTAAATCCTATGATCACTCATCTAGCATGAACAATACCAAGACAGCAATCATTTCCCATGCTTACTACTGTACTATTATACACATGCTAGTTTCTCTGTTTGAAAGCGTCACAGAGTTACCAAAGTAAAAATGAGTTAAAATTCCAGAAAAAAAGAGATGTATTAAAATGAACCCAACATCCTGTGTTATGTGTCCCTTTAGGGCATTTGCAAGTGGAAGCAGTATGGGTAAAGAGACTGAGGAGCCAAACTAGAGAGTAAAATATGGAGCTAAGCTGTATCCTGATGATCAGAAGTTGAACATCCAAACTGTCAGAGAAAAAGAAAGTACAATAAGTTTAATCCAGTATTTTGCATTATTTTTCTTTGGAACATTTGCTGATTTATAAGTGGGACAGGACAAAGAAGTTGAAAAACAGAATGGAAGATACAAAGCTTAGTAGCTAAGCAAAGCTTTCAGTAATTTCATAATGCTGGTGAGACAGAAATTAGAGTTCAGAGCCTGCCAAAGAGGAGGGACCCTGGTAATTATCCCAGGTTTTCAGTTGGGATCCCCAAAGGGCTAAACTCTAGGAGTAGGGATGAACTTTAGAAACATACTACTCTCCACAAAGAGTAAACTACAGATTTGAAATAATTCAATCTCAGACAAAATTAAGGTGATTTGTCCTTCACCAATTATCAGAAGCTAAGTAAATTTTCTCTAGAAGAAGATAATATTCAGAGCTTCCCCAACTTTTAATATTAAATGTATGACATTCAATAAAATGTAAGTGGGCTTGCCAGCTGTGTTAGTTTGCTAGGAATGCCATAACACTATACCACAGACTGAATGTCTTAAGTAACAAAAACCTATTGGGTTACAGTTCTGTAGGCTGTAGGTGCCAAACAAAGGTGCTAGTAGACTGAGGACTGTCTTCCTGGTTCATAATTAATCATCCTCCTTGCTTATCTTTACATTGCATCGCAAGAGGGAGAGAAGATATCTCACGGGTCTGTTTTATAAGAACATTAATCCTATTCTTGATGGTTCTGTCTTCATGACCTTATCACCTACCTAAGGTCCTCATCTACTAATACCATTGCTTTGCAGGTTAGGATTTCAACATGTGCATTTTCAGAGAACACCAGCATTTATTAAACAGCAATAAAAAGAAGGCAAATTCTAGACATGGAATTAATAGTAACTAAAATAAAGAACTTAATAGATGAGTTTAACAGCAGATTAAATCTGCTGCTCAAGAAAAGATTGACTGGTAAAGGTAGAAGATATGTCAGTACAAATATTCAGAAGCACCAAGAGAGTTAGAAAATGTCCAACCCCACTCCCCCCGCCTCCCAAAAATCCTGGCATAACTTGGGAGGATTTCTTGTGCCCAAGAGTTTAAAGACAGCCTGAAGATAGCCTGGGAAACATTGATGAGACTCTGTCCCAGAAAAGAATGAAGAAAAAAACTTGGGAGGGAGAAGTATGAAAGAGAGAGAGATGGAAGGTGGGCGAGACAGACGGAGAATGAGAAAAATGCATTGGCTTCATTTAGGTGTGCTTTTTTTGGAGGCCCTACAAAAACCAACTCAGTTGTATAGGAGAGAGCAATAGACTTTAAATTGGTCAGACCTAGGTCTTCCTCAGCTATATCTCTTACTGTCTTATTGAATGTATGATCTTTGACTTGTGAGTCTCTGAGCTTCATTTTCCTCATATGTAAAAGAAGTACTCGATAAGAAACTTTATAGCGTTATTATAATTAATTACCTTTCATATGTGATATATTTCTTCTTTACTGTTTATGGAACATTTATAATATTTTGAGCAGAAATGTAGATACATCTGTAGTCTAGAGAGAACCTCTTACTCTAATAACTGTTGAGAGTTTTTAACTCCATCTGCTATTTGTACACTTAGTGAAAATGGAGGAGTGTGGAATATGTTGTGCCTTTTCTTTTAGGTTTTATTTCACCATTGCTGTCCACACTTAAGCATAGTCTTTTAAAATTTCTGAGACTTTCTTTTTTCTTCTGCTTTTCCTAGTCTTATCTGGATGTGTTAAAGCTTTTTCTGTGAGTTTTTATTTTTTAGTCAACTTATATTTTTGGCTCATTTTTGTTTCTAATTTGTTTTCTTCTACAATCCATTCAATAAATATCTCTAAAAACTATTATACTAAATGAGGTAACCCAGACTCAGCAAAATAAGTGAAGCATGTTCACTCTCATTTGTGCATTCTAGCTCCATATCCTTATATGTGTATGTAATTACTGTTATAACCACAGGAGTCAAGAAAATAGAAAGTAACCATGATGGAGAGAGGAGCTCAAGAGAGGGGGGACAATAAGAAATAGATGTTATCAAGCAGGAAATGTAGAAAACAGCGGTACCTTTACTGAGGAGGGAGGAAGGAGAACGATACAAGGTCAGAGATAGGAAAGAGAGATAAATAATGCTTAAATGCTGTGAAAAACAGAAGGGAAATGTAGTATTTAATAACCCTACTGAAAAATAAGCATATAATATATATGTGAGTGCATATGTTGGCTATATAACAAAGATCACAGTGCCAGACATGTGAAACCTCCCTTAGAGTTGTTAATCAGAGTAATCCAAGACACTCCAAAAATAATACAGGCTATTGCCATAGCCCTCAATTGCCTCCCAGAACTTGAAGGTAAGACACTATTGCTGAAGACACAGTATACTTCAGACACAGAACTTGGAACATTTGCATTGGAAGTGACCTGAAAGCCTTCACCCTAAAGACTAGCTCTCATAGTATCAAAAGATACTATGTAAGCTGCCAAGAGAGAAAATCAGTGATTCTACCCACCTATAAGGTCTATGAACCACATCAATGACCAGCCCAGCAAACTACCTCTATTGGTGCAATACTGTCACTTTTAACTTGGGGGTAACTGGTAGCTGTCTAATTTTAACTTGGGGGTAACTGGTAGCTGTCTAATTGGACTTAAGTCCCACTAATGCTTGGTACTGTAAACATAGCCAAATACACATGGCTGTAGAAGCAATAGACCCTAGAGAAAAACCTAATTCTGTCACTTCTCTAGACCAACAAAATTACTTGCTGGATTCTAAACACATATCTTTATATTTACAGATAAGTGTACCTCTCACCACTCACCGAAGAAGCTTCTTTTTGCTACAGATGAAGACTATTACAAAATTCTACAACTTGTTAAATGCAGAGAATATGGGACTGTGAGGTGTACAGCCATAAGTAACACATCTACAATGCAACCTCTATGCCTAAGACTCAGGAAACATTCTGGAAGGCGGGTGGGGTGAGGGGGGCAGAAAGAATGTAAGCACCAGAGGTACAAGACACCTGTTGCTAGTTAATGCATTCTAGACATGATGGGAAGCTGAATCAATGAAATATCCCAGCGTGGTAGTCTAACAAGATCTTTATAATGACAAAACCAGTTAGGTTTCTCTAGGGACTAGCTTCTTCAGAGGTTATCTAATCCTGAATGGGTAGCCCTAAACACAGATACCCAGGAGCACTACTAAATGGACTCATTGATAGATTATACATACATACATACACACATACATACATACATATATGTATATATATATATGTGTGTGTGTAGCAATAATAAATAAGGCAAGAAATTGAGAAGGAGTTGGGGGGCCATATGAGGAGTTGGTGGGGGACTGGGAAGGATGGCAATAATGCAGAGATAATGCTCATGTATGAAATTCTCAAAAATAAAAAAATTAAAATAAAAAAATCTGTGGTGGTCTGTGTTCCAGGCAGTGTGTGCTAAATGCTGTGATAAAAGATGAGTAGTAGAGCCAGTGTGGTGCTATCTAATACTTTTGATGTGATAAGATGAATACTATAGGAGACATATGCAAGTATAAAAAGGTTACTTCTTCCTTGGGTGCCACTGAAAAGGTGACATTTGAGCTAAGTGTCTAATGATTTTTTTTACATCTTATGGAGAAATAGAAGATGTGGATTCAGATAGAGGAAACAGTATAGAGGAAAACAGTAATTGAAAGATTTATTGTATTCAGCATTCAAATACAATTTTATCTATTTATGATGTAGGATATGGAGCAAGAAAAAAGGATGAAGTGCCAGATTAAATGTGAGTGCTGCATAAGATACTAGTTAGCAATGATTTGTAGAGTGAACTGGAGAGAAGTGAGAAGAAATATAAAGAGTTGGGATGCTGGTGCAAGGTCCCATGTTAGAAAAGAGCTCAAAAATGACAGTGGGGATGGAAATTTGAGGGGCATGACAAAAGCAATAGATAGAACACATCTTCACTCCTTGGTGTAGAGGTTTCCCTTATAAATAAATGAATGGTTTATAACTATTATTCTCTTCTTAGCTAACTGTTTATATGAGTGCTTCTTCTGTTCAACATGAGGATTTAATGAAGGTATAGCTTCTAAGAACATACACAAACCAAGCAAAATAAATCAAGCTAGGTATAAATTGATACGGGGTGAAGATTTGGTGGCTATCTTTGGATGACTTTTTGAACCATCACATCTCTCCTTTTCACTCCTAGCTTCAGCTTTCTTTTCACCAAGAAAAGATAAAGCAGCCAGTAGTAAGCCCTCAGATTTCCTATGCTCATATTTACTCACATGCCTGCATCTGTACCAAATTTCTCTCCTGTTACTTTAGGTGAACTGTTCATGCTTTTATCTAAAGCCAACCCCTCCTCCTGTTCTCTAAATTTCATCTTCTTTTTCCAACAAAAGAACATTGCTCCAGCAATTATAACCCAATTTTCCTCTTCTCTCACAGTTTACTCAATTCTCTAGCAATTCCATCAGCCAAATATTCTAAGTATTTCCATACTGCTTCTTATTATGTCTCCTGCGACTGTGCCCTGATATAAACCAATGTCTTTAAACTACATTAATTTAATAGATACCTAACTTCTACTATTCCTCCTGTTTCATTCCAATCTTTGGATAGCTGCCAGAATGATCTTTTAAAAATCTAAGTCATGTATGTATGGCAGAGTGCATAGGGTTCAGTGGGGGAATGGGGGGGCATGGATAGGGAGGGGTTCTGGATTTGAGTGGGAAATGTTCTATGAAATTTAAAAAGCTCTATTTAAAAAATGTTAAAAAAATCCAAGTCATGTCCTAAGTCACCTCCCATTGGCTGAAAATCAAGTCTTTAATGTGACCTACACAAAGTTACGTTTCTATTCATATTCTACCACTCCACCCTTTGTTCTTAGTACCAGTCAAACTTGCTAAGCGTGTTGATGTTTATACTTTCTGATCTGTCTAGAATATCTCCTTTTCTCCATATATGTGTACCAAATGGTCTGCTTTCTTGTATCCTTTGGTTTTCTCCCCAAATCACAAATATCCTTCCTAGACAAGCCTTTCTAACATACAAAATTCTCTGACCCATGAATCATATTTGACATTTTATCCTGCATTATTTTTCTTCATATAATTTCTTAATGCTTCATTCCCTTTCATTTACTTATTTGACTATTTTATGTTGTCACCTTATAATAAGACAGTTCATTAAGGGACTAGATTTTATTTTGTTCATTGCTGTATTCATAGTACCTAGATGTATTAGGTGCTTAATAAATACTTCTGAGTGATCAAATGAATTAACCATTCAGTGAATCTGTCCTGGAGGTGAGTGTTGAAGATCATATTAAAGCATGAAGGGCTATGACTTGGTGGTAATTGTGGCAGACAGCATTAGAGGCAGGATTTGTGTCATTTACCAAGATAAGAATGTCAGAATAGCTCTTGAGGTTTGGGGACAGTAAGCATTTTGTCTTGATACGAAATGGCTGTTAATGTGAATGGAAGTGATGGAATTATCTTCTTGTCTTTTAAATCTTCTCAGGTTTTCAGAATCTTACAATTCTATCTCTCTGGGCCTTCATTTAACAATAAAAGTTTTACTTTCATAACTAGACTTTTCCTTGAGTACAAGGATCCTACTTTAGTCACATGTACCCAAGAGGTGCTCAGAAAATATGTGTTTGATGTTGGAAAGGGAAATTACCTGATGTTTTGAGTGCTTTGGTTGACTAAATGATCTACATTTTGTGACTTTTAAAAATTATTTATTTAATAACCATATAATTAGAAGAAGCATTTCATTACAATAGCATTGACATATTCAATAACAATTTCCAGAGCTAAGATGCATCT
>NW_008347808.1:5567975-5568498 GCF_000622305.1 Nannospalax galili
AGACCAGCCTGGCCTTGAACTCACAGAGATCTGCCTGCCTCTGCCTCCCGAGTGCTGGGATTAAAGGTGTGTGCCACCATGCCTGGCCTAGAAAAATTCATTTTTAAAGCAATTGAGACTAAGATGTTTGCACATGTATTTCTAATCTCGCTATATCTGATTATTACTAGTCACAGTCGGTTACTTTCTGAGCTCCTTGGCATCTGAGCATGGATATAAAGTCATCAGGTAGATTTCAATGGTAATGTTTTTCAAATCTACTAATTATTAAGGAGCAAATTTTTATGCTTTGAAGAGTTATTTTTTAATTAAAAAATTAATAACCACATGTTTAGAAGAAGCATTTCATTAAAGCTTTAATATATTCAGTAACACACTTCAGAGCAAGGATACATCTCTTTCAAAAGTGGCTGTAAATTTTTAGGTTCACAGTTGAATTAATACAGTTACACAGTATTGAACTCAGTATAAACCCTGTAAGACATAAAATTGAAAGAGTTTTTAACCTGAAAAAGATCTCCAT
>NW_008347808.1:5568693-5569740 GCF_000622305.1 Nannospalax galili
TTTGCACATGCATCTCTAAATCTCTATGTATCTGATTATTACTAGTCAACAGTCGGTTACACTTGGATCCTTGGCACCTGAGTATGGATATATAGTCATCAGGTAGATTCCAATGGTAGTGTTTTTCACCTCTACTAACATGAAGCAAATTGTTATGCTTCTTCCTCAAATATAACTCATTTTTTATTTGATTTTTTTGTATGTATTTCATGCAGAATATCCCAAAGAAGTTTATTCATCTATATACCCACTTCCCAAATGGCACCCTCCCAAAGCCTCCCCCTCCACTGGAGCCCATATACTCTGTCATCCCTGTTACTGTCCACCATGTTATCAGTGCCCCCATCTGTTCCCCAGTGTTTGTCCATCCACTGAGTATAGTAAGCCAATGTAGAGTTCCTTGTTTTACAAAGATCAGCTCTTCCTCAATCTGCTGAATCTAGTCAGCCTGTCTAGAGATCCTTGTTTTAAGATCAGCTTTTCCTCATCTAGCAGCAATAAGTTGCCAATATGCCTTTAGATAAGATTGGGGTCTGCTGTTCGTTTTCCCTGTTCTATGCTGGGTTACTCTCTGAGAGTCTCTTGGGACACCCTGGCCAACAACTCAAAGGAAGGTAACTCCTGTCTGGCATTGTTTCTTGTTATGTAGCCTTTAGCATAACATATAGACTCTTAAAAATGATATTGGCCCCTTTAATCTTTGGTTATATTTTCCTTTTGGGTGTTTAAGGCCATAAAGTTGGCCCAGATAAACCAATTTATTTTTACTCTTAAGATCGTTTGAGGATCTGTTCCTCAGGGGTCACATGGGCTTGGGAGGAGCCCCTGGCTCCTTTCTTTTCCAGTTCCGCCTATGTGAAGATAAGTCAAAGGTCCTGCTTGGTCATGGTTGGCTTTGCTTGGAAGTATGGAGGAAATGTTTCCTCTGTGTTGACCCTCCTCTTTGTAGACTGGACACTGGTTCATGTCCATCTCGTGGGGTCTCCTCAGGCTCCTTGATCAAGAGGACAGGTGACCCACCACAATTACAGGACATTTTGGGAGATG
>NW_008347808.1:5569854-5570729 GCF_000622305.1 Nannospalax galili
AGGGTACTTTTAATTACTGGTAATTTAATTACTGTGTGCCATGTAGATAAATATTGGGCAAAGACCAATTGTTCTCAAATAAACCTAGCTTAGACATATATTTCTTGAGCTGGTATGTATAACATGTCAGTAGGTTGTTGGACTAAAATGGTTCCCTCTGGTTTTTAAAACTAGCTATGCATTATGTATCTCTTGCATTGTCTAACCCCTCCATCATGGTTTCCCCAATTAAGGTGCCCCCATTTCCCCCTTCTCCTATGGTCCTACCTCGCTTGAACCCCTTCTTTCACTTTATCCCCTAGGTTCCTTGTATACCCTTCCCTCCCCCCTCCCTTAAACTATCCCAATTTTTATCCATATCTCCCTTATTAATGCCTGCTTTCTACTGTTCTTCTCTTTCAGGTTCTTTCTTTTCCTTTATGTCCCAGCTTCCTTTCCGTTATCCTGGTTCCTGTACTTATGTCTGGATACATACTCACTTATCAGGATTTGGTTCTAGGATCCACATATGAGGGAGAACATGTGTTGATTTTTTTTTCTGAGTCTGTGTTACCTCACTTACTATAACAGTTTCTAGTTCCATCCATTTACCTGCAAATTTCATGATTTCATCTTTCTTTACTGCTGAGTAAAACTCCATCGTATAAATGAACCACATTTTCATTACCACTCGTCAATTGAGGGACACTTGGGTTGCTTCTGTCTCTTAGCTATTGTGAAAAGAACAGCAACAAACATGGCTGTACAAGTGTCTCTGCAATAGGAAGAGTTATTTGGGTATATGCCAAGGAGTCGTATAACTGGTTCAAATGGTAGGTTCATTTGTAGTTTTTTAAGAGTTCTCCACACTGCTTTCCATAGGGGTTGAACCAGTT
>NW_008347808.1:5571482-5573576 GCF_000622305.1 Nannospalax galili
AGCTCTTTAATGTCTTTGGTCAGGTTTATTCTGAGATATTTTATTTCTTTGCAGCTATTGTGAAGAAGAGTGTTTCCACATGCTCTTTCTCTGATTGCTTCTTGTTGGTATATAGAAAGGCTACAGACTTTTGTTCATTAATTTTGTAACCTGCCACTTTACTAAATGTGTTAATAATTTCTAGGAGTTTTCTGGTAGAATTTTTGGCATCTCTTAGATATAATATCATATCATCTGCAAAAGGGGATAATTTGATCTCTTCCAATTATTACTCCTTTAATTTCCTGCTCTTGTCTTATTGCTCTTGCAAGAGTTTCAAGCACTATGTTAAAATGAAGTGGAGATAGTGGACAGCCTTGTTGGTTCCTGATTTCAATGGGAATGCTTCCAGCTTTTCTCCATTTTGAATGATGTTGGCTGTGAATTTATTATATATGGCTTTAATTATGTTGAGGTAAGTTAACTCCAGTCCAATTCCCTCTAGGCCTTTGAAGATAAATGCATGTTGAATTTTGTCAAAGGCCTTCTCTGTGTCTATTGAGATCACCATGTGGTTCTTGTCTTTGAGCCCTGCATCTCTGGGATAAAGCCGACTTGATCATGGTGGATGATCTTGTTGATGTGTGTCTGTATGTGGTTTGCAAGTGTCTTGTTGAGAATTTTTGCATCTATGTTCATTAAGGCTATGGGTCTATAGTTTTCTTTTTTGGTTGTATCTTAATCTGGCTTTGGTATTAGAGTCATGCTGGCTTCACAGAAGGAATTTGGAAGTTCTCCCTCCATTTCTATCTTTTTGAATAAATTAAGTAGTATTGGATGTAGATCTTCTTTAAATGTCTGGTAGAATTCTGCTGTAAATCCATCTGGTCCTGGGCTTTTTTTAGTCATGAGGGTTTGTATTACTCTTTCAATTTCTTTTCGTGTTATGGATCTGTTTAAGCTGTTAATCTCTTCTTGGTTTAGTTTTGGTGGTTCCCATACCTTTAGATATCCATCCATTTCTTTTAGGTTTTCATATTTAGTAGCATATAGGTTTTTAACGTATTCCCTTATAATGTTCTGTATCTTTCTGCTATCTGTTGTGATGTTTCCCCTCTTATCTCTGATTTTGTTGATTTGAAGGTGCTCTCTCTCTCTTTCTTTCTTTCTTTCTTTCTTTCTTTCTTTCTTTCTCTCTGATTTTGTTGATTTGGAGGTGCTCTTTCTTTCTTTTGGTTAATTGGACTAGTGGCCTGTCAATCTTGTTTATCTTTTCAAAGAACCAGCTCTTGGAATTGTTGATTCATTGTATTGTTTTCTTTGTTTCAATTTCATTAATTTCTGCCCTGATTTTTGTTATTTCTTCTTGTCTGCTGGGTTTGTGTTTCGTTTGCTGTTGCTTTTCAATTGTGTTGAGTTGCAATGTTAACTTATTTATTTGTGTACCTTCTGATTTTTTGATGTAGGCACTTAGAGGTATAAACTTCCCTCTAAGGACTGCTTTCAGCATGTCCCAGGGGTTTTGTCATGTTGTATTGTCCTTTTCATTTAATTTCAAAAATACTCTTCTTTCTTTATTAATTTCTCTTTTGACCCATTCATCATTCAGGACTGTGTTCTTTAACCTCCATGTGTTTGTGTGGTGACTAGGGCTTCTTCCAGTGTTGATTTTAAGCTGTATTGCATTGTGTTCTGATAGAATGCATGGAATTATTTCAGTCTTTTTGTATTTGTTGAGGTTTGTTTTGTGCCCCAGTATATGGTCGATTTTGGAGAAGGTTCCATGGGGTGTGAATAGAAAGTATGTTCTTTGGTGTTTGGGTGGAATACTCGGTAGATGTCTATTATGTACATTTGATATATGGTATTGTTTAATTCAGATGTCTCTCTGTTAACTCCCTGCCATATTGACCTATCTACGGGAGACAGTGGGGGTATTGAAGTCCCCTACTATTAATGAGTTGGGATTAATCTGGGTCTTAAAGTCCTGTAGTATTTTTTTTTTTATGAAGTTGGATGTACCAGAGTTTGGTGAATATATGTTCATCATTGTAATATCTTCTTGGTTTATTGTTCCTTTGATCAAAATGAAGTGGCCCCTTTTTACTCTTCTGA
>NW_008347808.1:5574045-5587672 GCF_000622305.1 Nannospalax galili
CATAGTTTGCACTGAAAAGTCAGCTGTAATCCTGATGGGTTTTCGTTTGTATGTGATTTGTTGTTTCTCTTTTGCCGCTTTCAGTATTGTCTCTTTGTTTTGTATGCTTAGTGTTTTTAGTATGATGTGCTGTGGAGATTTTCTTTTCTGGTCCTGTCTGTTTGGTGTTCTATATGCTTCTTGTATTTGTATGGGCATGTCTTTCTTTAATTTTGGGAAATTTTCGTCTGCGATTCTGTTGAAGATCTGGCCCATGCCACTGTCTTGGGATTCTTCTCCTTCTTGTATGCCTATGATTTGTTAAGTTTGGTCTTTTTATGGTGACATTTTTTGTGACTTTTGATCAGTAGCACTTAATGAAAAATGAATATTATATATAGCCTGTTACTTTCATTGCTTTACCATAAGATCATGATAATTAATAAGCATTAACTCCTAGATATCAATTTTATGATTTAAAATAATTAATTATATTTAATTTTGTGTCTTTCGGTGTTTTGCCTCCATGTATGTTTGTGCATGTGTGAGTGTAGTGCTGTAGAGGCCAGAAGAGAGCATTATATCCTGTGGAACTGGAGTTACACAGGTAGTTGTGGGCTGCCACATAGATTTTGAGAACCCAACTCTGGTCCTCTGAAATAGCAGCAAGAATTCTTAACTGCTAATCTTTCTCTCCAGCTCCTATTTATCTGATTTCTATCTTGAGAGTGTCCTTATATATGTCAAACTTCATCAGGCTATTTACCTAAAATTAGTGAATTTTATTATATATTTATTATTTAAGTATTTATTTGGTTGCATTTTCCAGTGAAACTGTGCCAACCTTTAATTCTCTGTTTTGGAAGGTTAAACTGTGCATGCAGTTTGATTATTAGGTATAGGAGTGGTCAGGTTATATACTTCTTGAATGAGTTTTGTTATTTTGCATCTTTCAAAGAATTGGTCTATTTCATCTAAATGTCCATAAACTGTTCGTGAAGCTCATTTTTACTTTTAAAAATGTCTAATGACTTGGTTGTATAACCCTCACTTTAATTCTTATTACTCATTTGTGTCTTTTTTTTAAGAATATGTATGGTTAAAAGTTTATCAATTACATTGATTTTTTTTCTTCAAAGAAATAGCTTTTGGTTTTACTGACTTCAGAAATTAAAAATCTCTTTTATTTATTTTAGCTATTTGGTTATTTTTTTCTAGTTTTTTAAAGGTGGGTATTTAGGTTAGTGAACAGAAATCTTTCTTCTCTTTTACTATAAGCATTTAATGCTATAAATTTCTTCTGCATATTACTATAGCTGTTGACTAGGAGTGAGGAGAATACATACTCTGTTCTGGCCTTAATCCTATAGGAAAACATTAAATCTCTTACTATTATCATATTAGCTATAATTTTTGTAGATGCTCATTATCAGCATCTATGTAGATGTTTCTTTATGATTCCTAATTGTTGAAAGTTTTTTATCAACAATGTTGAACAATGGGATTGGAGAAATGGAGCAATGATTATGAGCAATGTCTGCTATTGCAGAGGACCTGGGTTTGGTTCCTAGCACCCACACTGTGGAACAAACCTGCTCACAACTCCAGTTCCAGGCAATCTGAAATCCTATTCTGGTCCATGCAGGCATTGCACACATATGTTGTACTTACATGCATGGAGACAAAACACTCATATATATAAAATCAGTCAGTCCATCCATCCATCTATCCATTCATCCATCCATCAATTAATCAATCAGTCAATCAAAAGAAAGAAGAATGTTGAGGTGAGGCATGGTGGTGCATGCCTTTAATCCCAGCACAGAGGCAGTAAGATCTCTGTGAATTTGAGGCCAGCCTGGAACTCATACTGAGTTCCAGGCCAGCCAAGGATACATGGTGAAACCTTGTTTCAAAAAAGTAAGTAAATAAAAATAAAATAATGTATGTTAAGGGACTGGAGAGATGGCTCAGTGGGTATAAGCACTTGCTGGGAAAACCTGAGGATTGAGTTCATATCCCAGCATCCATGTAAAAAGCCAGACATGGGGAATATGCCTATAATCACAGCACAGTAGAACATAGAGACAGGAGGATCACTGCAGGATAGCCAGCCTAGCTCGAGGTTTAGTGAGATATCCTCTCTCAAGGAAGTAAGTGATAGAGCAAGACACTTGCTGTCTTTCTCTGGCCTCTATACACATGAGTACATACACACATAGCTCCGCATATGTGCACATTCCCCCCCACACCATAATCACACATGTACATTTGCACACAAAAACACAATGAAAATAAGTTACAAAAAATATATGTTGAATTTTGTCAGATGTCTTTTGTACCTATTGAGATAATCATTTGCTTTTCTTTTACATTCTGTTAAATGGTGAATTACATTGACTTTTGAATATTTTATTTAAGATTTTCACATCTACATTCTTGAGAGCTGTTGTTCTATAACTTTCTTATAATGCTTTCCCTTGGATTTTTTAAATTAGTCTCAAGACTAATACTTGCCTCATATAAAAGGAGTTGGGGAGTTCTCTCTTCTCTTATTTCCTGAAAGATTGTGAGAAATAGGTATGATTTCTTCTTTAAATATTTGATAGAATTCATCCGAGAAGTAATTTGTGCTTGGAGTTTTTCTTGTGGGAAGGTTTCTAACAGCAAATCAAATTTAAGATAGCTATAAAACTGTATTATCCACTTCATAACAGTGACTCTTGATAGTCTGTGTCTTTGAAATTATTTGTAGTATTATCTTTTAAAATTCTTATAGGGTCGGATGACAGAGTATATAGGTTCCAGTGGGGTGACATGGGAAGGTGCCAGTGGGGACGGGGGTATAAAGATGATTAAGATTGTTTGAGATATTCTGTATAAAATACACAAAAATTCAATAAAAACAAATAAAAAAGAATGATGTGCTCTCTATTTCTAATGCTAATAGTTTATGTCTTCTCTCCTGTTTTCTTGGTCAGTCTAGCTATGGACATCTCAATTTTATTGACTTTTTAAACTGATATAATTTCATTAATTTCTACTTTTATCTATTTCCTGTCTTTTCTTACCTTTGGGTTTAACTTATTCTTCTTTTTCTAATATATAAAGTTTTGGGAGCTTTGATTAACTGGTTTTATAGTCTTTTTTCTTCTAAAACAAGCATTTGATGCTGTCATTTTTTCAGTCCCATTACAACTATATCCTAGACATTTTAATGAGTTTAATTTTAATTTATTTTCCTGTGGTGCGGTCCTTCTGCTTGCTAAGCAAGCACTTTGCCACTGAGGTATAGCCCCACCTGGATTTTCATTTTCACTCAGTTCAAGTATTTACAATTGTTTCCCTAGAGTTTTTTTTTTTTTTCATTCATAGGTTATGTACACATATTCTTTAAAATTTACAAATATTTGAGAATTTAGGGATATACTTTTATTATTGATTTCAAGTTTAATTCTGTTATGATTAGAGAACATACTTTGTATGCTTTCAATTCTTCAAAACTTAACTGCCCCATCTACTTCTGGTGGGATTATAAAACAATTCAAGCACTATGGAAAACAAGAAAGAGATTCCTCAAAATATAGGAAACTACCCTGTGATCCAGCAATCCCAACAGGACATTGAATAGATACTGAAAATCTTCAATATCCAGGTTTATACCAGCAGTATTCACAAGGACAAGAGCTAGAAGCAGTCCAAAAATCTGTCAATGGACACAACAAAATATGGCAAATATCCCAAATAGGCTATAATTCCACCTTAAAAGAGGATATGAAACTTCATGGATGGACCTTGAAAGCATTATATTATGTGAAATAGACCAAAGACTTCATGTCTTCATGTCTTCATTTATATGAATTACATAAAGTGGTTAAATTCATAGAAACAGAATATGTAATTATGACTATCAAGGGCTGAGGTAGAAAGTAAAGAGTACTTGATATTGAATGAGCATAGCATTTCAGCTTTCAAAGTGAAAAATTCTGGGGATACACTTTACAATAATATGAATATACTTGACACCACTGAATTGAAAATTTATAAAAAAGTGGCTAAAATGTTGTTTTACATTATATATATTTATTTATTGAAAGGAAATGTAAAAATTATGAGATTTATTTTATGAATAAGAATATGGTGTAATGTGGTAAATACTCTGTACACTTGGAAAGACTGTAGTCTGCGCTTGCAGGGGAGTGTTCTATAAATGTCAATTAACTGAAATTAGCTAAAAGTGTTGTGCAGTTCTATACTCTTACTGATTTTCTGCCCACTTGTTTTATTGATTGTTGAGAGAAGTGTTAAAATCTCCAACTACAATTGTCAATTTCCCTACTTATCCTTTTTAGTTCTGTCAGCTTTTACTTCATATCTTGAAACTCTGCTGTTAGCTGCATACATAATCAGGATTTTGAGGCTATTTGGTTGAATTGATCCTTTTAGTATTATATAATTGACCCTATTTATGCCTGATGATGATCTCTGTTTTGAAGTCTACTTTGCCTTCTATTCCTATAAAGTGGGCTTCTTATATGGAACATGTAATTTTTAAATTTTATGTTCTTTGTAAATTATATATGTGGATGATTTATCTTCAGTGTAATTACTGATATTGTTGGATTTTATTGTATTTTATTATCTGTGTTTTTGTCTTCTCTAGACTTCGTTCTGATTTTCTTCTTTCTGTTAGAGTATTATATAATATTTACTAGTCCATTTTAACTTATCTATTGGTGTTTTTACTCTGTGTCCCATTTGTATTTTGAGGTTTGTTTGATGGATCACAATCCTCATGCCTAATATCGCATAGGGTACTTTGAGTTAATGTACTACTTCAAGTATGTAGAAGTCATAATCAAACATATGGCTTCATTTATTCTCCTCTGTTCACCTTCATAATTCTTATGGGAGCTATATCTACAAATATTGAAAATTACACATTCTGTATCATAAACTTTGCTTCTAATAGTTACCTACATTTTGAAGAACATAAATGTAATCGGTAATATTTATCAGAGTTTTAAAATCTCTGTTGCGTTTCTATTGTTCTTGAAGATCTAAGTGTCCATCTGATTTAATTTCCCTTAACTTAAAATTTTTTTACAACATATCAGCAGGTATAAATTCTGTTAGTTTTCATTCATGTGAAAATGGCTTTATTTCACCTTCACTTCTGAATGTAATTTCACTATATATAAAAGTCTTGGTTGATAGTTCTGTTTGTTGAGTACTTTAAATATGCATTTCTACTTTCACCTGCTTTCCATGTTTTCTTTTAAGAAATTCCATAGTTCTTTGATTGTTCAATGTCCTAATTTGTTTCTCCATTGCTGTGACAAAACACTCTGACCAATACCAACTTGGGGAGGAAAGGGTTTATTTAGCTTACATATCCCAGGTCACAGTTCATCAGGGAGCCCAAGGTAGGAACTCAGGGCAGGAACCCAGAGGCAGGAGCTGGAGCACAGGTCATGGAGGAATGCTGCTTACTGGCTTGCTCTCTTGGCCCCTGCTCAGCCTGCTTTCTTGTGCAACACAGGCCCACCTGCCCAGGCATGGTACCATCGACAGTGGGCTGGGCCCTCTCACATCACTCAGCAATCAAGAAGGTACCCCATGGACATGGCCACAGGCCAGTCCAATGAAGGAAATTCCCCAATTGAGGCTCCGTCTACCCAGGTGTGTCAAGTTGACACTAAAGCTATCCAGCACATTCAACTACATGTAACTTTATTTTGTTTTGTTTCAGATATGGTCTAGCTATGTAGCCCAGGCTGACCTTAGACTCATGGGGTCTTGAACTTCAGAATCTCTTGCTTCTGCCTGCCCAAGCTTAAAATGCATAATTTTGGGGGGATCGTTTTGAGACAGGGTCTCCCATAGCCCCAGCTGGCCTGAACTCACTATGTAGACTAGGCTGGCCTTGAACTCACAGAGATCCTCCTACTTCTGCCCCCTGAGTGCTGGGATTAAAGGCATGCACCACCAATCCTGGCTTAAAATACATAATTTTTAAAACTTTCTTTAATATTTTTTAAAAATCGTTTTTCCGATTATGGGCATAGTTTTCTTTGTCTTATGTTTGGGATTTGATGAGTTTTTTCTTTCTTTTCTTTTTTCTTTTCTCTTCTCTTCTCTTTTTTCTTTTCTTTTCTTTTTTCTTTCTTTTTTCTTTTCTCTTGTCTCTTTTTTCTTTTCTTTTCTCTTTTCTTTTCTTTCATTTTTGAGACAGGGTCTCCCTGCAGCCCCAGTTGGCCTGGAACTCACTTTGGAGACCAGGCTGGCCTAGAGCTCAGAGAGATTCTCCTGCCTCTGCCTCCTGAGTGCTGGGATTAAAGGCATGCGCCACCACACCCCACTTGATGAGTTTCTTAAAGCATACTTTGCACCAAATTTTCAAAGTTTTCACTCATACCCTTTTAAATTAAAAATTGTCATTTTTAATTTATGTGTATGGGTGTTTAGTCTGTATGTAAGTGCACCACATATGTGCAGTTCCCATAGAGATAAGAAAAGGCCATCATATCTCCTAGAACTAGAGTTACAGATTGTTGGTTGCTGGCTGCCATGTGAGTGCTGGGAACCAAACCTGGGTCCTCTGGAAGAGCAGCCAGTGCTTGTAACCCCTGACCCACATCTCCAGCTCCTCCATATGCTTTAAAATTAATTTTTCTTCAATAATTTCTTTCTACTAGGATTCCAACACATAAAAGTTAGAACTTTTGATGTTGTTCGACAAGTCTCTCAGCATTTGTTAATTTTTTCAGATTTTTTCCCTTTATATTAATCTTACTGGATAATTCCTACTGATCTATCTTAAAATTCACTTTTTCTCTGTTATTTCCATCCAGTGGTTTTATATTTTTGAGATCATATATTACTCAATTCTACATTTTGCATTTGATTCTTTTTATAGATTCATTTTTTTCTACTGAAACTCATCTTCCATTCAACGTTTATCTTTATCACATGTAGCATAATTCTCTTAGCAGAGTATTGTTTGTTTTTTGTTGCTACATAATGAATTGTGCATACTTAGCAGGTTCAAACAATTTATCGGCTCCCAGTTTCCTTGGGTCAGGGTCTTATAATACTGTAATCAAGTTGTTGCTTCAGTTCCTTGTGACCTGAAGCTTGAGGTCCTCCTTCTGAGCTGATATGGTTGCTAGTAGAGTTTAGCTCTTTGCAGCTGAAAGACTGAATTTTCAAGGAAATATAGGAATGAAGTGACGTTCCCTGCCACATGGCTGTCTCTCCATAAGCAGTTCATATTATAGCAACCTGTTTCCTTAAGGACCCCAGAATCTGTCCAGGCAGCTGGAACTGGTTTGTTTTTCTTGGGGGGGTTGGAGGGGCAAATGAGATAAAAGTAAATTTTAGTATTTCTATTATCTTTTATTGTTAAATGACAGATAGCATTGTATTTTATCATATACACTATAATATTTTGAAAAACAAGCCTTACAGGTCATACATAATCACCCAAGTAATATCCTATTGCCTTTATATAATATAACCCGATTAAGAGAGTAACATCCCATCATCATTACATTATTTTACTGATTAGAACCAAGTCAGACCCTGCCTGTACTTAAGGGTTACACAATTATACAAAGTTGTGGCTCCTAGAAGGCAGCAGTACATTGACAAGTGAACTTAGGGTATCTTTGCCATAAACTACTTTCAAGGCTTTGATAATTCGAACATCTTTGGTATTTAGGGTATGACATCTGCTGATTGGGTTTTTCTTTTATAACTGGTTCAAAATTTTTCTGGTTCTTTTTATATTAAGTAATTCTGGATCCTATCCTGAATGTTGTGAATATAAACTATGGTTACATTATAATTCTCTATAGAATTTTTTAGAAGGTAATCAACCACAAATTTAGACCACAGATTCTGTTTTGTGTTCTATGAATGGAGATTCTACTTTCAGTTGTTGGTTTGCTCTTTTATTTCTGCATGTGCAAACATCCTAAATGGGTATTTGAATGTTGGATGGTAGTGAAAATTTGGTTCATTCCCTTAAGCTCTTGGTATGATCCTTTGGGTCTGTCCAGTATGTGCATATTTGAGATGCGAGCAAAGAACTTTTATGGATTCATACATAGAATTAGAGGATCACATTTTCTAATTGTTTCCTCTCCAGAATTTTCTTCACAACTCTACTCTTGAGGCTGTGGTGTCATCTTTTCTGTTTCTTCTGGCCAAAAAGTCATATTGTCTCTTGAAATTTTAGCTTCTCATGAAGCTAAAATTGCCTAAAATCATGTGACTAGAGCTTACTAAATGGGCAAACCTGGTAGAAAAAATAGGCAACAAAAATCAAGCATACAAACAAGAAAGGAAAGAAAGGTTTATCTCACATACCCTGGCCCTAAGGGATTACTTTTTAATTATTATTCTGGCTAATAATCTGTTTCTGTTTAACTTTCACCACTGGAAATGCAATCAAGTTTCCAGGAAAATCTGCAAGAGGAAAAAATAAAAAATACCCACATTAATGCAGGATTATTTTCTAAGTTTTAAATCCCATTCACAGGCTGTCTGATTCTGGTTGCTTTGAAGAGCCTTTAAATAGGCAATTTTTGTATTTCCTCCTGCTTTTTATATTATAAGGAAAGGTTAACTGTAGTGAGCTTGCTCCATCTTGACCAGAACTGGAACTTTTACTTGTAAATATTTGTATATTTACTATGAATTTCTTATAGACCGTACATAGTTTTCTTGTTTTTAAATTTCAACATAACCTTAAATTTGGCCTTTAATTTTGACGTTTAGATAATTTTCTTTCTGTTTTTTTTTTTTTTTTTTTTTTTTTTTTAGACAGGGTCTCCCTGTAGCCCCAGCTGTCCTGGAACTCACTATTTAGACAGCAAGCTGTAAATCTTGGCAGCTGGTTAGAGGAGGGAGATGGAGAAGAGGAAGAAAGAAAGCCATGCGATGTGTAAGCACTACATGGTGGAAGTGTTAGTAGCTTAAGAGAATGAGTGAGAAAATTCATAGCATCAGGGAAAGCATGCCCAGGCTATGGAAAAAGAGACAGGAAAAAGTTTCACTTTTTTGAGTACATGAGAAGGCTTAGCAGAGCCATATAATTGTGGCTCCATAAGTGACTACAGTGACTGAGGGTCTTCTAGGAAGGCAAAGTACATTTTCTAATTAACGGGATAATTATTCCTTCTCTCGCCTTAGAATGTCTTCAGATGAATCAGATTTCCTGTGTTGAGGGTAGACTCCTGGTCAAGTGATTGATGGGTCCTGCTGGACTAATTTTTAGGGGAGGAGACAATAGTATGTAATGTTCTAATTTTTGGAGCAGAACAGAATGTCATGTCTTTATTCAGGACCAGAAGTAGATTCCATTCTTTTGACCAGGTACAAATAGCTTTCCCTTAATGGACCTCAACAAAACTCTGATATTCATCCTGAATGTCCTCGAAGGCTGTTGTAACATTACCCCCTTAAGAGTCCCCAAAATTATTAAGGAAATGGACTAAAATTGAAAAATAGACCTAACCCATTTCCGTCATGAAAACCTAGAGATCCAATTCTGAACCTATTTACCAGAAAGGATTAGTGTCTGTACTGGTGTTTCGTCACACCTTCGTATTTAGCCTCCAGGCAGGGGTTCTCTTTTAGGAGGAGAGATAGTACTAAATAAGAGCTCTTTTCTGGCATTTCTGGCATCTGGCCAGGACAGAACCAAAGATATTTCCTACTTCTGACCAAGGGTAATAATTAAAACTATTCACTTTTCAGGGTCCATGCCCCTAAATATACCTAACCTGTTTCTATCTCCTGTCCTGATCTTTCCTCTTACTGAAGAGGTAACCCTAACTGCTGTTAGTGAATTTGGACAATGACTGATTCTGGCTTCTTCCTGCTGGGTGAAGCCATCAAGTGTGGCAGTAGGGATACCCCTCTGTGAGCTTGTCTTAGGGACCTCAAAAGCACATCAGTGGCTCCATTTATATAACCAGATATAGGGAGGAAAAGAAGTCCTTGACTGACACCTAGGTACAGATACAAGGGTGAAGTGAAGGCAAGAAAGGAGTCAGGGAGAAGTGAAATTGGAACCCTTTGATCAGAACAAATGATTCCATTCCATGAGGAGCAGGCAGGAATTTGTACAATACCTTGGTATTACAAGCCTTAGGCTTGTAAGAACCAGAAGTCAGAACAAAGGAGAAGGCAGAACAAAGAACATTAAAAAATGTCTGAATCAAAGCTCATTAGAATTTCTCAATAGACTCACAAGAGCATCTGTCCATGTCGGCCTTATTGGGCTCCTCCTTTGAGTTTTTCCTCTGGCCCCTGAGGCTTGACTTGAGAGTGATGAAACCAGGGTCTGCTTTCCCGCACTCTGTTGGAATGGTTACCTAAAATCAAATGATGATGGGCAGGGGTGGGGGCTGGAGAAGATGGCTCAGCAGTTAAGAGTGCTTGTTGCTTTTGTAGAGGACTCTAGTTCAATTCCTAGCATCCACATTGATAGTGTATAACCAACCACCTGTAACTCCAGCTCAAATGGATCTGATGCCCTCTTCTGGCTTTCGTAGGCACTGTCACACCTGATGTACATACATATGACATATGCAAATAAATATCATTTTAAAAAGTCAAATGATGGGTAAATATTTCCTTTTCCTCCCTAGAACCTACCTGGGAGGGAACTTAGTTTTATTGAGTATACTGCAAGGGGCAGCAATGACAGTAGCATTTGCCAATAATTTTCATTTACTGTAGTTAGGGTTGTATTTCATTTAAATCTATTATTTTACTATTTGTATTCTATTTTTTTCTATCTGCTTTCTATGGCTTACTTTTTCTTTTCTTGTCTTCTTTCAGAGTAATATAATTTTATGATATTATTTTATATCTCCATTCTTAGATTATTAGCTTCGTATCTTTGTTTCAGTGATTACGTTAGGTTACACTTGTCACAGTCTGCTTTAAGCCTTCATACAATTTCACATATAGTGCATAGCCCATACAGTAATATGACCTGTGTGTGTATGTGTCTGTGTGTCTGTGAGTGTGTGTTGTTTGGGGTCAAACCTGGGGCTTCACACATATTACACAAGCACTCTACCACTGAGCTCCAACCAGACCACGATATACCTTTGTTTTGTCTCTCTTTGTCTTGTGTGTTAATGCTTTACATTTTATGTCTACATATGGTATGAATCTAATAATAAATTATTATTTTACTTTAAACTACCATTTATATTTAAAGAAAGGTTAAAATAATAAAACATCTTTCATATTTAACATTTACAATACTCTTCGGTTTGCCTCTGATATAGTTTTCTTTTCTCCCTGAAGAGTTTAATTTAACATTTCTTAAAATGTATGTTTTCTGTTAATGAGAACTCTCATTTTTGTTTGCTTGAAAGGTTTTGCTTAACCTTAAGCCTTTAAATATTTATTCTCTCTCTCTCTCTCTCTCTCTCTCTCTCTCTCTCCCTTTCCCTCTCCGTCTCTCCCTCTCTCCCCCTCTCTCTCTCTGCCACAGTGGGCATATGGAAGTCAGAGGCCAGGTTTTGGGAGTCAGCTCTCTCCCTTTACCACTTTCATCTTGTACATTCCGAGGATTATAATACTCAGGTCATCAGGCTTGAATGTAAGTGCCTTTACCTACTAAGCCATCGCTAGCACTCAATTTCAAAACACAATTTTATTGGATAAAAGAACCCAGGTTTGTAGATTTTTCTTTCATCACTTGAAAGACGTCACCCCACTCTCTTCTGAATATCATACATTCTGATGCTAGATATGTAATTATTCTTACCTTTGTTCCTTGATGTCCTTAATTTTGGGTGCTTTTTCTAAAAAGTATTTTCTCTTTATCATTTGCTTAAAGGAATTGAATGCATATTTTACGGCATATTTTAGTATAGTTTTGTTTGTGATTATGTTGGTTGAGGTTTGTTGACTTTATTATCAGGATTATCATTTTCAATCAATTGGTAAAATTTTGGCCATTTTTTTCTTCAAATAATTTTTATCTTTATCCTCTTGTAGGAGTCTAGTGCTCTATTTTATTTTCAGTCTTCTTTCTGTTATTCAAGTTAAATGGCATCTATTGCTTAATCTTCAACTTTGCTGATCTGTAGAGATTCTGTCATAATTTACTTTGTATTTTTATTAATTTCTATAGACAGTTTACAGCTAGATGCATTCCTTCCCATTCTTTGTGTGTATTTTGTTATATATTCTTGCATATTACAAATGCAACAATATATTGTTGCGTTTATTAGGTTATATGACTTATTTATTTATAGTACTAGGGTCAAAGCCATGGCCTTGTAGTTGCCAGACAAGTGCTATACTACTGAGCTATAGTCTCAGCTCCTGTATATCATATTTTAAAGTAGATGACAGAATTAAGGAGAACAAATACATATTTATAGAGTTTATTATTTTAGTCTTCTTATTGCCATTTCCAATTCTCTTCATTTGTTCTTGTAAATTAAGGTTACTATCTGCTGTCATTTCCTAGTCTTCTTTGTATTATTATTGTCAAATTAATATATTTCTATATATTACATATGCAACAATTCAATTACAAACAATTATAACTTCTTGCAATTAATGTCTGCAAAAAGAAAGGAAAAATATATTTTACAATAGTTTATAATTCTATAGTTACTTTACAAGACCTCTGTTTTTTATGTAGAATCAAATTACCAGCAAGAATCACTCTCACAGAATTTTTCCCTCCTCCCCTCTCACCCTGTCTCCCATCCTTTCTTCTGGTAGGGAGTCACAAAATGTCTCCAGGCTGATCTAGAACTTGGCCTTGCCTCTAATTGCTGAGACTGCAGTATGTTCCCCCACTTCAGGCTTCTTCAGTATTTCTTATCAGGCAGATAGGTAACAAGCTTGTATTAGTATCTTTTCTGTTGCTGTGATAAAGCACCATGATCAAAACAACTTACAGAGGAAGAGTTTATTGGGTTTAGGTTCCAGGGAACCTATCATGGTGGGGAGGCTTGATGGCAGAGGCAGGAGATAGATAAATGAGCATACATCTTCAAGCAGGCACACAAAGCAGAGAGAACCAAATGCCTGTCCCCAGTGACATGCTTCCTCCAACCTGGCCACACCTCCTAAAGATTCTATGCCCCTCCCCAACTAGGGAACAAGTGTTCAAATACTTGAGCCTTTGGGGAACATCTCATTCAAACCAACACAAACATGTTTGTCTCTATTTATCTGGAATTTTCTTCATTTTATTTATTTTATTATTTATTTATTTATTTGAGACAGGATCTCCCTGTAGCCCCAAGCTGACCTGGAATTCACTATGTAGACCAGGCCGGCCTCAATCTCACAGAGATCCACCTGCCTCTGCCCCCTGAGTGCTGGGATTAAAGGTGTACACCACCATACCCATCCTTCACTTTAATTTTTGAAAGATTATTTTTCTGGAGAGAGAATACTTGGTTGAATTGTTTTCCTTTTCACTACTTGAAAAAAAAAGGGTCCTTTTTGACTTCTACTGTCTCTGATACTTTAAACTTAATTGGTAACCCTGTATATGCTAGGTTGTTTTTCTCTTGCTACTTTCATGATTTTGACTTTGTCAGCATTTTTTTTTTTCCTGCGCTAAGCCTTGGTGTGGATCTTATTGCCATTA
>NW_008347808.1:5587684-5599421 GCF_000622305.1 Nannospalax galili
TATTTTTTTAATTTATTTTTAATATATTTTTTTATTTTTTAGAAGAAGCATTTCATTACAGCTTTAACATACTCAATAACAATTTCCAGAGTAAAGATACATCTCTTTCAAAAGTGGCTATAAAATTTTTAGGTTCACAGTTGAATTAATACTGTTATACAATATTGAACTCAATATAAACCCTGTAAGACATAAAATTGAATGAGTTTTTAACCTATATGTGTATGTTAATTTTAGGTTTTACTAAATCTGAAACATTTCCAGCCATTGTTTCTTCTATTTTTTTCCTTTCTTTTTATTTTCTCTCCTGTTTGTACTCCATTATTTGTGTGTTGATTTGTTTAGTGGAATCCTGCATTACTCTGAAACTTGTCATCTTTTTCCTCTCTTTACTTCAAATTTCATGATCTGCAGATCTTCCAAGTTTGCTCATTCTTTCTTCTGTCTGTTAGCTCTACTGTTGACACTCCCTTGCTCTGTATATAGAAAATGAAATTATATTATTACATATAATTAATAATTGCATATTAATATTTCTATCTCTATTGGGATTGTACATTAATGAGATGTTATTATCATAACTTCTCTTCCTTCTTTAACCATCACTTCCTTTAGATTTTTAAAACATATTTATATTGTCTTTAAAGACTTTGCCAAATCCAGTATCTGCCTTCTCAAAGATAATTTCTCTTGCCTATTCTTTAAAAAGTAGGTGCTACGATTTATTAATTCTTAAGATGTCTTGTAATTTTTGTTGAATACTGGACATTTGGGGCTGGGGATGAAGCTTAGTGACAGAGTTTTTGCCCAGCATGTGCAAGGCTCTTAGTTCTATCCCCTACCCAAGAAAAATAAACCTGGACATTTTAGATAATATAGTGTAGCTATCTAGTTACTGATTACCTCCACTACTGTCCCCTCCTTTAGCCCAAGATTTTTTTTTTGTTGTTTGTTTAGTGACTTGAATGTATTAGTTCAGTGAAGTTCATTTCCTCAGCATGTGTGAAGTTTGTCAATGTGCATAGTTACCTTGGCATGTCAGTGGTTTTAGCAAGGACTCTATTTAACTGTCTCTTTCTCTGATCTATTTGTCTCTCTAGTATCATATATTTAGCTTTTAAACAATAGCTGTTTCTTCTATGGTTTTTCGACAATATCCTGGAACATACCAATCAAATTCTAGCCTTTTATAGTAGGTAGGCTTATCTTTATAATTGTTTTGTTCATATGTTTGTTTATTGAAAGAGTCTTACTCTGTAGCCCTCAACATATAGACCTCAAACATGTGATCCTCTTTTCTCAGCCTCTTGAATGCTGGAATTACAGGTATGTACTATACTACCTTTCTGTATTGGTAGTTTTGAGACCAATCTTTGGGGCTTAGTCTGTAGCTTACCCTGATTTTCTCTAAGTATCTAGCTGATGTTTGTTTTAGGGTGTTGCTTCCTTGAAGCACCTAGCCTTTCAAGTACTCACCACAAAAATTTCCATTGCTTTCTGTAGTGCTTGAGTCTTAAACTTCTTTACCAAGTAAAATCAGTGCCCTAGGGGAGAATTAAAGTCTTCTCTTCTTATGGACTCTCTTTCTATATCATTCCTTCAGACCTGGAGCCTGTGAGAGTCCTGATTTTTCTTACTTTATTAATGGGGGTGGCAAGTTCTGGACTCCCTGCCTTTCCTCCCTAATTGTAGAAGCTTGAGATGAGTTGAGGGAATTTGAGACTCAGAACTGTTGACCAGTTGTGGTTTTAGGTAGAGCTTCTCTGCCTTACAAGTAGTAGTTGAGTAGAAGAAAGTCTCAGACCTCTTAGCCATTCCTATCTGTATTAGAGCTTCTGAAACTCAGGATTGAGGGTAAGCATAAACTTTTGGCATACTTCCCTATACCACATGATACCATGGTCCTAGATAACAAGCTGGAGGGAGTGGGAATGCTGTATTTTTGGTTTTAGTTGCCTAGAATAGTTTCTTCTTACACTAGGTTGGAGAAATGGGATGGAGGCTGGTGCTGGGAGATTTATAGTGTCTCAAGTGCCACATATTGATATTGCACTTAACAATTTTAGTAGATATTTTCAAAGAAATGCTTTTTCATTGCTGTATGGCCTTAGAATGATTTCCAGGTATCTTTTTGTGTGTTGGGGGGAGGTGTATATGCACATGCATGTATCAATCAGGGCACCCATCTGAGTGCATGTACACAGAGGCCAGAGGAGGACATAGGTGTCTCCCTCAATTATTATTCAATTTTACTGATATTGAAGCTCCCCATTTCGCTGGGCTGGCTGGCCAGGGGACTCCCATGATCTGTCTCTCTCCTCCTCAGCACTGGGGTTATAGGCACACATGGCCATGCCCAACCACACTGGTGCTGAGGATTTGAACTCAAGTCCTCTAGCTTTCACAGAAAGTGCTCATACCCACTTGAGTCACCTTCCCAGCCACTGGTTTTCTGGTACTTTTAATAGCTGTTGCTTTTTTTTTTTTTTTATATTTTTCAGTAATTTTTTATAATTTTCAGTAACTATAGTTGTTTAACTGGGTTGAGAGTATCCGACACTGCATGCTATTGTCCTCAAAGCCACCCTCCTTTTCTGAAAATCCTTTCCCCCAGATTTCAGTCCCTCTCATGCATATACATATTGGATGATCAACCAACTACTCATAGAGACTCCCTCCATAGATCTCTGTCTATGACTCCACAATTTTAAACCACATTGTCCTATGGGAACTCCAATATGTCTATTCAACTCCATGAAACTGTTGGGGCTCTGCCTGAGTTCCTTCTTGACAGTGGTAAAGAAACTACCTCCATGTCAAAAACTGGGGCCAATAATTGGACTTGCCTGTTGACTGCTTATCCAATATCTGAAATAAATGCTATCTTTCATTTTTTTCTGGATGTATAGTTGTTTAAAGAAGGAGAGTAAATCTGTTTCCTTTTATGGCTTCTTTGCTGGAGGTAAAGATCCCTAGGTCAGTGTTTTTCTTCTCTTATTTTTCTTGAATAAGAGCTAAGACTCTGAGTTTGAATTCTGTCCCTCCAATAGTTAAGGGAAGTTTCTTCATTTTCTATGCCCTTTGCAGAATAGAGATAAGAATATTACCCTTCTAGTGTTGTTGTGATGAATAAATGAGTTAATGTATGTCAACTGTTTATAAATGGCTATGGTTAAGCTGAAATAAGTTTTAGCCACTACTACTACCATCACCAGTTTTATCATTTTTACTGCTGTCACTATTGTCTTTATCATTCATATATCATTGAAGAAATTGCCCAAGGCATCACATATGAAATGGATGTACAAGAGAACTGGATCATAACATTTACTGGTTACTGATAATTTTAGACATTGTATAGCAGTTATATTTTGTATGTATGAATGTTCATGTATTTCTATTTATAGACAAACTTAAGATGGTAGACTTTGAGAGTAGGAAGGGATTTTCTTTGCACATGAGTAAATTTAGGGCCATAGTGTTGAGTATATTAGTGAAGGTTTCATAGCAAGTCCATCTTTTCTCTCTACTAAGTATTCTTTATGTCATACCATGGTATTGCTTGGCTTTTCTGCACATAATCCTTCCTTGGCTATCACCCAAGTCAAAATTTTGTTAAAAATTTTGTACAATCCTCTAATTTTAAAAATTGACAGCCAAACATGGTGGTTCATGCTTGTAATTCTAGCACTTGGGAGGCTGAGACAAGTATGACAAGTTCAGGGCCATCCTAGGCTATACAGCAAGATCTTGTTTTTCAAAAATTGAGATAAAATTAGAGATAATTGACTACATGGAATTTTAAGGTAGTTCAAACAAAGTATGGAGATGTGTTCAATATCCAAACATTAGCAGACTATCCATGGCCAGTTTCTATTTTATAAAGATCTGGAAATGGATAAGGTAGCTAATTTTAGAAATATGTTGATTTTCCATCTGGTCTGAATCAATGAAATTAAAGTTTATGTTATGTGAGATGGAGAGTCCATATTTAGAGACTGTTATATAATGTTCCCAGAATATCATTTGGTATTATAAAAGAAATTTATTTACTTATCCAGACACAGGTGATACAGTATAAGTAAACTCTGATGAAGAAAAATACTGTATGTCTTTTGTTGAATTGGACATCTTGCTTTAGAGCCCTTAAGCCTTGCCTGTGTAATGTTCTCTATCAGGAGACTAGTACATTGATGCTTTACTGTAATATTCTTCAGCATAGCAAGATAATATAGTAAAATGAATAAAATATTTTTGGGCATGTATGTGCTGGGAATTGTGCTACTTGATCCTCACAGAAACATTTTGGGGACTGGGGAGATGGCTTAGTGGTTAACAGCTCAGCTTGTACTGCTCTTCAGAGGACCGGAATTTGGTTCCCAGCACCCATATCAGGTGGCTGAAAACTGCCTGTAACTCTAGCTCCTGGAGATCTGACACCTTCTTCTGGGCTCTTCAGGCACTGTATTCCCATGTGCATATATTCTTTCTCTCTCTCTCTCTCTCTCTCTCTCTCTCTCTCTCTCTCTCTCTCTCTCTCTCTCTCCCACACACACACATACACACACTTTAAAATGATCTCAGTCCAACTCTGATCCACAATTATTAGACCTATAGCTTCCTGAAAGAAGCATCTTGTTGTAGGTATTATATTCTAGTTTTATGGAAGATGAAAGTGAAGTTTAAAAAAGTGAAACATCCAACAAGTCAGTGGCACATTTAGAATTCTGACCAAGGGTTTGACTCTGATGCCCCATTTTCTATGAGCCTTACCATTGGAATTAGTACTAAGATCTTTGCTATACCATTGCTGCCTAATGATAGCTCTAGCACACAAACTGTTAAAGGCATTGTATAAAGATAATACAGTGTACTTTTATACCCAGAAGATTACCAGAGGGAACAAGTAATTCCAGACTGCATGCCAGATAAGACTTTGGTGAAGGTTTAACAGCGACCAGGTGGTCTCTAACAAAAGAGATGTTAAAGCTAAGCAGAAAGCATAAAAAAGTTACTGAGGTTTAGAATAGTAAGAATTGGTAAGGGAAGAAGTAGTACTAGGTGGCTGCATTATTCTGATTTGATTAGAGTAGATGTTATTATCTCCATTTTCAGATAAAGAATTTGAAGCTTAATAATTTGCCTAAGGGCACAAGGTATTATATTCTTTGATGGTCGTCCCCCAGGTTGAGCTGCTCTATAGCCTTTTACTGTAGCCACTTTATTCCTCTCAGTATGATCCAGTAGCACCATTCCTGCCACTAGCTTCTTGTCCTCTATGCTTTCTACTTCTGGCTTCTTTGTCAGTGCTTACATACAATATATGTTTCTTCATAACAAAAATTTTCCCACTGGAGAGCTGCATGAGGTTCTGTGGATCACATTTTATCCATCTGGAGTCATTGAAAGACAGGAATGAGTATCTTTAAACAATTTTATATCCTAATTAACATGCCCAGTTTCTTTCCTTTGCCAACTCATGACAACACTCATTATCTAATGCTGATCACAAGTTCCAACGGGTAGCTATATTTTTTGATTGATAAAATTTAAAGAATGGTTAATTAATAAGTTAATTAATTTTTTAAACTTTAAAAAATGAGGTGTTTTAGGGAAAATGGGATAAAAGAGACTGGTGAAAAGCAGTTCTTATAGTTGATGCTTTTTGCATTTGGTGATCTTGACAGCTAATAATTCTGCCTCCTGCCTTCCATTAAGTAACCTTTAATCACAGCTATCACAAAGGACAACAAATAAATAAATACTTTGGCTGTTTGGTACATCAAAGCAGTCTTTTCTTTCTTCATTAAGAAGGAAGAGCCCCTACAAATAAAATACTAAAGCCTCACTAATGGAATTGACTTATCTCTTCAGTGTTCCAAAATATTGAATGCCCTAGAAACATTCAGTCATAAGAAGATGAGTTGTGAAAAACAAAGATCCTCTACTCCTACCTTCTTCCTATCTTAAACCCTGTCCTCTCTGTGCTTCTCCCTTTCCCTTTGGTTCCCTTATTATTTTCTGATTCTCTTACTTGTTCTCTGCTGTTTTCTCATTTTCTCTGTTTCTCCCCCCTTTTCTCTTTGTTTGTATTATAGCTGCTACTCCTTTATGTGAACACTAAGTAATAGTCGTGTTTGCTTTAGGTTGCCATGGAAATAAACCAAGTAGGCCTTTAAGGAAACTGGTCTGCTTTATTAACAAATCATCACACCTAGATCTTTTAAAGGGTAGTAATTTAGAGAAAGTTTCTATATAGAGATTAGGACTCAGAACTCTGAAATCCACCTTCCTTTCTTCTACAGATAGTTTTCTTCCATTGTATCTTCCTAGAGATGTTGGTGTGAATTTATTGAAAAGTGGATTTCTTTGGATTTCTATTTTTATTTTATTTTTACCCCTACTGAACAATGCCTTCCAATATGTTCTCTTTTTTTCAGAGCAGAGGAGAAATTTATAAATTGAAGTCTTGGACAGATGAAACTTGACTTGGGGTAGAAACAAAAGTGTTTTGGAATAGAGGGAGAAAAGTATTAACTCCTTCAAGGGCATGAAGATAGGAAAAAGTACAGGACTCCCCATCCTTTGTCACCAGAATAAGACGCAAGCAGTTAAAGAGAGGCCTCAGTCTCTGATGATGAGAAAGTGGCCATATTTTCCCAGTCTCTAGGGGTGGGACCTATAAAGGAAACATTTGATACTGTTGATACTGTTGCAGCCCTAGTGAGATGGGATGTAATATGCAGAATGGAAACCTCAGGAAGGCTTAAGCCTCATTTACAAGTCTGTCACTGAAGCACCCTGTTGGACAGCTGCTTCCTCCTTTCTCCAAATAGGCTCTGAGGTTTTTAATCACTCTAGATACAGTTGTAAATAAATCAAATCCCTGTCTTCCTAGAGGTTACAGTACAATTTGGAGGGTAGGTAACAACTTGCAAAAGTAGCTAAGAGATGGCAATAGTTATGAAAAAGGAAAACAAAATTCAGATGAAAAGAAGTCATCTTTGATAAAATATCAAGGCTTAGAGAGAAGGATCAGTCCATACCAAAAACCAGGAGAGAAATAGTATGCCAAATAGAGAAAAAGGGAAAGTTTAGAAGCCCTGCCATTAGGAAGACTTTAGTCTATATTAGGAACCTAGAATAAGTGTGGGTAGTATAAAACACTGGCAAAAACCAGATCATGCAGAGTGAGATTTGTAGGCCACTGTAAGGGATTTGATTTCTATTCTGAATATAGTGAGAAGCCATTGGAGAATTTTATACAAAAGCACAATCAACAAGATGAACTTTAACAAGACTACACTCTAAAGAATGGACAGTGGATATAAGGAGATCAAAAGTAGAAGCAACAAGACTAGTTAAAATGCTGTTGCTTTTATTCAAGACGAGATAATGTCTTAAATTGGAATGGTAACAGTGGAGATGGAGAGAAGTGGACAATTTTGATTATCATCTGAGGACAGTTAACAAGAGTTACTAGTGTGATAGTAGAGGAAAGGAAAGAATGAATCATTTCTTCTCTTTCTAGCTTTACTAACTGGGTAGCTCAAAGTAGAGTGTTGGAAGAGTGCTCATTGGATTAACATGAAGGGAAGTGATTTAGAAAAAGAAAAACCCACATGAGACTGGAAGAGCTCTGGAATTGATAGGCTAACAACACGTCAGTTAGTTCACTAGCTGCCATGCTACTAAGTGACCAAATGCAGGAGGAGAGAAGTAGCATCCACATAGAGACTAGTAAGTTGAAAAGTTGTTGAGCCTCTTCCTGTTGTTTGGATAGCAGTTAGTAGATGCGCAAGAAATCCTGCCTAGACCAAGAGAGATGGGAAAACCTGAAGTTCTAGGATTTGAGTCAGAAAGGGTTTGATGTTTTTGGCACCTTCATTGTCACCCAAATTCTTCCAGTATTTTCCTCCTCAGAATCATACAATACAGGTTAAACCTGTAGCAGAAAAAAAAATTGGAAATTGAAAAACCACATTCTTCTGTTTATAAAATGAAGGCTGATTAGGTAAAGGAATTAGTATATGGTAATTTGCACAGTACTGGTCATGCGCCAGGAGTTTGCAGTGCTTTATTACTAAGGACTGTGCTCAAAAGGCCTGTCATGTGATGTACTATAAATAGGCATCATATAAACAAAGTTAGAGTGTGTGCCATTTGTTTGGTTGACTTCAAGGAAGTATAACATCAGTATTATTATACTTTTTTAGAAAAAAAGCAAGGCATCTTTAGAACAATTGGTTAAACAACCCCAATCATCTGATTTTCTTCTTTGTGAAGATGGCATAACATAGTGGCTAAAACCATGGACTCCTGATGTAGCTGTGTTCTAATCTCTGCTCTAGCAACTAAAGTTGTCTTATCTATAAAATAAGGCTAACAGAATCTCTCTCTTAAGATTGTTTTGCTAATAAAAAAATCCCAACATTTATAAACTACTTAGAGTAATACCATGTGTTTGTTAAATAAGATAAATAAGTATTTAGATAAGAAACTAATCAAAGAATATACAGTTGGCCCAGAATACAGGTTCACTGGTAGGATAAGCAAGACAGAGAAACCAATTGGCTGGGAGTTGAACACAAGTTTAGAGTAGCCAGGATGGGTTCTGGAGTAGAACTGGGATGCTTATTATGACTTGATCTGTCTCTTCCCGGCTTTATAACAGTTACTGATACAGACTGAGTCACAGGTACAAATGAAGAATTTCTAGATTCTCTAAGAACACCAAATTGTATGCTAATAGTACAGATAACTTCCTGTTGACATAAAATTCAATAGGATATTATTCCCCCTAACCACTGTTTATCCAAAGGTAGATATAAATCTTAACATGTTCTTATAGAAACTGTTCCTCACTAAGGTTTCTTTTTTGTGGGGATGGGGCAGAAAGCAGGAAGAGAGCTATAGATTCAGAAGAATGAAGTTTTAAAAGCCTTTCTCTTAGAGTTTATCTTTGCCCTGAAGAAGTAATTTTAAGCTCTTTATTGAACAGAAAACGTTTTTTTTCTATTGACTAGAACATTTCCTTCACTCGCCCATTTTGTCTTAAATATTCCCATACAAATGATTTATAATTGTATTCTTTATATATCAGATGAACTAGCAAGTGGTGCTTTATGAGCATCAGATGGCAAAAATCAGCATCTATGGATGGATCAGGTTAGTAATTATAAGTGACACATTTATCTTGTCCCATCTGTGAAGTACAGCAAACTGAGGCCATTTTAAGGTTATAGGATTGAATAGGTTTGTAGTGGTCTCGTTCATCTTCCTTCCTCCAGCCTTAGCTCTACTTAAACATTTCCAGAAAGATGAATAACTTATTTTTAAATGGCCTTTGGGAATTAAATCTTGTAACCCTCCTTCTAAGCGATTTCTCTGTTCAGAACTTTCACAGTCAAGACATTTTGTCTTTTCTTCAAGTAAAATCTCATTACAAAGACATAGATATTTTCCTCTTCCTTCGGATACTGAATAGGAATGGTGCTTTGTTGCATTGAATACAATGGACTACATTACTACAAATAAATCTATTCAGGCAGAATTTTTTCTGACCCTGATTCTGTACCAGCCAGGTTATAATACAGGTATTTAATTTTGTGTGTGTGTGTGTGTGTGTGTGTGCACGTGTGTGTGTATGTGTGTGTGTGTGTGTGTGTGTGTGTAGTGAGAGAAAGAAGAAAAATTGAGGAAGAGGTGTAAAAGGTTTGCTTTTATAAACTTTCCTTTTTACTAGGCTATGATCATTTGTTAATTTATTGTTGACATTGTGAAGTAAGCTCTCTTGCTTTCTGGGCCCATGGGTTACTAATGTAATTTCTCAAAATACAATAATTGTTTTAAAAATTTATGCTCAAGATGGGTATGGTGACTCATGACTATAATCCCAGCACTTTGAAGATTGAGGCAAAAGGATCACTGAGTTCAAGGCTAGACTGGGCAACACAGAGAGAGACCCTGTCTCAAAAATCAAGGTCCCTATGTGCCATAGTGCTGACCTACCAGGCAAGATGGGCCCACTGATGCAATAGTGGCATGGGTGTTTTGGGAGTAACCAATCATATCGTGATTAGATCTGAGGCCCACTTCCTAGGAGAGAATACATGACTGGTACTATAAACATGGTAAAACAAACAACTTGTGGCTGGAGTTGTCACAGGCCCTGTGGGAGAATTTCCTACTGATGTTTTGCTAAAGTGATGTTTAGCCAAACTGCTTTCTAGAAATGTACATTTACACCTATGTATTAATGCTGTTCTCAGACTTGAGACCCAGTCTGCAGGTGGAAATACATGCCTGGCACTATAAACCTGGTCAAAAGCTTATGGTTGTGGAGGTCACAGGCTCTAGGGCAGAATTTACTACTGATGTTTTGAGAAATGGACATGTAGTCAAACTGCCTTCTAAATATCTATGTTCATACACATATTGGTGCTGTTCTCAACTACGGGCAGAGAAGTGTCTTGTTGCAGATGGCAACAGTTAATACAGAGACTCATACCTGGTCAAAGTTCTGAGAATAAGTGACTGCTTTGTCCCTAAATGGAGCATCTATAACACCTGCTCCAAGGCTCAGGGAACACTGCAGAAGAAGCAACAGACAGATTTAGGAGCTGGGGGCTGAGAAGGAGAGCTATGGAATGCTGGTTTCTGGATTTGAACATAGTTATTTCCATAATGAACACATTGATGCTGTAGATACCTACAAAGGATACACACACACACACACACACACACACAAAAGTAGGAGGGCTACAAGTTGAGAAGAAGAAGGGGTGTCAGCAGGAGTGGGAGTGGATGAGAGAGTAATGGGGAGGTGAATAGATTCATAATACATTGTGTACATTTATGAAACTGACAAAAATAAAAAGTAATAAAACAAAGAAAGAAGGTAGAAATGATGGAGTATTATTTTGGCAATTTACTCTCAAGTGGCTGAGGAAAAATGTTCTTTGAAGCCTTTCTGTATATTTGGAATATTTTTTAAAACCTGTGTGACATGAACTCACAGTGGCTGAGACTGAATGCACCAGCTCTGCACAAGATAAAGTTACCCCAATCCCAGCACTGATGTGGGGGAGCTATTGGCAACTGATGGCTACTAGGGATGAATCGGTTTTCTTCAAGGATATAGGCCCTAAAGACTACTCAGTAAATGGTCCCACACCCATGCACATAGAGGCCACGCTCAATGGACTTGGTGATTTTTTTAAAGAGCTCTTGATGTTGGGAGGGAAAATTGAGGGGGGGGAGCAGTTGGGTGGATTTTGATCAAAACACACATAGACACATATCACAAAATTTTCAAGCAGTAAAAAACTGTACAATAAAAGAAAAAAGTAAGAAAACAAGTAAGTGTTGATTGAGGGAAGATCAGTTGATAATATACTCAGCTGTATTTAACAAGAGTCCCTTTTGTCTTTTTCAGTGTTTAAAATCGTCTGGTCCTTTTGATTTTATCACTTTTTTCTGAATGTAGTGACATGAACCTATGTGACATGAACTCACAGTGGCTGAGACTGCATGCACCAGCCCTGGTGGTTGCAGGTGTGGAACCATGGGAAGATATAGTAGATATTGTTAGATTAAGACAAATATTTAAAGCCGGGTGTGGTGGTACATGCCTGTAGTCCCAACACTTGGGAGGCAGAGGTAGGCGGATCTCTGAGTTTAAGGTCAGCCTGGTCTACATAGTGAGGTCCAGGCCAGCTGGGGCTACAGGGGGACC
>NW_008347808.1:5599507-5616098 GCF_000622305.1 Nannospalax galili
ATTTCTTTAGGAATTAAAAGGAGGGCTACCTATAATTTGATAAAGAATGCTCACACACTTTGGTTGATCAGATGTGGTACTTCACAGCTCACATTTGCTTAACTAAATTAATTCCAAGTTCAAATAGTAGTTGAAATCTCTCTTTTTAAGATGATATTATTTGCATGGTCCTGAGTGCTCAGTATTAAATCATCTTAACGCAGTGTATTTCTTTTAGTAGGTAAAAGGTCACCATCATCTAGTAGGCATTAAGAATCTAATGTAGCCCGTATTTCCTCCTTTATAACTAAAAATATTCTAACTTCATCCCAGTAGATACTATGATAGCTACTTAGAAGGAGCATGTTCATAAGGAAGAAAATCTTACATATTTAATTCTGCCCTTAGGGGTACTATAGAGTATTGAACAGAAAACTAAACTTTCATAATGAGGCCATTGTGGATATTGTATCAAGATGTCACTCTAATAATCCATATTTTAATCATCCCAATTTCACTTCTCAGATCATACTTTATTTTCTGTTAGCTATGCACCTCTGAAATGCTCACTCAGAGGCAGTGATGATAGAATCTACACCTGCTCTAATTTTTTGCATTGTCAGGAATTCATGGGAGAATAGGTTTAGCATTCTTTATATAAAGATCTCCACATGGGCTCAGTCTTTCAATGGGATATGCACTTTTTCTGGCTACAGATAGGAACTTGTCCGTTTCTTCTGACTATGGAGTCATTGTTTGCAAATGTCCGCATTTTATTGTGTATCACTCAGGAGTAGAGTTTATACTAAATTTTTATAGGAAATTTCCAGTGGTATAGAATAGATCATTATAGAAAATGAAGATAGAGGTGGTACCTCTTTATATCCTTAAAAAAAAACACATTTGACAATCAGAGTTTATAGAATATTGTAGTATTTTGCTTTTCTCTCTTCTGTTGCATTGATTTGGACTTTTTCACTGTTACTTGGCCCCAGGAACAGCATTTACATTCAGCAAACATTTTTAAGCATTTGCTTAACTGCAAACTAAGATAGGCAAGTTTGTTTTTAAAAAATAAAAACCACACAAAAATCAGATAGTGATCACTTCTTTTTCTTTCCATATGGATACATATGAAGCCAATGGCTGTGGTTGGGGATTATGGATTATGTTTGACACCTAGTTCCACATAAGAATTTATGTACTGTTTGATCTGCTTATCTTCTAATGCATTTCAATCTTTAAAGTTACTCCAAGTCATTAAATATTTGCTTTCATTGGAGAATGGGATCTATTATTCAGTAATTCTGTATATCTTAAATTTCTTCACCTGTTTATTCTGGGGAAATCAGTGGTTTTACTCTTTTAAACCAGACATTTTTTTTCCTCAGTAGAGCATTGTAACTGATGATAGCTAAGGTATATTCCATTGTAAGTGGACCAGTGTTACTTTTCTGTATAACAGGAGGAAAAAGATCATCTGTAGATTAGCTTGAAGGATAGTGGCTTTGTATTTTACCTTTATAGTAGCTTCTTGAAGGGTATTTAATTTGATACTGTTATCTGTAGGAAATAAAGCAGGATGAAGCATGTACACCCAAATGTGTAACTGATAGCACGTCTGAAAACAAAGAGTGCTGGCTTTTTGACTTTTAAAAAAATCTGGAAGAAGTTTTCTAAATAATTCAAGCAAAGAAAAATTATGTCAAACTGAAGTCACATGATTCAGTAGATAATTCCTGTGAAACTCAGGAAGAATCATATTAGTGGTAATCTGGAAGTGTACACAGTGCTTTACCATAGGTTGATTGCACTAAACAAAAGAGAAAATCCTTTCTTTAAGGAGCTTTCAATCTAAAGATACAAGTTGGTAGTTACAATATGGAATGAGAACAATAAATGATCCTCATAGTGGGTGGTCTTCATAGTTGAAATGCTTCAAAATAAGGTGAGGATTGGAGAGGGAGTTGAGGGGGAATAGAAGCTTATTCTTTTGAGTCTGGTGAATGGGGATAAGGAAGTGAGGGTTGGACTGTGTGTCTGAGAAGAGGCTCAGATGAGACTTTTTTTGGTGCTTTAGAAAATAAGAGACAATGCCAGCAGAGAATTGAGACATTTTATAAACATTCTATAATAAGGCTCTGAATTACAGTAAATACCACATCTTTAAAGATCCAGAATTGGAGAGTACACTTTGCAACAGTTTCCTGCCACACTGTTGGCTTCTACAGCAGAGGAAGGAACAGTGTAGTATGGCTGGAATAATTCAATGAGATTCTGATGTGAAAGGGCTTCATAAGCAGCAAACCAGTACAAATGAACATACATCATGATCATATTTTGTTTAACTTTGACTTTAACAAATTTTGGCTGTTAGAGTATTTTAAGGCAAAACATTACCAGTAGAACTTTCCATTTCAGAGATGCTATCAAGAATTAATCTGATGTTTTAAATGCTTCATTTGTTTCCATGTTATCTCATTACAAATTCTCATCATGAATGTTCTTTCACAGCACTCTCCATTCCTTACAATTGAACTAACATACATTTTCACATCAGTGAAGTTTCTCCTCATCCCTGCCCCTCACTTGCTATCCAGCTCCGTTTACTCCTGCATTCATGCCATGTATTTTTGATAGTCTCACACTATTATTTTATACTCTGCCTCATCCTAATAAATCTTTAAGTCTCTCTCTTTCTCTCTTTCTCTCTCTCTCTCTCCCTTCCCTTCCTTCCTTCCTTCCTTCAATTAACAAATAAATGGGCCTGATGGAAACATAAATGTAAGAAACAAAAGAGATCATATAAGGTTATTGCACCAAATATTAGGGACTTTATGGTTACACCCCAAGTTTGGCTCTGTGCTTCTTACGAGACAAATAATGGGGGGAAATGTCAACTGAAAGATTTGCAGGTATCCATAAGCTGAGAAGCACAGCCCTTTATGAGACTGATGAGAAATTTCTCCCATAAGTTTATATATGTGTGTCTGTGTATGTTCATATGTGTACAGGCGTGTGTGTACTTGTGTGCACATATATTTGGAGGCTAGAGGACAATTATCAGTTTTAGTTCCTCAGGAGGCATCCACTTTGGTTTAATTAATTAATTAATTAATATTTTGACACAGAATCTCTCATTGGCATGGATGGAGCTCACTGATTAGGCCTGAATAATTGGCCAGTGAGCCCCAGAGATATGTCTATCTCAACCTCTCCAGTGCTGGGGTCATAAGCATGCGAAACTGTGCCTGACTTATTTTCTTACATGGCTCCTAGGGACTGAACTCAGATCATTGTGCTTGCAAGCCAAGCACTTAACCAACTGAGCCATCTCCCCATCTTTCCTGTAGATTTTTTATAAATGCCACATGTTTGAGTTTGGATTTTATCCTGAGGGCACTGGGAAGCCAGTAAAAGTTTTGATTCAGAAGATGACTTATACAAAGCTCTATTTAATGCAGATACAGGAAAGCCCAGATGAGGCAGGGGTAAGGGCCTGTAGATGCACAAGAATCACTTAGGGAAGAGTTCTAAGTGTCTGGAAAAAAGTGGTTCAGGGGAAATGGCAAAGGAAGAACAACTAGAAGATATGTTAGGAAAATATGCAGGGTCACTTGCTTAGATTTGAGTAGGAAAGGAAGGCAGAAGCTTGCAAAGTTCAGGAACACTAATATCTTGCAAATACAAGAAGAGGGATGAGTTAAAGTAGAAAGTTCTGAAGATTATTAAAAAGCTGAGGTAATCACTCTGGGTTCTTATACTTACATTTTGGAGCAAATACCACAAAGAAAATGGAGAGCAACCATTTATTGTATTTTATGAAGTGCTTTTACACACTGTCTTATTTGTCCTTGTAAAAATCCCCTTCAAGAGAGGCAGTAGTATATTGGGGCTGGAGAGATGGCTCAGTGGTTAAAAGCACTGGCTGCTCTTGCAGGTCACAGAGGACCTGGGTTCAAATCTCAGTATCCACATGGTGGCTAACAACTATCATAACTCCAGTTCCAGGAAAGATGATGCCCTCTTCTGCCCTCCTCAGGCATTACACAAAATGAGTGCACTTACATACACGCAGGCATAACACTCACACATATGAAATAAAATAAATTAATTTTCAAAAGAGAGTAGTATTATATAGGGACCGGAGGGATGTTGCAATGGTTAAGAGCACTGGCTACTCTTGTAGAAAACCTGGGTTCGAATCCTAGCACCCATATGGCACCTAATAACCATCATAACTCCAGTTCCAGGAGATCCACCACCCTCTTCTGGCCTCTGCAGGCATTGCATGATACAGATGTGATTACATACATGCAGGCAGAACATTCACACACATAAAATAAAATAAAGTTTTTAAAAAGGAGTACTATTCACATTTTACAGATTTATAAAATATGAGGCTTAATGATTAACTAATATATGTAAAGCAATGTAAATAACAAGTCCTTTGTTTTCTTTCTCACAGTATCAGAATATTTTGACATAGAGCTATTTGTGTAATACTACTAGAAAAGAAAATTAAGACAAAGTTAGAATTTTGCTATCATCATGAGATTTTTCCTTACTTTGTTCTATACAATTGTTGAACCTTGGGACTTTTGCTATGAATGAGACCACTTGCTCCTACTCTAAATATCCCCAGACTGCTATGCTGTTCCCATATCTTCTTTTTATGGTTCTTTAATCTCTTCCACTGCTGTCAGCTGTTACTATTTGATGTATCACAGTTTCTTTACTCCTAATCGGTTGTGCCCTGGAAACCAGATAAATATTTCTGGTACTTTTAGGTATAAACTTAAGACTGACTATGCAGTAGGTGAGAATATAGGCATTCTCTTCTGATAATCATAACTCTTATTATGTTATGTTTTCATTTTTAGAATATACATTTTGTTTGTCTTCTAGGTTCTTAGCTAATTCTTAATAGTTGAAGGTGTTAAGTAAGTTACCTAGAAAGGCAAGGTATTAGTATATGTATTTACTATATAACCCTTGACCCTAACTTTTTATTTTTATTTCTTTACATTTGAGGTACGGTCTCACTATATAGCTTGGGCTAACATCAAACTCATGATCTTCCTGCCTCCACTTCTTACATACTAGAAATACAGGCATGAACCACCACACCAAATTTGACCTTTACTTAAAAAAAAAAATTACTGGGGCTAGGAAGATGGCTCAGTTGGTAAAGTGTTTGCTGCACAACCATGAGTACCTGAGGTCAGATCTCTAGTATCCACTTAAAAGCCAGGATTGGCAGTATATGCCTGTAATCCTATCGCTTGGGACACAGAGACAGGAGGATTTATGGTGCTTTTTGACCAGTCAATCTAACTGAATTGGCAAGATTCAGGATCACTGAGGGACCCTAGCTCAAAAAATAAGGTGGGGAGTGATTGAAGAAGACATTTGATGTCAACATCTGGCCTCCATGCAAATGCACACACTTGCACATATATGTATGTGCACCTGCACACACTTGAGCACATAGAAGCATTTACTGTTGGTGGGGATGGGAATGTCACTGTACTCTACAAACAGAATGCTTGTGGATTTTTACTGAATAATACTTATTGAAGATTTGAAGGGACCGCCCAATATTCATTATTTCAGAGTGATCAGTAACTTTTTCTTTCCATTCCCCTCTGTTAGAAAAATTGAAGACATTGCTTTTTTGTCTTTAATGCAAGTGTTCTTTCCCAAAATTGTCACAGCAACTTTCATCCAGCCCTCCATCCCTAGATTTTCTTGTCTTTTTATTTTTCTTTTTAAGAATATTTTATTATTTTTATGTGTATGAGTATATTGCCTGCATGTGCGTAACTGCACCCGTGTTGTGCAGTGCCTGTAGCTGTCAGAAGAAGGTGTTGAATTCCCCTGGAACTGGAGTTATGAATGGTTGTTAGCCACCATGCAGGGCTGGGAATTGAACCTAGGTCCTCTGCTTGAGCAGCCAGTGCTCTTAACTGTTGAGCCATCTTTCCAGCTCTTATCTTCTCATTTTTCATCTTTGCATAAAAATGTATTGACCAAATACAAAGACATTGTTTCTATAGAAGTACTGCACTCTTTAGTGTGAATTTGAGTCTCCAGCTGGCTGAAGGAAGCATTGTGTGACATTTGGTATAGTGTATACCTAAAATTCAAATGTCAGGACTGTAGACATGAGCACCCAGCCTGTATCCAAATAGAAATGGTATTTTTCTTTTCAAATTAGTTTTTAGGGTGATAGGCAGTTTGTGGTTAATATGTTCGTTAAGCCACCTGAACTTTATGGAAAGGAGAGGATTTCATACTCTGTGTAGTATGAAATTAGTAAAAGTTGATGTTATTAGAACTCAGAAAAGTCAGTAGCTGAAACTTTTGGTTTTCCAAGTGTCCCAGAAAAGCTTGGATTCTTCATAGTTATGAAAAAGCAAAATGCTTATTTTTTGTACAGATAGTTTAAGATAAAAGAATTGCTTTTACAAATTGCTGTTACAAATTACATGCATGTCACCTAATGCACATAAAAATGGGAATAACTTTGGAATGGCTGTGTTCTGTGAAACATATACCTTTGATGCTACCATTTTATGGCTTTCAATAGGGCTTTACAAAAATTTTGCTGGCTTGATGCTTTTTGAAAGCTAATGATTAAAGATAAGATTTCAAAGATAGCCAGATACAGCTCCAAATCCTCTTGAATAAATACACTTAAGGCCTGAAAATATTTTCTAGAAATAGACAGAGAAGCCAGGCCATAGTGAGATCCAGGGAGGTTTCCTAGCATTCCTTTGTCTTCACTAGTTGTCCTTTTTGGCATGTGACTATATCAGTAAATACATTTTAGACTGACCTTTCTAAAAGAGAGAAATTTGTTTCAACTTTTGGCTTTTATATTTAGGTGTCTATTTATAGGAACATACATGTAGTTGACATTCAGATGCATCTTGAGATGATCATTGATAAGTGAAAATGTTTTCTGAAGAGAGCAAATTTTCTGCTCTCCCAAGAAAATCAGATTTATTATTTAAAAAAATATGGCAATGCAATTGACGTATCTGGATTGAATTGTATGTTATAAATTATGTCTATAGAATGCTTATGTGACCTCAACTCTAGCAGTATAATGAAGGTAAATGATTAAATATTTAAATAGTCTTACTGAATTAAAACCAATCAGTGGTTGCATGGGTTATGTTTGTATCTAGGACTTCACATTGTATAATGCTTGTGAGCCCTGAGGTCAGCCCCTGATATTTGAGAGACATTGTACAAATTTAACCAGAGCAGCATGGCTTGGAGTTCTCTGTCTGATGGAGCTTTTAGCTTTAGTGCCCTATGACTAAAAAGGAGATTGTAATGAGTATCAAGAAGAAGATACAAAATAAACCATTGAGATTTGAGGCTTTAGAATTTTAATTGTAGTTCATCTGTCAACTGCATTGAGCTTTCATTTAGTGAACCAGACTGACATTGACCTGCTGGAGTCTATTGGGAGACTCTGCTATAATAAATCTTGATTAAGCATCAGTAAATATAATAAAGATAAGAGTTGAACTAGCCAGAAAGGGACAGATGGGTGGAAAGTATATTTTTTGATTTGTGCAGAAGATAATGAGAAAAGTTTATGTACCTCTTCACCCTTCCTCTCTGTCACTACTTTATTCTAAGCACTAAACTTGCTTCTAGATCCTTACTTAACTTTTCTTGTACCTCAGCTTCTTCCATTTATTACTTAATCTACAGTTCCCTGTCTTACTTAAAATTCCTTATTAAGATATCACATTATTAGAGAAAGATAGCAAGAGCAACTTTCTTTAACCTTGTTTTACTTGTTTTGAAAAATATTTCCTATTTTACCCTTTTCTTTATTGATGGTATTCAAATAAAAGCCTGAATTATCAGACAATATCACACATATGTGTTATAAAGGGATTCTTACATAAATGACTAAAGCTGAGATAATTTTATTTATCTAAGAAAGAACATTCTCTGGGTCACATCTCAGTCATGCTGACACCTTGTCATTTAGGGTGGCATCCTAGGGTATTTATAATCTTCTCAATGGTTACCATGAAATTCTCAAACCAAAATTAATTTGAAGTCACTTTACTTAAAATGATTTAGATAAGGTCTCCAAATTAAATTGTCATAGGCACAGAACCATTTAACAATTAGAAACTGGTGCTTTGGAACAATGACTCTTCTATTTCTGAAGGAAATAATAATAATCTATCACACTCCACTCTAAGAAAAAAACATGTAATACTAAACAGCTCAAATCTTAATTTGTTCAAGATTCTGTGCCCCTATGATGGCCTTAATGCCTTTATGCAAAGAGCAAGAGAGATTCAAGCTAACATGCTTGCTTTTTCTTGCTCTGTGATACCCTTGTCCATGTTGATGGAAAACAGACCCTTTACTAGATGCTAAGAAGATACTAGTGCCATGCTCTTGAACTTTCCAACCTCTAGAACCATGAGGTAAATAAGCTTGTATTCATTATAAGTTGCCTAGTGCCAGGCATTTTGTTACAGCAACAGAAAACAGACTAAGGCAAATATTATGTATTAGGGGGTGGGCAGCTTCACTATAAAGCATAATTTTTTTCTCATAATATAGGATATTTCTCTACCTTATACCATCTTATTCGTCATTCATAACCATTGTACATCTTTGTTAAATTGCTTCCAGTGTCTTGATTTTATTTTTGTTTCTTTTTAAACTCTAAAATATTTTAAAATAATCTTTTACATTAAAAAATTCACAGGAAATTTCAAACTCTACAGAGAAGTCTGCTGTATCCTTCACTCAGTTTTGCTCAGTGATTATGTTTTATATAACTAGAGTTTAATATCAAAACCAGGAAACTGATATTGGTATATTGATTATATATAGGTTATGTCATTTTATTTCATGAAGATTTTAAAAATTCTTTTATTGAACTTTTGTATATTTCATATGACAGTTCTTAATCAAATTTAGACCCCTTCCCCCATCCATCCCCTCCACCCCCACTGAACCTTATGTATTCCTCCATATGTGTTAAGTTCTATCCAGTCAAGTATTTGTACCAGATGTCCTTCAATGCAAATTCATCCACTGGAGTCTACTTAGTCTCTCTAGTCTTGATAGATTGTAAGTAAGGTCTACTCTCCCTCACCCAAAAGTAATCAGTCTCCAACAGTTCCCAGACTAGGACCAGCCTGCTGCCCATTTTCCTCACTCCATTCTGGGCCCTTGTCTGATTGAGTTGGACTGGGTCCTGGGCTTGATGCCACCATTGCCCCAAGTTCACATGTGTAAGCTTCCAGTGGCCTGAAAGCCTCTGCTTCCCTATGTTTATGAACTAGCCCTGGCTCTTACAATCCCCCCCCCCTTCTTCCACAATGGTCCCTGAGCCACGGGCAGGTGAGGTTTAATATAGGAGTTCTATCCAGTGGCACACACTCTACAGTCTCTTATTCTTTAAAACTTGACCAGTTGTGGCTTGAGAACCATCTAAGTTCTTGTCTATATCAGTAGTTCCTTGCTCTTTACAGCTGAGTAATATTTCATGGTGTATATGTAGCACAGTTTGTGTAATCATTTGACCATTTTTGGCTATATTTCTATGTTTACTACTTTCTGTTCTCTTCTGTTGAGCTCATTCTTTGAGTTTTTGGTTTGGCAATTTATTTTTAGATTCTAAATGTTCTGTTTGTTCTCTATATTTTTTCTTTACTAAGTCCTCTTAGAATGTTTTAATATTCTTTTAAATTTTTAAAATTTTGAGAGATTTCATGTGTGGTTATAATGAATTTTAGTACTTGTCACTCCCTTTAATGATATTCTTATTTCTTCCTTGAAGAAAGTTATGAAGCTTATTTAAAATCCTAGCTAGATAATTCTAAGGATTGTTTTTGTTCCCTATGCTTGAGGTTTTGCTAATTCTTGATGTGACAACTTAGATCCTCAACATTTCAGATATCAAACTCTAATCTGGATCTTAATTTAATCTTCCATTTTATTAGGCCTCTACATTACTCTTGAAAGAGAAGAGGGATACTTCTTACTTTCTTCCAGCTGAGGGCAGATGTCTAGGTTTTCCTCACAACCTTCATTGATAATCTAGTTAGGCAGAGGATAGTATGTCACTATCAGGTGGCAGAAGTTCAGGTTCCCCAGTAGGCCCCTATTGACACCATCCTGGAAGTTCAGGGAAGAAGTGCTACCTTATTGAATGGAAGACAAAATCCTGACATACAAAATGATCTTTAGTGACACTAAGGGGGGCAAGCCATGGATGAAGGATCTACCTCCCCAACCCAGTCTTCTTTGACACTGTCCAAGTGGAAAGCAGTAGAGATGCTTACTTGCAGCTGGGGAAAGGCAGATTATAGTGTTCCATTTTGGCCTTTGCTGAAAATGATGGAAGTTGGACTGTTGTTTTATCTGAGGTGTTTGATTAGAGAAGGCAGCTTGTTATCTAAAAGTTTTCTGGTTTGCTAGGCTGCCATTTTCTTAGCCTTTTCACTAGAAACAGAAACCTTCTCTCAGGAATTGACTTTAATGCTTAGTAATCCTTAAAAATAGTGACAACTACTAAAAACATTATGATTAGGTTATGTCATATTTCATTTTCCTTTAAATACTTTTATTGAGCTTTAATGTTGACATACAAGATGCTTTAGAAATTTATAATGTGATGCATCCTTTCATCATCATAATCTAGATAATGAATATAGCCATCAACCCCCTGTTTTTCATCCTTTTCAATTTTTCTTTGAAACTTTCGTGCATATATACAGTGTATCTTGGACAGTATATCTTGGTCATATCCACTGACCACTCCCTCCTTCCAATTCCTCCGCCTCCTCCCAATAAGGTGTGCTTCTCATCAGCAGCCTATACATTGGGTCTTGCATTATTTAAACCTGGTCTGATAATCTCCACCTTTTAACTGAAGTATTTCTATTTAATATGCTATTTGGTTATGTTTACGTCTACTACCTCATGTTTCTATACTCTGTACTCTGGCTAGCTTAGAACTCATGATCCCTCTACCCCTGCCTTTTGTACTGAGAATGCAGGTGTGTACTATTATGCCCTATTTGTCATTTGTTTTCTATTTCTTTCACCTATTCTTTGTTCACCTTTCCCTCTTTTTCTGCCTTCTTTTGGATTAATGAGTAGCATTGTGATTGTTACAAAACCTCTGTTGGGTTATTAGCTTTACCTTTGTTATATTGTTTTAGTAGTCACTTTAGGGTTCTTAATATCACACAGTAAGAATGTGTTTCTCCGTGTAATTATCATTTATGGTGTTCATAATTCCTTTGTATAAATTCATATTTCCATCTACCACCGTTCATTCCCCAAAAGGTATATTGTAACATTTCTTGTAAAAAATTAAAATAGGGGGCTGAAGAGATAGCTCAGCAGTTAAGAGCACTGGCTGCTCTTGCAGAAGACCCGGATTTAATTCTTAGTACCCACATGGAAACTAACTTCCATAACTACAATTCCAAAGGAATCTCACACCCTCTTCTGACCTCTACAGGCATTGCACAACATGGATGCACTTAGATACATGCAGGCAATACATAACCTAATTATTTTGAGATTATGGGAGGTTGTTATGCTTAGGTGATAAGAACACAGAGATATCATGTGTATCCTTATCCCTCCCCCCCCATTGTTAACACCTTACAGGACTATAATACAATACAATAACTAGGATACTGATATTGACATAGTTAAGCTACAAAACACTTCCATCACCACGGCCATCCTTCCTATTGCCCCTCCCCCTTTTGTCTTTTTGAGACAGGGTCTCCCTTAGCCCCAGCTGTCCTAGAACTCAACCAGGCTGGCCTTGAACTCACAGAGATCCACCTGCCTCTGCCTCAAGTGCTGGGATTAAAGGCATGTGCCACCACGCCCTGCCCTATTGCCCTTTATATCATGCCTCCTCTGTGCCTAATTCATGACAACCACTAATTTGTTCTCCAGTTCTACAATTTCCTCACTTTGAGTTTATTTTACAAACGTCTATGTCTTTTTTGAGATTGGTCCTTTTCACTCGGCATAATTCCTTAAACATTCAACCAAAATATTGATGTGTATCCATAATTCAGTAATTTCACCGATTTACAGATTTTTACCATTCGTGAGTTTCAAGTCATTTTGTTTGTTTCCATTTTGGATTATAATGATATGAAAAATTGTATAAAGTTTTCTTGCATGAACCATAAGTTTTCATTCTTCTGGAATTATTACTCAAGAGTCCAAGTGCTAGGTTGCACAATAATGGTATTTTTTATTTTATAAGAAACCTCTAAATTATTATTCAGAGCATCTGTGCCATTTTACATTCCCACCAGCAATGTGGGATCTAGTTTCAGATATTTCACATCCTTGCCAGCATTGGTTTTGTCACTGATTATTTTTTATTTTATTCTTGTTGTTAAATTTTATTTTATCATTTGTGTATCAGAGAACAACCTCCAGGAGTCGATCAAACTTAGGTTGTGAGACTTGCCCAGCAAGTGTTTTTGCCCTCTGGGCCATCTCAGTGGCTATTTTGTGCTTGAGACAGGTCTATAGTGGTATCTCATTATTGTTTAAATTTGCATTTATTTAATGACTAATAAGGAGTATCTTTTTATATGCTTATTTTCCATTCATGTATGTTGAAATATGTTCCCATGTTGCTTTCATATTCTCTCACCCCCTTCTCTCTGTTCTGCTTTTAAAATTCATTTTCTAATTGCATTTTTATTTTAAATAGGATCTCATTATGTAGCCCAGGATAACCTCAAGCTTCCTTTCTTTTTGCCTTTGGCTTCTTAGTTTTGGGATTACAGGCTTGACCATCAGTGGTAGGCTCTGTAATTTTTCCCTTTAATTTTTAATTAAATTTTCATTCCTTTTTAATTAATTTACTCCTTGATAATTTCATACATGAATATAACACATTCTGATCATATTCATCCTTCCACCCTTTTTTATTGTCTTCTCACCCCTACAACTCCCACTCCTTCCTCTCACCAAGTCCCCATCCTAATTTTGTGTCATTTTGTTTTGTTTTTGTTTTGCGTTGTGGCCCATTTGGTTTATGCAGGAGTTTTCTCATGGGCATGGGTCTGATATGATCACTGGAGCATGAGTGGGTACATCACTGAAGACAATGACTTCTTCTCCAACAGCCATAGACTATGATTATCTGCCCTGGGTTGGCTCAGGTCCCATGAGCTCCTCCCCCATCTATGATGCTTACTGGCTCAGTCTGTGTAGGCCCTACGTTGAAGATGCGGCTGCTGTGAATTCATGAGTGCCATAGCCATGTCATGTTTAAGATACAATGTTGTATGACCCTCCTCATCATCATCCAGCTCTTACATTCTTTGCACTCCTTCTGTAATTTTCTCTGAGTCTCAGAGGGAGTGATATAGGTACCTCATTTAAGGCAGAGTGATCAACAGTCATCTGTTCTCACACCAGCTATGAGGCGCTGCATTAATTGCCAACCACCATTCACTTCAAAAAGAAGTTTTTTTTTTTTCCAAACAAGGTTGAGGACATTAGTCTATGGGGTATAAACATAAACATTTTAAAGGCAATTTGACAATATGTCCATTTAGCAAGACAATAGTAGTAGGTTCAACTCTATTGCTATGACCTCCCCAGCCATGGGCCTTTGACCAAGTCTGCAGTACTGTACATGGGCTCCCTTCTAAGAAGTGAGTCTCAGAGCCAATAATAAATAAGTTAGTTATCCTCAAAACAGTTGTGCCATTATTATACCAGTAGGTACCTCTTGTCTGGAAAGTTAGTGTTATAGCATGCAGCTAGGGAAGGCCATTATTGACTTTTCTCCTTCAGTTGCCCGCATAGCACCTTCTAAAACTGAGGGCTAGCCAACAAAGAGGAAGCGTCCAGCCCAGTTCCAGCACAGTGTCTCTGTATTTTCCGACCAAAGTATGTGGTGTCTTCAACAAAAGCATCTTGAATCATCTAGTTCTGGTGAGCAACTAATGGAAGTAGTCATAACCAGAGAGCTTTTGGGACTTCTAGGGCCTTCCTGACTAGAATATCTAGGGTGGTGTCCCATATCTGGCACTGGGATTTTTTTTTTTCACTAACACATGGCTTCTGGGATCAATATTATCCATCTGTGCATGGTACCTCCATCCAAAGTCTTCAAAATATATGTGTTTTAATTGGCTTATAAAGTAATGGGTTTCCAAGTGAATTCTTCATATATAATTAGTTTTAGTTAACCCCCTACTTCCACTCCATCTTCTTTCCTATCCCTCACCCACATCCTTCTTTAAAGCTTGCCACCCGGGGCTGGAGAGATGGCTCAGTGGTTAAGAGAACTAGTTGCTTTTGCAGAAGACCCAGATTTGATTCCCTGCACCCACACGGCAGTTAACAACTGTCCATAACTCCAGTTCCAAGGAATCTGATGCCTTTTCTGCCCTCTGCAGGCATTGCACACATGGGTGCATTTACATACATGCAGGCAAAACACTCATATACAGAAAATGAAAAAATAAATAAAAAATGTAAACCTTGTCACCCCTAGTATTCAGTCCCTCTGTTTTAATATCACATGTGTACTATCTTTCCAATCCCACTTAAGAATTCTTATCTCCTTCATCATGGCCCTGTTCTAGTCTGCCTTCTATTGCTGTGACAGAACATACTGATCAATACCAACTTGAGGAGGAAAGGGTTTATTTTATCTTACATCTCCTGGGTCACAGTTCATCACTGAGGGAGCCCAAGGTTTGTTACTGTGGAATTTGGAACAGTTATGCTGAAAGAGCTGTGGACAATGGAGGCCTGGCTTGTGAAGCTTCAAAGGGAAGTGGAGACTGTCAGGGCTGTTTGTGTGATATCTTGAATTGAGAATCTGTGGGTTCTGGTCAGCTGGCCCGAAGAATCATCTGTGATTAAGAAGAGACCAGAACTACTGAAGTGAATCCTTTGCTTTACTGGGATAACTGGGGCTGGTTAGCTGGGGCTGAAAAATCAGCTGTAAGTTAACAAGAGAGCAGCATTGTGGCAAAATCTTCTGAGAAGTATTTCCTCAGGGTCTCCATACAAAAGCTATGGTCCAGAGGGGGCCCAAACCTCCATCTCAAGCTGGAAGCAGGACATATGTAAGAGTCTCCTGCATGGTTCTGGTGTTGAAAGCATGAAGGGGGTCACAGAGAGCAGCTGAGTCTTGCCACCCTGGGGGTTCAGGAAAGGCCACTGGTCAAAATGCAGCCTCAGTTGCAGTAACGACTCAGGATTGTAGGGGTCATGTAGAGAATCTGAGGCTTAGAACCCCAAGAGGCCAGAGGAGGCCACTGGTGAAGATGCAGCATCATTTTCAGTGGAGACCCCAGCTTTTTGGAGAAGCAGGACCATGAGACGACCACCAAGGGCAGCAGCTGGTGTGGAATAGAGCTGGCCTGGGTCTGTGACATGAGCTGTGTGTTTTGTAGATGGCAGAGTCAGAGAAGTGGAGCTGCCAAAAACCTTTGGAGCCCAGAAGATCATGAATGAATCCCAGATGTCCAGCCTTGAGCTACTTTGCTGGGCTTAGGTTTTTTTAGGTGTGCCCAATTCTTTTGAAATAATACAGTACTTGTTTTGGATTTTATAGGAGCCTATGATTAAAGAGACTTTTAAAAGAGACTATGGACTTTCAAGTGTTTGGATATTTTTTAAAGACTGGAACTTTCAAGGTTATACTGTCTTATGTTGTGATATTGTTAACATATCTTGGGACCAAAAATGGAAAGGTTATGGTTTAATTGTGATGTGTCTGTGTGTCAAGTTGGCAAGAGGTCAATTGCGCTGGATAGCTTTAGTTGTCAACTTGATAACACCTGGGTTGAGGGGTCCTCAATTGGGGATTTTCTCCATAGGACTGGCCTGTGGCCATGTCTGTGGGGGTATTTTGTTGATTTTTGAGTGATATGGGTGGGCCCAGCCCACTGTGGGCGGTGTCACCCCTGGGAAGGTTGTTCTGTGTTGTGTAAGAAAGCAGTCTCTCCCGGCGTGGTGGTGCACGCCTTTAATCCCAGCACTCGGCAGGCAGAGGCAGGTGGATCTCTGTGAGTTCAAGGCCAGCCTGGTCTCCATAGTGAATCCAGGACAGCTGGGACTACAGGGAGACCCTGTCTCAAAAAGACAAAAAAAAAAAAAAAAGAGAAAGCAATCTGAGCATGGGCCGGGGAGCAACTCAGTAAGCATCATTCCTCCATGGCCAGCCTGTGCTTCAGCTCCTGCCTCCATGTTCCTGCCCTCATAGAGATCTGTCTGCCTCTGCCTCCCAAGTGCTTGGATTAAAAACGTGGGTCACTATGCCTGTCTTTTACTTTCTTGTTAATGCTCTTTGATTAATAAAATATTTCAGTTTTTTAAAAATTTTATTTTATGTTATTTTTTTAACATCCACTTCCCAGATAGCACCCTCTCGTAGCCTCCCTCCCCCCACTAGAGCCCTTATACTCTGATATCCCTGCTACTGTCTGCTGTGTTGTTGGCACCCCCAGCCATTCCCCACTACTTGCCCTTCTGGTGAATCTAGTCAGCCTATCTAGAGGTCTTTGTTTAGGAGGGTCAGCTGTTCCTCATCTAG
>NW_008347808.1:5616383-5616798 GCF_000622305.1 Nannospalax galili
AGGATCTGTTCCTCAGGGGTCACATGGGCTTGGGAGGATCCCCTGGCTTCTTTCTTTTACCAGTTCCGCCTATGTGAAGATAAGTCAAAGGTCCTGCTCAACCAATATTTCAGTTTTTTAGATCCTACATTTCTTTTATCTCATAAGTTATCTGTGGCTCTGCTCTGAGAAGGAGTTACATGGAAACAGTTTAATCCTTCTGGGTCTTGCTTTTAAGATTAGTTAGCAGGGTACATAGCTGAGTTTATTCTAAAGCTAATTATCTATCCCTCCCTCCCTTTCCCTCTCCCTCTCCTTCTCCCCCTGCCTCCCTCCCTTTCCCTCTCCTTCTCCCTCTTCCCCTGCTTCCCTCCCTCCCCTGTCCCCCTCCTCTTCTCCCTCCATCCCCCTCCCCATCTACCTCCCCATGCCCCCC
>NW_008347808.1:5617018-5644126 GCF_000622305.1 Nannospalax galili
CAACTCCCCTCCCCATCCCCCTACCCCCTTCACCCCTCCCATCCCCCTCCCTCTCCCTCTCTTTCTATGCCAGAAGTCAATCTCAGATGTCTTCTTCACCCTCTCTCTCAGCCAGAAGTCAGTCTCAGGTGTCTTCCCCAAATCACTTCCCACCGTATTTTGGGGGTACAATTTATTCTCACTGAACCTGGAACTTGATTATTTGCCCAGAGTGGCTGACCAGCAAGTCCAAGACACTCTTCTGTTTCTGCCTTCTCTGTGTGTATTCTTGCCTTGGATCCTCAAACTTATGTGGCTGGTGCTTTGCCAATTCAGCCATCTCCCCAGCCTATGTCTTCTGTTGTTTTTTAAAGTGGTGTGTGTGTGTGTGTGTGTGTGTATGTGTGTGTGTGTGTCTGTCTGTCTGTCTGTGTTTGTGTCTGTGTGTGATTGCAGGCATGCCATGGTGCATGTGTGGTGGTTAGAGTACAACTTCTGAATGTCAATTCTCTTTTTCTTATGTAGATCCTGGGATCAAACTCAGGTCATCAGGCTTGGCAGCAAATACCCTTACCTACTGAGCCATCTCAGAAGCCCTGAAAAACATTTTTTAAATTTTGTTTGGTTTGTTTCAGGCTATTGCTTCATATTGAGCAGAAGTAAAACTGTTTTGAATTAAAGGTTTCTACTGGTAGTTCAGCATAATTTCTGATTCCAGAGACTTCTCTGAATCTTAATAGCCTCAAATTCTTTAAGTTGTCATCTTTGAAAAGTTGAGTATATAAATGTAATAGCAAGGTAAATCTGATCATTTTGGTGGTTCTCCTTGTTAATTTTTCAGTTCTTTGTTCCTTTTCTGACTCTGGCCACTCAACTTGGTGAAAATCTTTGTCCCTCTGCAAGGCACCCCTCAAATTATTATCCAAGGTTGGACAAGGACATTAAGAAATCTGTTACAGTGCAACATGGTTATTCTTGCTATATCCAAACTCCTGCTTTTAGGATAAATATGTCCTAATTCTATCCACTCTAGTTTTTGCAGTAAAATATAATGATTCAATCATCCATTAATCCAAATCTACAAAAATCATTTATATGGATACTCTCAACTACTCTTTGATATGCTTGTAAGTGTACTGCTTACCATGAGAAATATTCTTTCCTTTTTGATTATCTTTCCTGAACTCAAATGCCTTACTTTTCAGACAGAACTCCTGTTCCAGTATTTCGCATGTGTTTCTCTGTGTGTGCACATGTATGCATGTTTATGTGGATGCACATGTGTGCACATTTATGTACATGCTGGAGGATGGCCTCAGGTATTGTTCCTCAGGTGCTGCCCACCTTGTTTATTTTATTTTATTTTTCTATTTTGTATTGTATTTTGTGCATTTCATATAATACATCTTTTTAAAATTTTATTTAATAACTACATGATTAGAAGAAGCATTTCATTACAGCATTAATGTATTCAATAACAACTTCCAGAGCAAAGATGCATCTCTTTCAAAATGTTGGGTGTGGTGGTGCACACCTTTAATCCCAGCACTCAGGAGGCAGAGGCAGGTGGATCCTTGTGAGTTCAAGGCCAGCCTAGTCTACATAGTGAGTTCAGGTCAGCTGGGACTACAGGGAGACCCTGTCTCAAAAAGACAAAAATTGGCTGTAAATTTTTCGGTTAACAGTTGAATTAATACAGTTATACAATATTAAACTCAGTATAAACCCTATAAGACATAAAATTGAATGAGGTTTAAAACCTTCAAAAAAGATCTCCACTTCATTTTAAAATATACTGTTTCATACAGAAAAAACTCATTTTCAATGCTATTAACACTTAGATGTTTACACATGCGTTTCTAATCTCTATGTATCTGATTAGTACTAGTCACAGTCAGTTACTTTCTGAGATCCTTGGCATCTGAGCATGAATATAGTCATCAGGTAGATTTCAGTGGTGATGTGTTTCACCTCCACTACACTAGTTAATGTGATGCAAATTTTTATGCTTCTTCCTCAAAATAACTCATTTTTAAAAATTTGTTATTTTTTTGTATGTATTTCATACAGAACATCCCAAACAATCTTATTCATCTATATACCCACATCCAAAATGGCACCCTCCCATAGTCTCCCTCCCCCACACTGGAGCCCATATACTGTCCACTGTATTGTTGGCGCCCCCAGCCATTCCCCAGTGTTTGTGTGTCCACTGAATCTAGTCAGCCTATCTAGAGTTCTTTGTTTTAGGAAGATCAGCTCTTCCTCATCTAGCAGCAATCAGTTGCCAATATTCCTTTGGATAAGATTGGGGTCTGCTATTCATTTTCCCAGTTCTATGTTGGTTTACTATCTAAGAGTCTCTTGGGCCACCCTGGCCAACAACTCAAAGGAAGGTCTCTCCTGCCTGGCATTGTCTCTTGTTATGTAGCCTTTAGCTATACACATGGACTCTTAAAGAATTATATTGATCCCTTTAATCTTTGGTTATACTTTCCTTTTGGGTATTTAAGACCATATAGTTGGCCCAGATAAACCAATTTATTTTTACTCTTAAAGTCATTTGAAGATCTGTTCCTCAGGGGTGACATGGGCTTGGGAGGAGCCCTTTCTTTTACCAGTTCCATCTATGTGAAGATAAGTCTAAGGTCCTGCTCGACGGTGGCTGGCTTCACTTGGAAGCATGGAGGAATTATATTTAGACCTCCCCCCCATATGCATTCCCCATAATTTCCCACTGTATTTCATGCATTCTGTCCTATGTGCAAAGGCCAATTGAGTCAAGTTTGTGTACCCAGATGTCCGTTGGTGTGAGTTCATCCACTGGAGCCTAGTCAATCAACCTATCTAGTGTCACCACCTTAAAGAATAGCAACAGTCCCCACCCAGAACTGATCAATTGCCAATAGTTCCTCTGGTAAGGTTGGGGCTTCACCTTGTTTATTTGAGACAAGGTCTCTTCCTGGTCTGAATCTTACCAAGTAGAGAGTGGCTGGTCAGTGAGCCTCAGAGATCTGCCTGTTTCCTTCTTATCACTAGGGTTACAAGCACACACCACTACACCTGACTTTTTTTTTAAATGTGAATTCTAGGGATCAATTCTCATGCTTATATGGTAAGCATTTTACTAACTGAGTTATCTCCCCAGTCCCTGCCAGTAGTTTTCACAGATATGTTTGAGCTCATTTGCTTCCATGCTATTTGTGGTCTACTATGACTTTGATAATATCTGTCTCAATCACCATTTGTCAAAACAAAAAAGACCTTATTCACTCTTTTATTCTATTATATAACAGCCTTCCACCTCTACCTATACTGATGCCTTTGATCATTTTTCTACTTTTATTGTGTCTTAAGGTATGGCCCCTACATGTCATATTCAATATTATATCTAAACTATTTATATAATAGTATTAATGAGTCAAATCTACTTTTGTTTGCCTTGAAAATTCTCAGTGCAAATAAAATTTTTTCTGAATTGAACAATATGTAAATGTGACATCTTCTGAAAATATTTTCTTATGCCTTTTTTGTACAGTTAAATCAGAGCACATCACATTGTAAGTTATATGTATAATTTCTCACCAGTTTACCACATTATCAACATTAAATGTGCCTAAGTGGCATAATTTACATGGCAAATTCAATTTTTACCATTTGATATAAAGCTATAAAACTTAAATATAATTGCTTTAAATAATGCCAAATTTTGATGTTAGGAGATAAAGTTGATAGATATATCCTGTATCTGTCTCAAAATTTATGTATTTTGGTTTTGATGCATAGTGTGGGGAAGATCTTGATTTGTACAGATAGCTGTAAATGAAATAAATTTAATAACTATCTTGTTAGTCATAGACCATTATTTAACTGATCTTGAATCTTAGTAGAAGACTAGTAGAAGACTTTTATTTCCAAGTTGAATCAATATATTATGTGCCAAGGGCTCATATTATAAATAGAATATAACAAAAAATCTAACATTCACAAGTACATAAAGGGCAATGCAACATATTAAGGTCTTCACTAGTTATTTTATAGCAAATTGTTATAATATGACAAAGACATAGTTTAACAGATTGTATTATAGGCTCAATTTGATGACACCAAAACTTAGACATATATGCCACAACATTATACTTGTTTCTCAAAGATTTAGATAAACAGAAATGTGAATATTATCAAAATACATTGGATATGTATAGGAAATCCTAAAAGAATTAATAAAAATACTGTATTGATAAATAAATCCATAGCTGTGAGTGATAGGAGCTCTGACCTTGCTGATCATTAAACTATCTGAAGGAATTCAATTTTTCACACAAATATGTCATTAGATTTATCCTGAGGTTTGAGCAAATAACTATGCTACCTGTTAATACAAGTTAATAAGTATGTGGCCATTATATACTAACATTATATACTAAATATATAACGTATTCATGTGTGTGTATAGTCCTTAATTTTATCACATCTTTTAAATATTTATTGTTATTATTACTAATTATTACATGTGTGCACACCCTCCCATGCATGCACATGCTACAGAAAGCATGTTTAGATAAGAAAACTTTATGGGATGGGTTGTCTCTTTCCACCCTTATATGGGTTTTGGGGGATGAAACTCATGTTGCCAGGCTTGTGCAGTAAGCACTGTTACCCACTGAGCCATCTTGTCAGCCCTATTGTAGCTTTAAAATTAGTTAAAAATATTTTAATAAGTTTGAAATTAAGGAATGGCATAACATCTGATGACTTCTACATCTTAGGCTTCTTGAGAATACAGTTTTATTTTATTTTTTTATTGGATTTTTTGTGTATTTCATACAGAACATCTCAAACAATCTTAATCATTTTTATGCCCCATCCCCCACCAGCACCCTCCCGTAGACCCCCACGCCCCCACTGGAGCCGATATACTCTGTCATCCCTGTCAAGGCCCACTGTGTCAGGTCAGTGTCCCCAGCCATTCCCCAGTGCAAATCCCCTCATGGAACATATAATAGGGATAAAGAAGAGGACATTAATGAATCTCTCAGTTCTCAATAATGAAGCTCCCTCATGCAGTGGAGGGCCAGGAACACAAAAGATCACAAATGGCCAAAGTGTAGAAATCAAGAGTCTGCTGAATGGTGGTCCTTGGACAGAATCCCTTTATTAAACTTCACCCATCCAAGGCTCAGGGACCATCATGGAAGAGGGGGTAGAAAGATTGTAAGACCCAGGGGGGAGGTGCATGACCATATGTGAACAGAGTCCTGCAAGCTCCTGGGAGCCTGCTCATATGAGAATACAGTTTTAAAACTATTCAGAATATGCATATTATCCTCATGTATTGCTTTTATCAGATATGTTGATTTCATGGAAAAAAAATCCAAATTATTTTGTCAAGAATTTTTTTTCTTTACAAAATCCTTCCTTACAACCAATAGGTTATAATAATGCTTTCTGTTGATTGTGTTTTATATTTTTCGACAGTTTTCATAAATTTTCTCAGTAAGGAGGTTAAACTTGCTTATTTGTTGTTCTTTAGAGTCCACTAATTAACGTTAGTGATAGGTTGGTAACTATTTTATTGACAGTAGAATGGTACTTTGGTAGAATGATAAAAAATCAAGGTAAGCTGTACCTTTGTAAAAGGAAATCTATTTGCTTTCTCACCTGTTTTTTTATTATTATTGGATAGACAGCATCCCAGTTAATGTAATTATAAATAATTTATCATTTGGAGCATTAAAAATCATCCCCAATGGAATTAGTCTATCTAACCTTTTTTTATAAACCAATTTGAGAGTAAAAGACAAAAGTCCCCAATATTAAGTATTGACTTATAGAATTTGCCTAGTTTGTTCACACTTTTTCATCCCTGACTATATCCCTTTCACTATGGTCTTTTAAGTGACCCTGTCACTTTCTTATATGCTATATATATTGTGACCAAAGCCATAAGTCAGGGCAGACTATGTTACATTACTTGTGATGCTGTATGGGTTTTGTGGGGAATTCCTGGTATGTAGGTGCATGTCTCTAGTTCCAGTATTCAGGAGGCTGGAGCAAACATATTTCTATGAGTTCAAGATCAACCCAGGGCAACATAGTGAGACCCTGTCTCAAAACAAACAAGCAAATAAACAAAAAGATTGCCCTCAAGATTACTAAAATTGTAGCTGTTAGTAACTTATAAATTTAAATATAAAGCAATATAATTCTATAATGTTGAGGATAAATTAGTGTTTCAGAATAAATTTTGCTAAAATGCATGTGAATGTTAAATATGTATATGACCACAAGCTTATACTTTTTCTTGTTCAGTGGATGAATTTTACATGCATTGCCAGTGAAATGGTAGACTTGTTTATAGATTCCTCTTTGTGTGATTTATTACTTGTGTCATAACAGACATTGCTGTTTTTTGTAAGAAAATAAATTTCCATTTGTGACAAATCCATATGATGACCATACTTAGCCGAGTTCATTAGCTTTATCTTTTTAATTCAAATCTTTTGGGTAATCTTGAATGTATAAGTTTTTCACAATGGTATATTCATTTGATTATAGCAGTATAACACAGAAGTCAAAGTTAATATGATGAGATTTTAGTAATGCTGGTAAGTACAAGCTCCACAAATATAGTTGAGTCATCATCAACATTTGAATTAAAGCTGTTGATTCAAAGAAAAGCTCTCTTATAGCTTTAGTTAAATGAAAGGGAGTATGTTTTTACTATTGCTTCCTAGTGTTATTGATTGAGGAAAGAAAAAACTAGGGGCAAAAGATGAGCCAGATTCATGAACAGTGACAAAGTGATCTAAATCTAATGCAACTGGAGGTTTAAGAGTCTGAATACAGGAAGTACTTATCCAGTGTTTCTTGCATAATCTATTTAGACTATTCTGACTTTTGAGTGCCCCATTCATTCTCTTGGGGCACTTGATAAATAAACCTTCTAAAACCTTTTGTGGTAAACCGTGATCACATTGTATGGTTTTCAACAATTGAAAGGTTTGTTGGGTTTTTATGCTGTCTGTTAAGAAAAATATTCATTAGTTCATACATAGCAGAATTAGTCTATCTCTTTACTTGTGAACTGCAGTTAGGACAACCTCCTATTTGAGCTTGAATCTTGTTACCCCAAGTTTTTTTTATAAGCTGAGTGAAGGCAAACCAGTGAATGATCCTGAACATTTAGACTGAGAATGCTTTCTGCAATTTTATAGCTCCAATCTCTATTTCAGGTTTGACAAAGCATTTCTATCACTATTCAAGGTTTATTTGGTGTTTTAGTTGGCATGACACTTGGTAGCATTATCCATATGCATATTTCACTCTACATTCTATTGCATTGTACACTGATACATAAATAATACACAAAATAAGATCCTTTAGAACAGTTATGCACATGACATGCTGTAATGGATTTATACACTGGATCCCAGGATGTGACTAATTGGAAAAAATTTGACTAGGCATGTTTGATGAAGTTATATAGCCCACAGTAACACATCCAGTTTGAAGGGAACTGGAGGATATACAAAATTGGCAGTGGTGTCTCAGATGGTAGAACTATTTCACACTAACCAGTTTACAAACTACACAAGTACCATTTAGCATCAGGATATAGCTGTGGAGGGGTCTATCTTTAGGAAATTGATGTTTTCCTGCCCCTTCTTAATACAACTGCATTAATCACAGCTCAGATGAAAAGGAAAACATATACAATCTCCAGCAGAAAACGTGCTGCAGCCCAGACAGTGAAGGCTGCAACACTAGCAGACTTTAAAGCTGCAGCTCTTTCTGAATTCTCCAGACGGTATCTGTGCACTTCCTCAGGCGGGCCTCTTGTTCTGGGATCAGAGTCATCTTCACAATGTCTAAGATCCCATTCTGTCCCAGGATGCAGGTACACTAAGGTAGACAGCATCCTTTATTCCTTAGAGACCTTTAATCATGGCCGCAGTTCGATGCACCTGCCTAAGATTCTCAATTATACCTCTGCAAGATCTGCCACAGAGTCCAGTGGCCCAGGACATATAACCTTTCAGTTTGATCACCTCAAAGGCACTGTCAGCCACCTGTTTGTGAACCTCCTTCCACTACTCCTTATCTGCATCAGTGCCCAATTCTGGGTTCAGATTCTTCAGGGAGATACCAGCAACATTCATGCCACTCCACAGAGGCACACTCGAGTCCCTATGCTCCCCAAGGGTCCACCAGTGACAGCCCAGTGGATGAATGCTCAGGTAATGGAACCAGGCTGAATCCAGATTGCAACTACTTCCAAAAACTCAGTTTTTGGGAAAACCATTTATCTTCCAAGCCACATAAAACAGGATATCCATTGGATTCAAAACAACAAACAACTTGCAATTTGGACTGTACTTCATAACATTAGGGAGGATGAACTTGAAGATTTCATATTACGCTAGACCAAATTGAGACAGCTCTCCTCCTCCTGTTGCCATGCTCCAGCTCTGATGATAACCAGCTTGGAGTTCACAGTCACACTCTAGTCTTTCCCAGAGACAATTTTTGGTGTTTTAAGGAAAAGGCTGCCATGCTGGAGATCCGTCATCTCTCCCTTCAGTCTGTCTTCCATGACATCAACAAGAGCAAGTTCATCTGTCAAGTCTTTCATTAAGATACTGATGGCACAGACCATGCCAACAGGACCAACCCCAACAACTGTAATTTTATTCTGTGGGACCTGTTCTTCCTTAAGAAGACTCACAATTAGCTGATCCTTGAGGTTTGCCATCCTGGACTTGGAACCAAAGGGACTGGAAGTGAATGATGGGCAGTGTCCAGGAGCATGGCAGCAGGGTCCAGACTCGGAGGCAGTGGCTCCAGCACTGCTTGACAAACATTTTTGTAGAGGGCCAGGGAGGAAATCATTTGGGTTTTGTTGGTATATGTTCCTATCACAAATACTCAACTCTGCTGATATACTTAGTAAGTTGCCATAGACAGTATAGAAATAATTATGTCTATGTTGTAGTAACACTGTGTTTACAAAAATAGGCAGCAATATTTCTTCAAAGAATATATACAGATGTTCAACAAACATATGAAAAGATGTTCAGCATCGTTAGTCATTAGGGAAATGAAAATGAAAATTATTTCATGCCCTACTAGGATACATATAATTTAAGAAAAATGGAAAATAGCAAGTATCAAGGATTCACATAAATTGGAACTCTCATATATTACTGACATTATAATGTAAAACCTCCAGTGTTGGAGTTTCTCAAAAGGTTAAGCATGGGATCAACCATATGGTCCAACAATTTCACTCTTAGGTATAGACCCCTAAATACTGAAAACAGATATTCAAATAAATAATTGAACAAAAGTGTTCATAGCAGTGTTGTTCACAATAGCCAAAAGATGGAAACACTCCAAATGTTCAACACAAAATAAGTGGATGATGAAATTGTGGCATGCTCATACGAAAGAGTATTACTTGGTTTTAAAAGGGAATGTAGAACCAATATATATTATGACATGTATAAACCCCAATGCTATGCCAAGTGACAGAAGTCAGACACATAAGATACAATTACCTTTGTATGAAACATCTAGGATAGATAAATCCTTGAAGACAGCAGATTAGTGAATTCTAGACACTGGAGTGGATGAGGACTAAGAGTACGGAATGGATGAAGTTCCCTTCATGAAGTGTCCTGGGAGAATGATGAAAACATTTGGAATTAAATGTAGGTGATGAGTATGTAACATTATGAATATACTAAATGCAACAGAATTGTACAATTAAATGGAATTAATTTCATGTTATGTGAACTTTACCTCAAAATAAAATGGACAGTTATCCTGACTGGCCTAGTTTACTGCCTTCTCTATTTAATACTTTAATGCCTTTAATCTTATTTCTTTCTGAGATTTCTCTGTCTCTGATATCATCAGGGTTGCTACAGAGTATTTCCAAAGTAGTAGAAAGAACTTATATGGCCATAGTGCAGTATGACTGCCAAGAACTGATAAAACATAGAATGGTCAATGTTTCTTCTAGGACTTTGTCAGTCACTTTATTATTTATGGTTTAAAGACACAAACAAAACTTGTGGCTACTTGTCTTATCAAAAAATTAGGTATCTATCTGTGTATGATTATACATGTATATATAAATGTATTGCTGCATTGGTTAAAAATAATTCTTTATCCGAATTCTTAGCCCTTATAACACTTTTGCTTGGGATTTGGGGAGGGGGTTCTTTTTTTTATTTCTCTGTGTGTCAAGTTGACAAGGGGTCAGTTGTTGGGGCTGGAGAGATGGCTCAGTGGTTAAGAACACTGGTTGTTCTTGCAAAAGACCCAGGTTCGAATCCCAGCACCCACAGGGCAGCTAGCAACTGTTTGTAACTACAGTCCCAGGGGATCCGACAAGGGGTCAGTTGTACTAGCTAGTTTTTGTCAACAATAGAAACCAGAATTATCTGGAAAGTGGCAACCTCAGTTGAGGAATTACGCCCATCAGATTGGCCTGTGGACATTTCTCTGGGGGCATTTTCTTTTTTCTTTCCTTAAATAATATTTTTTTATTCTTTCATAATTTCATACAACAGATTTCAATCATATCCAAACACTTTCCTACTTCCCTTTTCAGACCCACTCCCACCAGTTCCTGTATCTCTATTTTTTAAAGGCCAGTTGAATCTAATTTGTGTTCCTCAAATACTTGGTTGTACATCCAGCTCTTGGAGCATGGTCAACCTACTCAACAACTCACCATTAAAGAAAATTGAATCTCCCTCTCTCAGCTGTTATCAGTTGCCAATAATTCCTCAGCTAGGGCTGGGGCTTTGGGTCCACCTCTCCCTTCCATGCTGTGGTTTGCCTGGCTTGGGTTTGCACAGGTCTTGTGCATGCTGTCACAACTGCCATGTTGTGCCTGGGTAACACTGTTTCCTTGTATTCAACTACCATCTCTTGCTCTTAAAATCATTCTACCTCCTTTTCCTCAATGTTCTCTAATCCTTTGGGGGATGTGTGTGATATAGGCATCCCACTTAGGTTCAGCACTCCACAATCTCTTGTTCTCTGCATGTTGACCAGTTGTGGGTTCCTGTGGTTTTTTTTTTTTTTTTTTTTTTTTTTTTCTTCATCATGTGAACATGTTTGAATCATTTTCAGTGATTCAAATGTCAATTCCAAACTCAGTGAACTCTCCTACTCTCCTTCAGGGCAGAGCCCTGGAGCTGCAGCAGAGGTTGGATGGGAGGTCTTGGTCAGGTAGACTAGGTTGAGTCACCTAGGAACTCCAAAAAACACACATCTGGTGTGCCGTGGGAGTGTGTCTGGTCACGACTGGTGTATAGGTCAGTGAACTGAACTGGGAGGACAGGCCCTGAACATGAGTGGTACCATCTCCTGGGGCTGATGGGGGAAGCTCAGATGTGTGCATGCTCAATTCTCCTCGGCAAGTGCCTGTGGTTTTTTTTTTTTTTTTTTTTTTACCATCTGCTGCAAGAAGAAGCTTCTCTGATGAGAGTTGAAAGATGCACTAATCTATGCATATAACCATAAGTCATTAGTAACCAGTTTAATACTATTTTCATTTAGTACAATAATAATGGTAGGTTTCCCTCCGTGGACTGTGACTACCTAGCTAAAGGTTCTTGGCCCCAATAACAATGCCAGGTATGGGTTCTATCTTGTGAAGTGGGCCTTCAATCCAATGAGAAAGAAGTTAGGTATTCCCATAACATTCATGCCACTATATTGCAACAGTGAACATGTCTTATGACACCAGTCACTATTGTAGCTTGCAGGGCTCACAGCTGGATAAGATTGATGATTAGTTTTCTCTTCCATTAGCATGCATAGCACCTTCCATGGTTATGAAAACTAACCAGTAGCAATGAAACTTTAAGGTCAGCACCAACCTAATTTCTACTCATTTGTTCTACAACTCGTGTATGTACTGTCCTCAGCAATAAGGTCTTGTCATCAAATTCTGGAGAGTAAACAAGAGTTATGATAATAGCCAGTATTGTTTGAGCATCTATGGCATCCAACCCCCCGACCCCATCAACAATTCTGAAAGAGGTAGCCTATTCCCAGCGTTGTGTTTTTTATTTCCTAGCCTGTGGTGTCTGCTAGGGGTACTGTCCTTCCATTATGGATAACTCCATATAAACTATATTAATATATGTGTATTTTTTGGGAATCTTCAACAGTAATAGGTTTCCATATGACTATTTCAAAAAGCCTTTAGTGTTAGTTATTCTGGTGTACCTGCCTTTATATGTGATTTGTTCTTTCTGTCTTGCACCTTCCAGTATCCTTTCTTTGTTTTATATATTTAGTGTTTTGATCATTATGTGACGTGGGGTCTTCTATATGCTTCTTGCATTGGGATAGGCAGCTCTTTCCTTAGATTTGGGAAATTTTCTTCTATGATTTAGTTGAAAATATCTTCTTTGCCTTGGACCTGGGTTTCTTCTTCTATACCTATGATTTGTAGGTTTGGTCTTTTCATAATATCCTAGAGTTCTACGTGTTCCATTCCTTACTTTTTTTAGGTTTAACATTTATTTGACTGAGTGATCTAATTCTTTTACCTTGTCTTCAAGATTTGATAGTCTCTCTTCCACTTGATCATTCCATTGGTGAGAATTTCCACTGAGTTTTTTATTTCGCTAAGTTTCTCATTTCAAGTTTTATTTTAGTTTCACTTTTCTTCAGAAATTCTATTTCTTTTTTTTCTTTAAGATTTTTATTGAGTTTTTGTGCATTTCGTACAATAGCTCTTAATCAAATTTAGACCCACCCCTACCTGTGTTCCCCCACAGCTTCCCCCTAAATTCTATCTTCATAGGTTGTTTTCTTTATTTTATTTAGCTGTTTGTGTTTTCAGAGTCTTCGTTATGGAATTTGTGCATGTCCTCTTTGAGTTCCTTTAACATATTTACGATGGCTATTTTGAAATCATTGTCTTATGCATCAACTAAGCTGCTTTTCTCAGGGGTCATTGTGGACTCATGTCCTCATTTCTGGAGGAAATATCTTGGTTATTCATGGTGCTTACATTTTGCAGATAAAACCTATGCATGTAAATTTAAGTAATTGGTGGTGTTTCTTGGTATGGATATCTAATCTCCCCTTTGTTTGACAAGTGTTCAGAGTTTTTTGTTTGTTTGTTTGTTTGTTTTTGCAGTTGTTTCAACTTGTCAGGTTATGTACCAGCTGAATGGAACTTGGTATTTGTTCTTATGGTAAGTATGTGTTGATGTGGGAATGGAGTGTCAGTTATGCTCCTCGCACAGCTGGGGATATCTGCACTTTTGAGCCCAGGAATAAACCTTTTGTAGAGTTTGAAGCTTCTCATTGCTAGTCTTCAGAAGTCTGTGGAAGGCTCTACAGGTCATCTTTGAGTGGCATGGGTTCTGGTCACAGTGGGAGTGAGCAGTGGTTCTGGGGGTGGGGGCAGGAGAAGGACAGCACATTCACCTCAGATGGTATTGGGTGGGGTGGAGGTTGGCTTGGAGGTTTCTACCTGGGGTCCTGGTTATAGCACCTCATGGGTCCCTGGGCACTGCTGTGGGGGGCGGTGATTGGTGTGTGTGGTGGGGAAATAGGTTGTGGAAGTTGCTATCTGTCAGAGTCATCTGAGGTGCTTACCGAAAGTTGAGGGTCACAAGGAGCCACTCACAGGGTCCTGTTGGCAGTGGGGGAGGGGAGAAGTGTCATTGTCTGGACTCAGGGTGAGGCTAGGGGCTGTGTATCTACCTGTGATTCTAGCAGTGTAGAGGGCAATGGCCATGAACTTATGTTCCTCCTGCTTTCACCTCCCATGTGCTCATATTACAGCTATGTGCCTGCTTGGTTTTTAATGCAATTCTGGGGATTTAACTCAGGGCTTCATGCATGCTATGTAAGCACTCTACCAATGCAGCTACATCCCCAGCCCTATTATTGCATATTTAGTGAAAGATATATTGATTTTAATAATGAATGAATGTATAAAATTCTGTATATATGCTGTATTCATATATATAAATAGTAACTTCAAGAGTACTTACACCTTTATCCTAAAGATCAGGGACTCTCAGTCTGAATCTTACCCACTGCCTTTCTTAAAATTTTAATTTTAATTATCATTATTTATTTATTTTTATTTTTTGTGCATATGAGTGTTTTGCCTGCATGTATGTAAGTGTACCCATGTTGTGAAAAGCCCACAGAGGCTAGAAGAAGGTGTCAGATTCCCTGGAACCAGAGCTACAGACAGTTCTTAGCTGCTTTGTGGGTGGTGGGAATCAAACCCAGGTCCTCTGGAAGAGCAGCCAGTGCTCTTAACAGCTGAGCCATCTCTCCAGCATCCACTTCCTGCTTTTAAAGATAAATGATTTTAGAGGTAGCCTTACAGAGATATAATTCACATACCACACAATTCACTCATTTAAGTTTGTGACTCATTGTTTTATTTAAAACATGTTCTCAGAGTTGCCCAATTATTACTATATTCAATTCTAGAGTATATTTGGGTTTTGTTCTATATTTCAGCCATTATATTAATACATCCAGGGTCTGGTTTAGTGGGTAAAGTGACAGCAGGAGAACCTAGCATGGATCCCAAACACCTATGTGAAAAGGCTCATGCTGTGGTACATACTCGTAATCTTGACAGTAGGGAGGCAAGATTGGGAAGATCCCTGGGGTTCACTGGCTAACCTTCTCAGTCTAGCTGAAGCAGTGAACCCCAGGCCAGTGAGAGACCTTGTCTCATATACAAGGCATACATTTCCCAATGGAATGACAGTCCATGTCAACCTCTGCCCTCCACATGTGTGTCCACACACATGTGCACACACACAAACATGTACACACAGACATGATAATATATCTGTGAACATTCATATATAGATTTTGTGTGGATATATACATTAATTTCCCTTATGTTCTCCTATGGTTAGAATTTTTGGATCATTAGACAACTAAGTGTTTAATCTATTGTCATCCAGCCAGCAACAGGTTGTGAAAGTCCGAATTTTTCCCTCAATCTTGCCAACACACATGATTATCTGTCTGTAAATAAAGTTTTATTAAAACACTGCCATAGTCATTCATTTTTGTGTTGTTCATGACTTCTACTATTGCAGTATCCTTACAGAGTTTACTGATTATGACAGAGACTAAACTACTATATAACTCACAACTTCTCCCTGCCCCCATATGTACTTTTGTTTTTTCAGTAACTGGACTTGTTGTTTGCCAGCTACTGCTATAGCAGTATTCTTTTTTAATGTTATATAGTTATTTATATTTTATGTATATGAGTGTTTTACCTACATATCTGTGTCTTCCAATGCCTGCAGAGGCCAGAAGAGGGTGTTGGTGCCCTAAACTGGAATTATGAAGGTGGTTGTCTATGTGGATGCTGGGAACTGAACCCAGGTGATCTGCAGGAACAGCCAGTGCTCTTTTTTTTAAATTTTTACAAAAACTTTATTGAGAATTTCATACATGCATATAAGGTGTTTTGATCAAATTCATGCCCAGTCCTTCCCCTCCAGCATTCCCCCCTCTGAAGAGGCAACCCTAAAATCGTTTAAGGATTAGATACAAGTTCCCAAATACTTTAGACATTTAGACATTTTTGGCCTTTGGAACAGAGTATGTTGCTAACAGGCCCAAGGACATTTTGTCTTTTAGACCAGAAACTGGCTACATTGCTTTGGGGTCTTTTTACCCTAACTGCCTAGCCAATTCCTACCTCCTATTCTTATCATGCCATCCTCTGAAGGGGTTACCCAAATTGCCAATAGGGAATAAGGACGCAGACCGCTCTGGCTTCTTCCATGCTGAACAGGGATGCAGGGTTAGGCAATTGGAGTACCCCTTCAGGTGGTCTATCTAAAAGACTCCCAAATTGCATAACTCTGATCTCTAAGGGGAAAAGAACATCCTTGAATCATGAATAGATGTGAAGGATAAGTAAAAGCAAGAGTAATTAGCATTGCAAGTTCTAGACAGGGAACCAGAAAAAAAGTCAGAACAGGGCAATTTTCAAATGTTTATGTGAGAGTCCATTGGAGTTTCTTGACAAGGGCTTCCAAAAGCATCCCTCTATTGGGTTCTTCCTCATTTTTCTTTTGTCATCCAAGGCTGGACTAGTTGAACAGCCAGTGCTCTTAAGATGAGCCATCTTCCCAACCCGGCAGTATTTTTAAGTTGAAGTTGTGTTTTGAATGTCTTAGTGAAGTCTGCTAGCGAGAGAAATCCTCTTTTTTCAATTATTGTGCTTTGAATGACTCTCTTCAGTTATCTGTAGTCACTTAAAATATATGTAAATGAGCAGTATCACAGATTGTTGTATCTGTTTGACAGAGATCCCATAAACTAGTTGTCATAGTTTATCATCAAAAGCTTTCACAATAAGAGCACAAATACCAAAAATGTAAGTATAGTAGCAAAATACTAGGTACCAGTAAATATGATATCTGAGAACATGTGATTCCATAGCTTGACGTATCATAGTGGGAGCAGGGGAGATTGAGATCTATAATTTAAGAATGAAGTGAGAAAGGAGTTTGGCAGGTAAAGACATGGGGATAAGGCGGGTGCGAAATCTTGGAAGAGTCTACAATGCTAACTTTGTTCCCAGAAATGGCCATAGCCAAGTTCAGTTCTGGTTTATTTTCCATCGAGGGAGCCAAATACACACTGGGATGGTTGGAGATATAAAAATCTTGTATCAGGACCTTTCCTTTTTGATAAGGAAAAAAGGTTTAACATGAAATATGCCATTATGATAAGGATGGAGTGAGTGAAAGGAAGAACAGAAAAATGCATCAGTCACGTGCAAAATGGTGTTTTGAACCACTGAAGAATTTTGCTAGCTACTAATTGCATTCAGACAAATAACATTAAGTGTTCTAGAAAACATATAACAGCTACTAAGGAAACTTGGATTTAAGGGAAGAGGAGGGGTTCCAGAGCTTGCCTCGAAGTTATTTTGATCTTGCAGTGCCACACAAATGCGTAGCTTAGCAACTATACTCAACTACAAGGCATATTAGTGATGCTTTTTGTGATTATATAGTAGTGCTTGTTTTAAGCAAGGCTGACTTCATTATGGGAGATTTTTATTTCTGAAAGATTTGTTAATTGAGATGTCCCAGGGATAGAGTTTTGTTTTGAATATGTTAAAAGAAATTACAAGCCTAGGCTGGTGAGCAGAAAGGATTTGGTACTTCGCTTCTGTGTTGTGAATTAACTGATAAAAATGGATGGAACAGGAAAGCATTATATTAAGCAAGGTAACTGAGATTCAGTAAGATAAAAATTGCATGTTCTGTCCTATGTGGATCCTAGTTTATAAAGTTTATATGTATGAATGTAAGTGGCAGTGAGTGTGGTGGGCACAGATTATAAAACTAGAAAGGAAATGATGAGAGGGAGAAAGCAGGTGTTGGGGGGGCAAGAGGACACATATGACATGAAAGAGGAAAGGAAGCAGTAGATGGTAGATGGAAGAGTACAAAAGAATGAAGGCAGTAAGGAGCATTGGGAGAAGAAGGGAGGAGGAGAGTCAACAAAAACAATTTGTGGGCACTGGGGAGATGGCTCAGGGGTTAAGAACACTGTCTGCTCTTTCAGAGGACTGGGGTTCAGTTCCCAGAACCCACGTGGTGGCTAAGAATCATTTGTAACTCCAGTTCCAGGGAATCTGATGCCCTCTTCTGGCCTCTGTGGGCATTACACAACACAGGTGAACAACATACATGCAGGCAAGTATACACATAAAATAAAAATAATAAAATATTTTAAAAACAATTTGCTTAAAAGTGTCAGAATGAAACCTAATATTGTGTATGCTAATTAAATATCCCATACACCACTCATCAAAGAAGCTTTTTTGCAACTGATGGAGGCTATTGCAGAGTTCCACAACTGGTCACACACAGAGAATATATATCTGAGAGATACCCACTCCTAAGTGACACATACTGCAATGGAATCTCTACACCTAAGGCTCCTGGAACATAGCAGAATAGGGGGTAGAGAGAATAGTAATGCATCCCTCAACTCTTACCAACGAAACGTACTCATACAACAGAGTGCAATGCACACAGAAGGCCACAACTGGCTAGATTTTAGAGAATAAGAGACTGCTGAGTGTGTGTCCCTGGATAATACTCCTATATTAAACTACTCACATCTACAGCTCAGGGACCATTGCAGAAGAGGAATCAGAAAGATTGTAAAAGCCAGGGTTGGTGCATGAACATACAGAAATAGAGGCTTTTAGGCCTCTGGGAACTTGTTCATAAGACCTTGCAACAGTGGTGTCATGCTGATTCAATCAGACAAAAGCCCAGCATAGAACGAGGGAAATGGGCAGCAGGCCCCAACCCTCGCAGAGGAACTATTGGCAAGTTATTACTGTGGTGTGAGGGAGAGTATATCTTCATTAAGGGAGTAAATCTAGATAGGCTGACTAGACTCCAGTGGTTGAACTTGCACCGAGGAACATCCAGATACAAACGTTTGACTGGATGGGACTTAACATAGATGACAGAATGCATGGAATCTGGTGGGGGGTGGCTATAGAGGGATACAGATCAGGGAGGGGATCTAAATTTGATTAAGATCTAGTATATGAAATGCAAAAATCTCAATAAAATATTTAAAAAGAAAAACACAATAAAAACTTTAAAAATAAAGACCATACTTTTACAAAAAAGAATTTTAACCCAAGTAAGGACTTGGAGATAGAATTTGATAAAGCTTCTTCCCTCACTTGAATGGCTCCTTGTATAGAATGAATTGAGGCCACATCAGCAAATTATTTTCTATGGATTACATGCATTTGAAAAATAGTCATGTTCATCAGAATCTGAATTTTCCATTGCTAGGTATGAAGTCTGAAGTTATCTATAGATTAATAAATAATATAGAATAAGGAATTTTCATCATTATATGTCAGAAATGACACCCATAAAATAAAATGAAATAGTGGGGCTGGTGATAAATCAAAAATATAAGAAAAGCAGTGAAGTTGTTGCCATTCGATTAAATAAGAATGGTTTTCTGGAGGAGTTGGAAGCCATAGAAGAGTTTTAATGATCCCAGAAGTGTTTGGTGGTGAAATAAAGTGGGAAATATAGCCTGGTCTTTTTTCCTGGTAGAACCAGAGGTAGCAGCAAAATGATCAAATCAAAAGATTTATGAAATCAACAGAGATATTGAGTGAAGAAATCATTTCAGATTCCTTAGGATGAAATCCAAATGAATGACAGGCCTGATGTCTCCATTTCTTTCATGTTCACTGTCACCATTCTTTTGATACCATTGTCAAAGTAATTTCAGGCTAAATTTCCCAGCCCACTGGTCTTTCCTCAATTCTCATTCTATATGTATTTGACGGGTTTTCCTTCAACAGTTTCTTGGTCTTAGTAGTAATATGCCATCCTAGTCTTCCTTCTGCCTTTTTTTAAGTTAAAAAAATTATTTATGGGGCAGGAGAGATGGCTCAGTGGTTAAGAGCACTGGTTGTTCTTACAGAAGACCCGGGTTCGAATCTCAGCACCCACATGGCAGCTAACAACTGTCTGTAACTCCAGTCCCAGGGGATCCTACAACCTCTTCTGACCTTCGTGGGCACTTACAGGTGCACTTACCTACGTGAAGGCAATACATGCATACACATAAAGTAAAAATAATAAATTTTTTAAAGTTAAAAAATGTATGTATTTATTTTTATTTTATGTCTATGAGTGTTTTGCCTGCATGTAAGTACGCCCATGTCATGCAGTGCCCACAGAGGCCAGAAGAGGGCATCAGATCCCCCAAAACTATAGTTATGGATAGTTGTGAGGCTCCATTTGGGTGCTGGAAACCAAACCCAGGTCCTCTGGAAGAGCAAACAGTGCTTTTGACCACTGAGCCATCTCCCTAGACTTCTCTTTTTTAAAATTTTATTAGCTCATATTAATGATAAAGAATGGGTTTATGATGATATTTTCATACATGTATATAATCCTTCTGCCTTTTTATTTCTAAAAAGATTTTTGAGGTGGGCATGGTGACACATGCCTTTAGTCCCAGCACTTGGGAGGCAGAGGCCAGCCTGGTCTACAAAGAGAGTTCCAGGCCACCTGGGGCTACAGTGAAACCCTGTCTCAAAAAGACCAAAAATAATAATAATAATAATAATAATAATAAAATAAATTTAAAAGTTTTGATTATTTCTTTTCTTTATGTGTATGAGTGTTATACCTGTATGTGTATAAGTATACCCATGTTGTGCAGTGCTCCCCTAGAACTGGAGTTACCAACAGTAGTTAGCCGCCATGTGGGTACTGGGATTCCAACCCAGGTCCTAGCCAGTGCTCTTAACTGCTGAGCCATCTTTCCATCCCCTCTTCTGCCTTTTTAAATCAACATTCCTTCTGTATTCCTGTCTTCCTCACCCCTTTTCTGCATTCATTATCTTTTAAAACTTACCTACTTTTCAGTTTGCATTCACATGGTCTCTTGTCATAGCTGTTGTGCTGGATAGCTTTAGTGTCAACTTGACACACCTGGGTTGAGGGAGCCTCAATTGGGGAATTTCCTCCATAGGACTGGCTGATGGCTATGTCTGTGGCGCATCTTCTTGATTGTTGTATGATGGAGAGCCCAGCCCACTGTAGGTGGTGCCACCCCTGGGCAGGTGGGCCTGTGTTGCACAAGAAAGCAGGCTGAGCAGGGGCCAGGGTAGCAAGTCAGTAAGCGGCTATCTTCCATGGCCTGTGTCTCAGTGCCTGCCTCCAGGTTCCTGCCCTGAGTTTCTACCTTGGGCTCCCTGATGAACTGTGACCTAGGAGATGTAAGGTGAATAAACCCTTTCCTCCCCAAGTTGGTAGTGGTTGGAGTGTTTTGTCACAGTAATGGAGAAACAAACTAGGACAGCTGTGGAAAGTAGGCTGATGATCCACTATCTCAAGTGGCTGATTTCAAATCTGCTCTAAGCAAATAGGGGGAAATCAAGATAGTCACTTTGTAATTTGGAAGTGACAAAATAATGTCTTAATGTTGAATCTAGCATGAACTTAGTTTTTATCTCCAGACCTATTTTAAAATCCTTCAGATGCTTTTCCAGGTTTTATTTATCAGTACATCTTGAGCATTTTTAGCAGTATTTAACTGATCATCATGAAAGTGGCTTGATTCACTTACCCATCCATAAAAAAACACTAATAAGACAAAATTTTCAGTATTCACACTAATATGATCAAAGAAACAAATATAAAAGAAACATAACTAGCAGGGAAGTATGCCATGAGAAAGCATCCTAAGTCTCAGTTTGTCAAAATTAGTCTTCATGTGACTATGTATGAGTGTTTGTGTTTTTGTGTTTGTGTGTGATGGCACATTAATATTTAATATGTGATGAAGTCAATCACTGAAGTAGCCTGCTGCCAGGAGTCCCTCAATACAGGTAGAATACCATGCATATATAGTAAGACTCTTCAGGCCAAAACTACAATGAAACAAGTGTGACTTACCTGGTAAGCATCTTTTGTTTCTGTCATTTTTCTCAGCTTCGTGTCTTTTACAGAACAATATGTTTCACATAAACCAGTGTGTGACTTCTTGGAGTAAGCAAAGCAAAGATGCTACATGGTCTGTGCCACAACTGTGTATTTTATGTAAATTTATGCAGTGTTCCTATAAATATCTGAAAACATGCAGTCGAAGAAATTATAAGTGAAATGTAGCGTTTTGCCTTTCATTTGCATAAAACATCCTTTGAAAAGTATAAATACTTTTATTTAATTATGATGAGGGACTGACAGCTTTTCAGGGCTACATTTGTTGTATAAGTCAGCTGTATTAGTCAGGGTTCTCTAAAGAAACAGAACCGGTAGAATGAATATAGAGAGAGAGAGAGAGAGAGAGAGATTTATCAGCTTAGCTCACAGGATAGAGTCTGCGTAGTCCAACAATGGCCGCACCACATTGGAGAGGCTGAGAATCCGTAGTTGCTCAGTCCACAAGGCTGGATGTCTCAGTAGTCTCAATCAGGCGCTGAAGGTCTGACAAATTCCAAAATATCAGCTAGTCTTCAGTCTACAGCAGCAACACGAACTCACCAGCGAGAGAGAAGGCAAGCAGCAAGAAGCCTGCATTCTCTTCTGCCTTGGTCTTTTATACCGGCTGCCATCAGAAGGTAACACCCACATTTAGGGTGTGTCTTCCGGCTTTAGATGATCCAATCAAGAAGATCTCTTTCATTTCAGTTAATCCCAGATCCAATCAAGTTGACACCCAGGGATTAGCCATCACATCAGTTTTCTGAACTGCAACAGAAAAACCATCTGACTGTATTAACTTAAAAGAAGGGAAGATTTATTTTGGCTTCCATTTTTATAGATTTTAGTCTATGATCACTTCACCTCATTGCTCTGGGCCTGCATGTCATAGTGGAAATACTTAGTGGAGGAAACTGTTCAAGGCATGGTAGTAGAGAATCAAAAAGAGAAAAAGGAAGGGTAAGAGCTCAAATCTCTTTGTGGAGCATGCATGCCTTCAATGATACCACTCCTTTTAATAGATCCCATCTCCTGAAAATTTCACCACCTCTTACAAGCCCCATCAGCTCAGAACCATACTTTAACAATGAAGTCTTTGGAGGAACATTTAAATCTAAACTACAACATCTATTTAATGAAATAAATTCATACATTTAGACTGAAAAGGAATACAATATTAGTGGTAGAAACCGTCTTATATAAGTTTTATTTTGTAGTCTTCATTCCATCATACCATATGATTTTTATCAGCTAAGATTCACTTAGATAGAAGTAACAGGAAACCCAAACAACTTGAAAATTACTTTAACAGAGATTTCCTATGTCTTATAATATGCTAGTCAGAGAGTTCTAGGATTGGGAAATTCCAAGTTAACTGGTACCAGCAAGAATCCAGGGGCTTTCAATCTTTGTCTTTTACCATCCCTTGCATGTTAGTATTTTCCTGTAAGTTCTCTAATGGTTGAAAATATTATGCTGCACCTTCAGATATTATATATTTATATAGTTGTGTGTAGGAATTCACTAGTAAGACTAACCAGAATATTCATACTAATGGCTATGATTTATTTTAACAAAAGATGCAAAACTCTAATGTTTTAGGAAAAGGATATAGAATAGCTTAAAGGAATGTAGACATTATCTCCCATGTGTCTTATCTCATTGGAGTCACAGAGAACACATTCAATTCCATCATCTATAAATTGAAAAAAACTGTATGCCATATTTATGTCCATGAGAGCCTACTGGAGACTCAGCATCTAGGGTTTTCTTCAGCTGGTCATGCAGGCCTAACACATAATAAAATTTCAGTCACTAAGAAGGAAAGTAGCTATTTCACATGCACTACATTATTTATACAAACAATCCAGGTATAGTAAGACACCCTCCTCAGTTAAGGAGTGTACACACAAGAAGCCCAAATTCTCAGGTGAAAACCAAAAGACCAACCTTGTTGTTGCGCTTTTCTAAGAATGCCAATCCAGGCCTACTGTGGTAACTCTTTTCTGCATAAATTAGAAAAATCTTTGTTAAAAGTAAAGCTACTTGGAAAACAAAGTATCCTTGTCAGTATTGGAGCAGTTGCCCGCCGTACCCTAGGTGAAAGGGTAGTTGGAAAATCCAATGTTTTTTATTTTTGGCCTCTTATAGAAATTTGATTTTAGCATCGAGGAAGGCACAAGGGCTTCTGGACAGGGATAACCAGTATCTCCTTCCAAAAAATTTACATGTAGCTGGGTAAAAAGTACAATGTCTGAACTTGTTCTTGCTGCATTTAAGTCATTAAATATTTATTGAATGTGTCTTACTTAGAAGTTTGTGAACTGAAATCAGGGATGCTGAGTAGGAGAAATTCTGTACAAAAGAAAGTACCATTAAAAACATGGCATGTCATAAAAATCTGATACAGCAAATAAAAACAATAAGGAAAGGAGTGTTTAAAAAAACTAGGTGTGAGATTCAGGAAGTGGTCAGACACTGTAGGACATTGTACACTGTAATACTAAGAATTTTGGTCTTTAGTTTAATAATGATGGGAAGCCATTGAAGGACTATAAATAATCAACTTACATTTAAATTTGTTTCAACTTTCTATTTGAAAATAATTTAAACTCACATGAAATTTTAAAGTAGTACAGTGAATTTAGGTATTATCTTTAGTTGTCTAACCCCTGTATATATGGGTACATTGTAAATTACCATCTTAAATACATCTTAAATAACCATGCTACAATTATCAAAACCAGGAAACATACATACAACAATATTAACTGAACTATAGACCTTTTCTTTTTATCAGTTTGTAATGAGTTTTTTAATGATGTTCCTGGGTGCTGTGTAGAAAATTCTTTCCAGGACTAGGACGGATGAGAGAAGTTCAGTAAGGAGGTTAATGCAGTAGATAATATGAGGTGATGGTGGTTCAGACTAGGCTCTTGGTAGTAAAATGCTGAAAATTAGATTCAGTATATAAATGGACCACAAAATAACAGAAGAGAGTGATTCATTGAGTAGGATATTAAGAGAAGAAAAGTCAGGGATGATTTATAGGTTTCTAGTTTGCAGAATGTGGTAGGAGGTGGTTCTATCTGTGGAGATAAGGATTAGGTTAGCGTGTATGTGGATAGACATCAGCAACTCACCCCTGAATGGCATGTAGAGCTACTGAGTACACAGTTGGATAAGAATTTCTGCAGCTCAAATGAGATGGAGGACTACATAGTACCCCGTAGCATGGATGCACCATAACCTTTGTTTCTGTAAGTTCTGTAGGATTTATTCTCTACTGAATGCCATTGTGTGTGTGTGTGTGTGTGTGTGTGTGTGTGTGTGTGTGTGCGCATGTTGCACTACGACTAAGCCCAGGGTCTTGTGTATGCTATGAAAGGGCTCTACTACTGATCTGTATCTATAACTAACTACCTGAGTAGTTTGCTCTTCCTTGAAGCAAAGCATATATGAGAAGTTACTCTTAAAGAGACTTCTTATATACCAACAATATACTCTCAGAGAAAGAAATCAGGAAAAATATCTCATTCAAAACAGCAACCAGAAAAAGTAAGTGCCTAAAAATACACCACACCAAAAAAGAGACTTCTACAATGAAAACTTCAAGACATTGAAAAATGAAATCAAAAGAGAGCCTAGATGATAGAAAGACCTTCTATGCTCCTGGATTGGCAGAATTTATATTGTGAAAATGGCTAAGCTACCAAAATTAATTTACAGATTTAATGTAACACCTATCAAAATTTTGATGTCATATTTTATAGATACAGAAAAAACAATCCATGAATTCATATGGAACCACAAAATACCACAATAGCCAAAGCAATCCTAAGGAGTAAGAACACAGCTAGCTGAAGGAATCACAATACCTGACCTCTAATTATGCTTCAGAGTTTCAGTCAAAACTTTTATACCAGCTTGGTATTGGCATTAAAAACAGACAAGCATACCGATGGAACAGAATGGTGAACCCAGAAATAAACTAACAAAGATATGCACACCTGATTCTTGACAAAGAAGGCAAAAATACCCATTGGTTAAAAAAAAAAAAAAAGATAGCCTATTCAACAACAGTCTTGGTGAAACTGGATAAACACCTGCAAAAGAATGACATTCAGTTCATATCTTTTGCCTCGTACAAAAATCAGTTTGAAGTGGATGGAAGATCTTAATTTAAAACCCAAAATGCTGAAACTACTAGATGAAAACATAAAAAATATTCTTTAAGACATTGGGGTATGTGAGAACTTTCTGAACAGAACTTCAGTAGCACAGGAACTAGCCCCAAGTATCAACAGATGGGACTTCCTGAAATTAAAAGGTTTCTGCATAGCAAAGGAAACTATGAGCAGAGCACACAGAAAACTCACAGGATGGGAGAAAATCTTTACCATCTATACTTCTGTTAAGGGGCTAATATTTAGAATTTACAAAGAACTGCAGAAATTAAATGTCAAGGAAATAAAACTGCAAGTCAGAAAATGGGCTAATAAATTGAATAGGCAATTTTCAAAGTAAGAACCACAAATGACCAATAACTATTTTAAAATGTGTTCAACATCCCTATTCATCAGGGCATTGCAACAAATTTAAACTACTTTGAGATACCACCTCATCCTGATCAGAATAGCTACAGTCAAGAAATCCAACAATAAATGTTGGAGAGGATATGAAGAAAGAGGAACCCTTATTCACTGCTGGTGGGAGCACAAATTAGTGCAAGAATTATGGAAACCAGTTTGGAGGTCCCTCAAAAATTTTAAAATAGAACTACCATGTGACACAACTGTTTCATTCCTGGGCATATACTCAGAGAATCCCATATCCTACAATATAGATTAGTTGTACATCCATGCTCATTACTGTTGTATTTACTATAGTAAAGAAATAAATACAACCTAGATGTCCATCAACAGATGAATGGATAAAGAAAATAAAATGGAATCATAAAATTGCAAATTGATCACTTAGAATGTATAATATTTAGTGAGATCATCCAATCTCAGAAAGGAAAAAAATAACATATTCTCTCTTATATGTGGATCATAACCTATAATAGATACATGAATATATATATGTATATATACATATACATGCATCTGTCTGTGTTGGTATAGTATAATATTTAGAAAGGCGATGAAGAAAAACTAATAATGGGTGATGAGCAAGGACAGAATACAGTTAAAAGGACGCATGAGTCATGAAAAGGATATAAAGCCAATTGTTTTTCTAACTTTAACTATATCATGTTTTTTCCTTTATTGTAGTAGATAAATGAATAAAAATGTAATTGATAGTGAAGGTGTGAAACCCTAAGCAAAGGTCTACAGCTTCAGAGTGGCTATTCTTACTGTATAAAAATTCACTGAGATGTATAGCATTCAGGAGTGAGCAAGTCTTTGAGTGACTGTCTTATTCTAACTTATGATGTTTTTATTTGTGAGTCCATAATAATGAAGTGATTTTTATTTTTAAAAATAAATATTAAAAATATGGGGCTGGAGAGATGGCTCAGTGGTTAAGAGCACTGACTGCTCTTGCAGAGGACTCAGGTTCAATTCCCAGCACCCACATGGCAGCT
>NW_008347808.1:5644493-5648085 GCF_000622305.1 Nannospalax galili
GTGTAGCCTATGACCTGATTTTTTTATATCTAGAGGTATTTTCTCATGATAATATCGGAAGACATGCACATGAATATGTATTTAAAGCATACTTTATAATGGTAAGAAATTGGAAGCAATTTAACAGTTCCATGAGCAAGGGCATAAATAAATTATGATATATCTATACAATGGAATATCATTTAATAGAGGAAAATGAATGAAGTAGAACTACATAAATCAATGCAGATTTTTCATAAGCATCCTGCTGAACAAAGAGGTTGTACAATGGGGTTTAAAGGGTATTTTATTATATTTAGATTCAGGCTTTCCATTAGCCAACCTAAGTTGGTTCTTAAATCCTTAAGTCATTTCTCCTCCAGAGACAGATGGAACAGCATTTATGGTTGCAAGAATTAGACTTATTTAAAGTCATTGCCAGACTATAATATACACTCACCAATGGCCATCTAGTAATAACAGTGCTACTCTCAGTTTCACCAATATTAATTAAAATCAAAAGAAAATTTGGCATAGAGGCCAGAAAGCACTACAGCAAAGGCCTTTAATGCCAGAAGCCTTGTCTTTAGTCTAACATATTCCTGACAACGTTATGTTTAAATTGCATTGAGATTTTTGTTCCATCCCTGGCTACCATAATGGCTTGTAGACATGTGTCAGGCCTACAAATAGAAGGCTCTATATCATTGAGAACCAGTCACCTATTTACTGCAAGACCTAAAGCAAGAAAACCTAAGTGATCAAAGAGAAGATTCAGTAGTTGCTTGTTTCTTTTATCCTTTAGTCTCAAGATTTATGTGGGTGGTTGAAATAATTATATACAGCTGATATAGATACTATGATTTTTGAGATGCCTCTATACCAACCCATTTGTGAACATTCTCTCTGTTAGAATGCACCCTGTCTTTTAGCACTTCAAATAGATGATGATTCACGGGATGGTATTTTTTAATGAATTGTTTTAGGAAAATGGTTCACACACCTTGCATGAACCGTGACATCATTGAGTTTTTAATGTTTTTAATTGCAACTAACATAAATTATGTTTGAGAAATGATATGATTTACTTTCTAATATTTCCTTGAAACAAAGTAGATATGATTTCTGATTATTTATTCAAGATACACTGCTAAAAGGATCATAGAAATCAGACTTGTAAACAGTTACTCAGCTTGCTGAGAAGGCTGAGATTGTAATTTAATCATTGTCATACAACTATGAAATATTATAAGAGGATCTCGACCAGTAACACTCTTTTTCTTTCTAGATCAAAGATAAAAGAAACAGGTTTAAATTATACTGGGAGTGTTAGGTTGCACATAGGAAAAAATACCAAGCAGTGAGTTTTATTAAATACTAGATCAGCTAAACAAAGGACACAGCCAAGTTTTACTCCTGGGGAAAAAAAACCTTAGGAAATAGGATAGACAGTCATCTAATACAATTAGTTTGAGGGAATGATCTTCATTTAACTAAATGGCATCTTAGGATGCCTTTTGTACTCTGATTTCTGTGAAAATTAATTTAATTAAAATATGTTGCCAAGGTGGACATGGTGGCTTACACCTGTAATCCTCACATTCAGGAGGTTAAGGTAGGAGGATTGGCAATAGTTCAAAGCTAGCCTGGGATACATAATGAGTTTCAGTTCAGCTTATGATACAGAGTAAGACCCTGTCTCAAAAATTTTCTAAAAGAAGAAGAAGAAAAAAAGAAAAAACATCTTTTCAAAATAATATTTAGTTCTTAATGTGATATAAAATTATTAACTAGTTCATAGAAAATGTCCACCAAATTGGCATATAAATCTAAAATTCTCTACAGTCTTATGATGTTGTCCTGGGATCGTTGTTGTTGTTTAAATGTAAACATTAGTAAATGAGGAAACTGAGTATCCAAGGTTATGTGATTTGCCCAAAGTCATAAAGTGATGCTTTCAGGATTATAACCTTGCTTGTATTTCTGTTTCATGTTCAAAGCTTCTTATCCTATTACTTTTGCAACTTTGTCCTTGTGTTCTGGAGCTGCTTGAACTTTCTGAAATGTCTTAATTCCCCTGAGATATGTCCCAGACCAACTTACTTAATGTCAAGTTCTCTTCTTTATCAAATAGAGTTGTGTAAGAAGTGTAGGAGGAGCTTTAGCAGCCTGGAAATGAGGAAACAGTCTGGTTTTATCTGCCCCCTGGAAGGCTCAGGGTAGTCATGCATACTCAATATCCCCAGCTATGCTTTTGTCACTACTGAAACTATAGTGCTTTAACAAAAAAAAGGTATTCAAATATCTGTTAAAAGATATAATGGAAAAGTAAAATATTAACCTTTATTACAAGCAAGATAGAAATTATTATTCTGGGTCATTGGCTATTTGTAAAGGTATGTGAAACCTCTGTTGTTTTTCATAACACCTCTCTAGGATAAATCTTTTAAAATTTATTTTTGAAATTTGTACCTTCTCTCCTTATAAAGATGAAGACAAAATAAAACTGAACCTTTTTTTTTTCACTATTTGCTAGGTAGGAGTTTCAGTGTTGATTTGCCTCTTGTGGTACAGTCAAGCTTACCACAGCAATTAACATATGATATTAAATCAGCTCAAAGAGAAAATGCTTCAAGCAACCACTGCTCAAGATGCTGATTGAAATTAAGCAGCTGTGATTCCTGCTTATGGTCTAACTCGGACAGTACTGATTAAGACATGCCTTATGTGTAAATTGTACTCAAAGCTGAACAAATGACAAATGGTAAATTATCTACATACACGAATTTTGTTTGGTATATTATCCACTCTGATATGCCCCCCCCCCGTTTATTGACTACCTACTATCAGCCAGGCATTATGCTGAGGGTCTCTATATTTTTTCTGACTCTCATAAAACCCTATGAAATTAATCTTATACTCAACTTGCAAGTAAATTAACAGGTTTGGAGGAAGTTTAGAAATCACTCATTCCCACCTTGTAACTAAGACAGAATTTGGTGTCATGTTAACTGAATTGAGAATCTATGATTCTTTATAGTATATGAACTCTTTTAGAATATAAGAGAAGAAATAGAGGCCCTGGATAAACAATCAAGTTATCTGTAGTTTAGACTTTGTTCTGCCATGGGAAACTCATTTAATCATGCTAGGCATCTGTGCGTGAGTGCGTGCGTGCGTGTGTGTGTGTGTGTCTGTCTGTCTGTCTGTCTGTCTCTGTGTGTCTGTGTGTGTGTGTCTGTGTGTATCTGTGTGTCTCTTGTGTGTAATGGAGAGAGGGAGAGATCATTTATTGTCTGTGCTAGGACACATCTATAGTAACAGTATTTCCTAAATAAGTAGTCTTGATTCATTTTATGCACAGGAGAGAATATTCAATATTGGGATTTTCGATGTAGCTCTGAGTTTTCTCTATTTATTAGTAGTATGTATTTATTCTTTCAAAAATATTTTTAAATCATTAATGCAAGGCACTGAGAAGGTTCCACATAGGCACTAAAGGGTATGAAATTGATGTTGAAAAAAATCACTAATTAATGTTAAAATCTTTCTCTCTCTTTCTTTCTCTCTCTCTCTCTCTCTCTCTCTCTCACACACACACACACACACACAC
>NW_008347808.1:5648098-5664623 GCF_000622305.1 Nannospalax galili
ACTGTTACATGCTACAAAAGAGAGGGATAATAGTGCCGTGAAAGATGTCTAAAGGAAAGTGATAGTTATGTAGAGAGGTATCGAAGAGAGGTTCAAGTACAGAGCAAAGTATGTGTAGTATTTTGTCATAGTAAGGAGCAGAAGGAATTGGAACAAATGAAAGGATTCCAGTATAACTGAAATGGTTCACTGGGTAAAATGACTTGGCATGCAAGCCTGATAACTTGAGTTTGGATTCCAAGAACACTATGTAAAAGTCACATTCAATAGTGTAAACATACAGTCCCAGAACTCCTACAGTAAGGTGGAGGCAGAAACAGAAGACTCTCAAAGAGCTTGCAGTCCAGCTAGCCTAGCTTACACAGTGACAAAGAGACCCTGTCTCAAACAAGGTGGAAAGGCAACACCAACCTCTGAGGTTGTTCTCTGACCTCCACATAAGTGTCTTGGCATATATGTGCCTGCACCCCCCCACACACACACCACGGGGGTCCTGAGGAGAGAGAAGGGAGGGAGGGAGGTAGGTAGGAAGGGAGGGAGAGGAGGGCTCTATGAACTACTGTAGTCCAGGAAAACATGAAGATTAATTAGAGTTGAATTTATCCCTGAATGCTGAGTAGAATATGGATTATAAGAGAAGATAGTTTCTCCCAGAATCACAAATTATAATTTAAAATCTTGGAAAAGAAATTGATTTCTTAGCCTTTGCTTTGTTGCTATAATTCTTCCAATGAGTAGTTTAAAAATATGTTGAGGAATTATTTCTGTGTGTCTACCTAGCAACCACTTTTGATGCCAGATTCTTTCAAAGCATAAGTTGAGCATTTCTCATCCAAAAATTCCTGAATCCAAAATACTCTAAAATCTTAATTTTTGAGTGCCAGCATGATGCCACAAGTGGAAAATTCCACACCTGGTGCCAGCTTTTCAAAATACCATAAAAATCACCTTGAGACTATGTGTATAAGGTATATATGAAATCTTAAAATTTTTCACATAAATTAAGTTTGTGTTTACATTTGAGTTTCAATTCAAGATATCCTATGGGTTATATGCATATATTTCAGAATATGAAAAAATCCAAAAGCCAAAAATACTTCTTGTCCCACCCAGTCATTTTGCATAAGAGATACTCAGTCTATTCAATGCTATCTTAGACATTGTATGGCCTACTTCCTTTATCAAGTAGATTAGCAAGCTGGTTCCTTTTATGCACAGGGTCATACCTATCAGTGTCTCCCATTGGATTACCAACAGGGAATATTTAGAGAGGTACCATTAAAAGAGAGAAGTAAGAATAGGAAAAAAATCTGTGTGTGTGTCAGTGTAAGAATGCAAACTTTGGAATCAGAACCTCTGGCTTCCTAGAGTCTGAGTATACCTGGATCTTAAATGAATCACATAGTATCTCTAAACTTGAATTTCCTCAAGTGTAAAATAAGGATAAGAAAAATCCTTCATAAATGGGCATAAGGAATAAATGAAATTATGAATAACATGTTTTATAAAATATTTTGCAAATTATGAAACTTTATGCAAATATAAATGAATATCTTGAACAAATATGTAAACCAAGTTACATATCTAATAATAGCAACTGTACAAACTTTAGAGTTATATTTTGTGTTTTGCTTGCATGTAAGTGCACCACATGCTTAGAGTGCCTGAGGAAGCCAGAAGAGGGTGTCAGATCCTCTCCAATTGAAGTTACAAATGGTTTCTAGCAACCATGTGGGTATTGGGAACCAAACATCAGTTTTCTACAAGAGCAGACAGTGCTCTAAGTCACTGAGCCATCTCTCCATACCTTATACTGTGAGTGTGTGTGTGTGTGTGTCTACTCAGCTAAAATGCTTATATATTTTAAGAATTATTTAGTTGATGGGGCTGGTGAGATGGCCCATGGTTAAGAGCACTGGCTGCTTTTGCAGAGATAATTAAGTATAGGAAAAGAATACAAATGACAGTTAAAGGAAGAGCCAGAGAGGGCTCTAAATGTAAAACTTCCACTACCTTCAGGACAAATGGCTTTCTTAGCATTAATATGTGTCAGTATATATGGACTCTTGTCAACTTAGGAAACTTATCTAAGCTTTGATATTCAAATTTTTATTGGGGTTTCATTACATAGACATGATTAATTTAGTTGTTGCCTGTATCGTTGAACTCAGCCTTTAGGTTGACTAATACTGCATGATTCAGGCCCCCTATCGCAAATGATTGGTCTTTCTATTATGGCCAGTCCCCCAAAGTAAGACTTTTTAGCATGTACTATCATAAACATGCTCTTGGGAAATGTCAAATATGGTTAATAACTTCTTGGGAAATACTGTGTTTGATAGCAAGGCTGGTGAGGTATCTCATGAGTAGCCATGTGAGGAATGTTTTATCCTTTTCAAGGTGAAATCAAGCTGCAATTGTAAAGCTATCCAATAGGAACTGAACTATAACTAAATGTATAAAACAAAACACTGTTCAGTTACTGATTGGATGGAGTCAGGAATTTTCATATTATTTAATATTGAGTATAGGGCTCTTACTCAGGAGTAAAATAACATTAAGATTGTGGTAGTCCCCCGTTAACATTTTTTAATCAATTTTGAGCTTTAGCTAAATTATGCTGCCAAGCAGGAGACAGCAGAAAATATGGCCCCTTTCTTCAGTGGGTCTTATCTAATTTTTGTTTGCCCTGTTTTAATCTATTTTGGGCCATATTATCTATTTTAACCTTGATAGAGGATATGTCCATGGGTAAAACCTTATTGGAAATATAAAACATTTAGTTTTATTTTCATTTATTGTTCTTTGGGTCCGAGTATTGATGTTCATTATGAGATATTTTTTTGGTCAGTGAGCACTATGATAATGGATAATTTAGGAAAGGTAATAATTCTAACTATTAAGATGATACATATCTATTTGTCTTCTATTTTATGTTTAATAATTCCTCCTAAATTTAATGGGATGCCCTGGTATAACTATAATTGAAGCTCCAGTATTGATCAAAGCCATGAAAATTTGCCATTTGGTATATCTTGGTAGATGTTAAAATTAATTTCAAGCCTATGTACCTACAAGTACAAATTCCAGTCAAACAGTTTTATCTTTCTGTCCCATAAACTGTTTTGTAAATTTTGGGTTTCCATCTGGGCTAAAATCATGTACTTCCACTATAGTTTTGTTGTTGTTGTTGTTGTTGTTGTTGTTGTTGTTGTTGTGTTTTGGTTTTGCTAGAGTGAACCCATGGTCACACATGCTTGGCAAACATTGTACCACTGAGGGACATCCCAGCCATTGTGCTTTAGCTTTTGCTTCTTCCACATATCAAGGTTTCTAGTTTTGTTTTGTTTCTCGACTATTATGCATATTTCATGGGAAGATCTTTTCTACCCTGTTCATATTTATGTTTCTTTCCTCAGAGAGTCCAAATTCAGTATCATCAGTGTTAATAGCCTCCCGATCATGATTGTTATTTATTTGATTTGATGTCCTTGAGTCTAAGTCAAGTTTGATTTAACCTTTTGACAAATTATACAACCCAGTTGAATCCATACTCTGTTGGTATTTTTTATACTTGTCCAAAAACTATAATGATTTCCTCTGGACATTTATTTTTTATTTTTTGTTTTATTTGCTTTTCACATGGGGTCTTGCTATGTTGCTCAGGTAGGTCTTAAACTCATTGATTGGCTCAATGGATCCTCATGCCTCAGCCTTCCCTTAATAGCTGGAGCTACATATATGTACCATGACACATGTATTCTTGAGAAATTAAAAGAAAACTAGAGATAAAGCATTCAGGGCCACCATTTATAATGGCTACTAGGTGCCACAAATGTCTATATATAACTTTGAGGATCAAGATTTTTTTTGTGTGTGTGATATAAGCAATAGCAAAGACAATTCACAGAGCTCTAGTGAGCCATTTCATTTTAGAAATATGGACTTCAGCATGCTACATGATAATTATTCTTCACATAGACATCTATATAGTTCGTCTATTATAGATAGCATAGTCTTTCTCTTGAGCACTGTATAAAATGAGGAGAATGCCCTCATTAAGATGTACAACCAGGGCTAGAGAGATGGCTCAGCTACTCTTGCAGAGGACCAGAGTTCAGTTTCCAGTACCTAAATGCAGCTAACAATTGTTGGTAACTCTAGTACCAAGGGATCTGACACCCTCTTCTGGCCTCTGCAGGGATTGCATGCATATGGTACACCTACATACACACAGGCAAAACACTCATACACATAAAAATAAAAATAAAAAACTAAAGTTAAAAAAAAGATGTATAACCAAAATTCATAGAATAAGAGGCATCCCTCTGAGCCCAGCATTACTCACATCTTCTGCTAGAATCAAGACACCTGCTCTAATCCAAGACACTGGCAAGATAAGACTACTTTAAGTAGAGACATAATGCCATAATCTAAATGTAATTCATCAAAACATATAAATTGGATAGGTTAAATTTATGACAGAAAACTTAGTATGACCTAGCAAATGCAGTAGAGCACAACTTCATGCAAGGTGGTTAGGAGGCAGCAGCATAGTACAAAATACACCCTGGCAAGCACACAGCAGAAAGCCAGTAAGTCAGAAGTAAGAAAGATCCCAGGTAATGAAGAGTTTCACATTGACATTCTACTTGAAGTTCAATTGTCTTGTGGTTGCCTTGAAAGGGTAAGAATAACCTCCAACCCAAAATATGATTTGAATGCCACACATGCACTTTAAAAAAAGTCTGTGAAAGTCTGTTACTGATATAATTAGGGCTTTTGTGATGATAAGGATAGTTACCAAGCTAAAATGTCTTGAGTGAAGGAAAGGATGAGTGGTTTTGATTTTAATTTATTCATTTTATTTTATTAATTTTAGGATTCCTGTACAGACTGGTCTTTTATGATCTGAACTTGAGTGTGTACAGTATGGAAAACAGTGCCCAGACCTTCTTATCAGGTTGACCTGATGTGACTCAAAAAGGGGAAAGAACTAGTTGGGAAGTGGGAGGGGGACAAGAGAAAGTATAGGGAGAGTAATTTGATCAAAATGTATTACATATATGAAAATATAATAAAACCCATTATGTATAACTAATATATACTAAAATATTTTTTAAATATTTTATTAAGGGTTCTTTGAGAATTTCATATAATATATTTTGATCATATTAATACTCTTTCCTCTATCTCAGTCCCCAACTTTATGTCCTTTATGATTTTTTAAAAACCCTGTCAAGTCTAATTTGTGTCTCCAAATGCTCATGGGTATGGGTTGATCCCCTGGAGCTTAGTCAACCTACAAGGCATCACAACCTTAAAGAAAACTGAACTCCCTTGCCCAGCAATTTTCAGTGGCCAATAGATTCTCAGCTAGGGCTATAGTTTCTTGCCCACCTCTCCCAACCATGCTGAGTTTTTGTCTGGCTTGGGCTTGTGTAGGTATTGTGCATGTTGTCCAAGCACTGTGGGTTCATATGTGCAACTGCACTGTTTTGCCCAGAAAACACATTTAAAATAAAATTCATCCACCACCTCTGGCTCTTACAATCTGGGGTTGCATATCTGCCTGTGGTTGGTTCAATGTCCAATTAGAGCTACCCACCCAATCCTGGCAGCAGCACAGGGGTAGCTATCTGGGCTGGGGCACAGCCCCAGGGTTAATATAACATTTTTTTAAAGAAGAGGGGGAAATTATGGCTTGAAAGCTAACAACAGTTATATATCAGAAGTTCATTTAGGCTCTTTATTAAAATTTTCATCTCTAAAAATAAATTGCAGTATACCAGTAGAAGGAAAACTAAAAGTTTACTACCCTGAACAAGAGCTATATTAATAATCTCAGATTTGTTGTTTTTACGTTTATCAGTCTTTTTGCTGTTATGCTGAAAATGGTGATGTAGTGGTGAGATCCATTTCCATTCTCTATGTAATTCTGTTTTGGGGAGCTTGAATATTATGGTTTATTTTAAAAATATGTCATTTTGTTTCTAAAGATTTATCTTTTAGAATAAAGCTAAATATTGCCTCAAAGAAGACAAGACCTCTGGCTTGCATCAGTGGACTTGTATTCTATACCATCATTTAATTATGCTGGTTTGAGAAAGCTATTTACTCTGTGCATCTGCTTCTTCATCTATAAATTTATTAATTCAACAGAAAATTTTATATGTCTTCTATGAGATAGACATTGAAAAGGATGCTGAGGGTACAAAGCTTAGTAAAGTATCTCCCTGTTATTAAAGAGTTCACAGCCTGCTAGTGAGCATACATGCCTACAATACAATATGGAATCATAATTGCCACGATAGAAGTGTATACATGTTGCTAAGAATTATGTGGATAATACTTTTACTTAGTTACTACAACCTGTTTTCAAAACTGAAAACAACCATATTAAAATATTTTGAGATATATAAAGTAAAACAAAATCACAGATAACTTGCCTTTTCTCTAATTTATCCTTGAGCTTAAGTACTTAGAGCTTACAGTAGTCTGAAGATTGTTTTGGGAATGGGAAGAGACTTTGGGGATGTATTGGTTGAATTTCTAATTAAGATTTGTTTTTATTTCCTAATAGTCTTCTTATTCAGGATAGGGAACTGTGTGTTCCTCTTATCACAGTGACTAAGTGCTGCTGGCCCAAATGACACAAGCACAAACTGTTAATATTTAAAAACTATGGCTTCCAAAGACGTCAACTATACCCGTAGAGTACAATTTACTAATCCTTTTATGTATTCTTAATTATTTGGTTTTCCCATTGACAGTGGCTGCTTTCAAAAACATTTCTTTATCATGCACATGTCTCCATACATTTTCCCTGGTTAAACACCTGCCTTTTTCACCTGTCTTTCTTCCTATCATTCTCTGAGACAGTATGCTGCATCTCTAACTATTCAGTAAGAAATCTATGCTTCTTTATGTCTCTGTATCTTTTTGCATGCTATTTCTTACTGAAACCCACTACCATATCACAGATTTATCTATTTCCTGTATTTTTGTTTTAGGATTCAGACAACATATCTCTATTTTGTGAGGCCTTCTTGACAGCCCAAGTATAGATAGGTATTCTATCCCTAGCACCACCACCAGACATACTTTCTGCTCTCAGAGAATATAGGATAGAATATTCTACTTATATATTTTCATATATGCCTCATCTAATAACCTGTAAAATCCTAAAGAGCAAATGATAATTCATTTATCTCTGAGTCCCCCACATGAAGTATAGTGCTGACACAAAAAAAATTATTGAAGGAAGAAAGAAAAGGAAGCAAAATAAATATAAGAAATATATACCTTCGTTGTGAACACAAACCACTTTTTATTTCTTTCAACCTTTTAAATTAATTTTCAATGGCATACCTGTTTCCATTTTCTCTCAACCTTTATGAAATTTTCTTTCCATTTAATAGATACATGCTGAAAAAAATTTTTAAAGGAACTTCAACAAAGACAGCTGTCTGACAAATGTACACCATCTGTGCTTCTCAGCCTGAGTAAAAACATCTGGCTACTTGAGAATAAGGAGTTCTACACTAAAGACGTTTCCCAGGCTGGTGGTTATTGCTATTCTACAAATATGCTTTGCATTGTCTCACTTTGACATGATAATTTATGCGACTTGTCCCTCTGAATTATGCAGTTTCTTTTTGCTTGCCTACCTCAACAAAGGTAAAATTAAAATATAACAAAATTAAGCAAAAATGGTAGCATGTTGCTATATTTGCTGCATGAACATCTTTTTATAGTAAAAGTGTCACAAAAGTGGTTAATTCAGAAGAGTATGTACATGTATACCCATATGTTTATGCTTTTAGGCAACAACCTGTACTGATTATTAATTTCTTTTAAAATAAGACAAATTTAAACACCTTTTTCTTTATTTCTTTTTGCAAAACTTCAGGGGCTATTATTTCAATTCTAAGGCATATAAACAAAAGAGAAGACACAAATTAATAAAGTAAGAGGTAAAAAGAGAGATGTTACAACAGATTCCAACGAGATCCAGAGACATATTAGGGAATTCTTTGAAAAATGTACATTCCAAACAATTGAAAAATCTAGAAGAAATGCATACATTTCAGGATAAATATAACTTAACAAAATTAGATCAGTAAGATATAAACAATTTAAGCAGCTCTCTAATGAACAAAGGGATTGGGACAGTACTAATGTCTCTTTTTAAAGAAAAGCCCAAGGTGAGGCAGAGGCAGAGTCACTGCCAAATTCTACCAAAACTTTCAGGAAGAGCTAATACCAACATCCTCCAACCATTCCACAAAATAGAAAGGGAAGGCACACTATCAAATTCAGCCTCTTCAATCAATATTACCCTGATACTAAAATCAGATTAGGACAAAATAACAACAATAAAAACAGCACAACAACAAGAAGATGAGAAAGAAAGACAAACTATAGACCAGTTTCTGTGATGAACATAGATATAAAAATTCTCAGTGAACCACTTGTAACTTGAATTCAAGAATGCACTAAATACTCTCATTTACTCCATTTCACCCTTGGTAACACCTGTCTCCTACTACCCCTCTCTCTTGGGCTCCCTCTTTCCCTTTACATCCATGATTTCTTTCCATTTTCTTGGCTTCTGTGGCTACATCAGGATATATACTTAGATATGAGGATTTTGAGCTAAGATCCACAAATAAAAGAGGACCTACATCGTTTGTTTTGCTAAGTCTGTGTTACTTCACTTAGTATAACAGTTTCTAGTTCCATCCATTTACCTGCAGATTTCATGATTTCATCTTTCTTTGCTGCTGAGTAGAACTCCATTGTGTAAATGTACCACATTTTCATTATCCATTCATCAGTTGAAGGACATTAAGGTTGTCTCCATTTCTTAGCTATTGTGAAAAGAGCAGCAACAAATGGATGCACAAGTATCTCTGCAGTAGAATGAGTCTTTTGGGTATATGCCAAGGAGTGATATAACCTTATTATATGGTAGACTTATTTGTAGTTTTGAAAGAATTCTTCACACTGTTTTTCATACTGGTTGTACCAGTTTGCAGTCCTACCAGCAGTGAATCAGTGTTCCCCTTTCCCACATCCTCGCCAGCAGTTGGTGTCATTTTTTTCCTCATGATCTTATCCATTCTGAGGGAAAATGAAATCTTAAAGTAGTTTTGATTTGCATTTCTGTAATTACTAAGAATGTCCAACACATTTTAAAGTGTTTCCTAATCATTTTTATTTCTTCTTTTGAGAACTCTGTTCATCCCATCTTTTTATTATTTTTTCAATTTTATGTGTATGAGTGTACTGCCTGCATGTACATCAGTGCATCTGTGTTGTACAATGCCTGAAGAGGGCATCAGATTCCCTGGAACTGGAGTTACAGATGGTGTTAGCTACCATGTAGGTGCTGGGAACCTAACCCAGATCCTCAGCAAGAGGACCCAGTACTCTCAACTGCTCAGCCATCTCTGAAGCCTCCACAGCCCATCTTTAATTGGATCATTTGTTTTCTTGATTCTTTGTTGTTGTTTTTTTTTTACTTCTTTGTGTATTCTGGACGTTAATCCTCGGTCAGATGTGTAGCTGGTGAAGATTTTCTTTGACTCTGTGGGTTTCCTCTTCACTTCCTTAGTTGTTTCCTTTACTATACAGAAACTTTTTAGTTTAATGAGGTTGCAAGTGTCAATTGTTTTTTTTATTTTTAATTTATTATTTTTATTTTATGTATATGCGTGTATTGCCTACATGTATGTAAGTGCACTTGTGTCATTCAGTGTCTGCAGAGGTCATAAAAGTGTCATATTCCCTGGAATTGGAGTTGCAGATGGCTGTTAGCCACCATATGGGTGCTGGGAATCAAACCCCAGTCTTCTGTAAGAAGAACCAGTGCTCTTAATCACTAAGCCATCTCTCCAGTCCCCAACTTGTTAATTCTTGACCTTAATTCCTGAGCAACTGATGTCTGACTTAGAAAGTCCTTTCCTACACCTATATTTTGTAGGGAACTGCATATGTTTTCTTCCAACAGTTTCAGTATTTCAAGTTTCACATTGAGGTCTTTGATCCATTCAGAGCTGACTTTTGTGCAGGGTAAGAGATAAGAATATAATTTCATTCTTCTACAGGTAGAGATCTAGTTTTGTCAGTGCCATTTGTTGAAGATGCTATCTTTTCTCCAGTGTGTTTTCTTGGTACCTTTGTCAAATATCAGGTGGCTGTAATTACATACACTCATGTTTGGGTCTTCCATTTTGTTCCGTTGATCTACATGTCTGTTTTTGTGCTAATACCATGCTGTTTTATGACTATAGCTCTGTAATATTGTTTGAGATCTGGTATGATAATCGCCCCCAGCATTGCCCTTTGTATTAGGGATTGCTTTGGCTATCTGCAGTCTTTTGTGATTCCATGTTTTTTATTTTTTCTATATCTGTGAAGAATATCATGGGGAATTTTGACTGGCATTCTATTGAATCTGTAAATTGCTTTTGGTAGTATAGTGAATTTCACTATAATGATTCTACCAATTCATGAGCATAGGAGGCCTTTCCATCACTGCATTGTCTTCCTCAATCTCTTTCTTCAAAGATTTAAAATGTTCATTATCGAGATCTTTAAAGTCTTTCATTAAATGATTTATTCCTAGATATTTTGAGACTATTGTGGATGGGTGGGTTTCCATGAGCTCTTTCTCTGATTGCTTGCTATTGATATATAGAAAGACTACTGATTTTTGTAGATTGGTTTTTGTAACTTGTCCACTTTACTGAAAGTTTTAATCATTTCTAGCAGTTTTCTTGATGGAATTTTTGAGATCTCTTACATGCAATATCACTTCATCTGTAAATAGGGATAATTTGACCTTTTCTTTCCCAATTAGTACCCTTTACATACTGCTTGTGACTAATTGGGGTACTCATTATGGAATTCAGTGTGGTGGTTCTTCAAAAGCCTGAACATAGAACTATTATTTGACAGCTATACCTCTTTTAGGTTTATAGCTGAAGGATTCTAAATCTTAAGTCAACAAACCACACCGATTGTACAACCATAATTGGTGCTGTCAAAATGTCAAAGCAATGGAACTAGCCTAGTTGTTCCTAGGTTGATGAGTAAGATAAAGAAAAGGTGCTAATTACACACAATGGAATATTTTTCAGCTGTAAGCAAAAATGAAATTACGAGATTTTCAGAGTAATGGATGCAACTGAAGATCATTATGTTAAGGAAAATAAGGCAGACTCATAAAAGCAAATACTGCATGTTTTCTTTCCCATATGTAGAATCTGTGTTTGTGTGTGTGTGTGTGTGTGTGTGTGTGTGTGTGTGTGTGTGTGTGTGTGTAAATAGACAAGGGACCATGACAGAGGATTGATCTTAATGTGGGAGGATGGGGCCGTAATGGAAATCATGTGGCATGAGTATAGTGCAGAGACCTATTTGGTGAGAGAAAAGGAAGCAGTAGCAGCAAGAGGGGAGCAGGACAAATGGGAGAGTGAAGAGGTGGAGGGGGATGAATAAGAACAAAATATGATGGAGTATATGCATGAAAATGCCATAATGAAGTACAACACTTGGTATGCTAATTTTAAAAGTTAAGAAAAATGTAAAAAAAGCCACACAGAACAAATATAGTATAAAAAACCTGCTGTGCTGTCTAGTACTTAATACTTCTATATCAGTTTCTCCTACTTAATTTTGAATAATATTAATTATGATGACTAGCACTTTTCTCTCTCAGTCTATCTCTTACATACTTTGTTTCCAATGTTCTTCCTTTATTAAATGTGTGAGTAGCTAACAATGATAGTACTTTTTACTTCACAACTATCTTCAAATGCTATGTCTCAGGTTTCTACTATCTTAAATGGTTACATTCATTAATAATAATTGTTAAGTACCTGAAATTATGAATTTATTAATTGTTAAGGATTGAATGTGCTCCCCAAAGCATATGTTGGAAACTTAACCCCCATTACAGTAGTACTAGGTAGGAAAGCCTAATAGGACATTTAAGTCATGAGATCTTGAGGCTGCAAGATCTACCTCTTGTGCTTTCTCATGTGTGTTCTTGCTCTAGTACTTTCTGCCATGAGATGATGAAGAAAGAAGGCAAGGCCCTCCTTAGATCTCAGCCCCTCAGCCTTAGACTGCTCATCCCTCAAATCTATGAGAAATAAATTTTATTCATTGCAAGTTATCTAGTCTGTAATATTTATTATAATGGCAGAACAGACTAAGTATATTGACTTTCACTGACTTTAATATTAGCACAGAATTTGACAGGAATCAAATTTCAGTGCCAAAGTCCTGATGTGTATTGAATGTAGCTCCACTGGTAGAATGTTTGCCTAGCATGCATGAAACCCTGGGTTTAGTTCCCAGAACTGCATAAACTGGGTGTGATGGCCCACACCTGTAATCTCAGCATCTGAGTGGTAAAGGCAGGAAGATCAGAAGTTCAATGTCATACTTGGCTACATAGGAATTTTAGGACAATCTAAAATACTTGAGACTATATCTCCAAAAAATTCCTAATGAGTGCCTATGTGAGTATATATAAAAATTAAGCATGCAGTCCAATGAGCCAGAAATTAGGATAGCTGTGGTGCCTGATCCATTTGCAACACATTTATTATCCTGGGTTCCCATTGATGTTTTCAATATATTATATATACACGTGTATAACATGAACACATGCATGTACATGTGTTTGTGTGTGCATTCACATTTGTATGTGTGAATGTGGAGGGCAGAGGACAACCTCAGGTGTAATTTCTCAAGTGCTGTCCACCTTTTTTGGACATAGAATCTCTCAATGACCTGGAACTCACCTAGAAGGCTAAGGTTGATGCCAAGGGAGCCACTTGTCCCTGCCTCCCCAGCACTGGAATGACAAGCATATACTGCAAGTCAACCTTTTTATGTAGGTTCTGGGGTTCTAACTTAGGTCCTCATGCTTATATGGCAACCACTTTACTGACTGAGCCATCTCTCTGGCCTCTCTCTCTCTCTCTCTCTCTCTCTCTCTATATATATATATATATATATATATTTATATATATATTTTAATTTTTTAATTTTATGTATATGAGTATATTGCCTGCATGTATCTAAGTGAACCCATGTCATGCAAGGCCCACAGTGGTCAGAAAAGGGTGTCAGATCCTCTAGTACTAGAATTAGGATGGTTGTTAGCCGCCATGTGGATTCTTAGAACCAAATCTGGGACCTCTAGAAGAGAAGCTAGTGTTCTTAACTGCTGAGCCAGCTCTCCAGCCCCAGTTTTCCAGTATATTTTTATTAGCATATATTTTTTCTTATTAGCATATATATATGGTACAAGGTAGTTTGTATCATGTCTTTCACACATAATTTATTATTGTGATAAAATATACATAGCATAAAATTTACCAACCATTTGAAATAGTTAGTATAATGTTATGAAATGACTCTGTAAAATGCAATCATGACCACTATTTATTTAATTACTCTTTTTTTCTTATAAAACAAATCAATTGAGCATAATTGCTTAGTGTGCTGTTACATAATGCAATTATTGGAAATTGGGAACCTAACTCTTTACCTTTAAGTTTGTAGGTGTGTTCTGAGGTAGCTTGCTTTTAAGTAAGTTACTAAGACACTGTGATGTGTTTGAAGAAAAGAGCTTCTAAGTGGTCTAGAAGCCCTAAACAATGGTTGAATAACTTGATGTTAGAAAAGAGTATCTTGCTTTTGAAAGGATAGAACTGAAGTCAATCATGAAGAACTACCAAAAAGCCAATTTTGAGTCAATGCAAGAAGAAAATTTCTAGCATCTGAGAATGGAGTGTAATTCCTTAAGTACTGAAGCTATCTAAGCGGTAAAGCCATGATGATCAGTGGAGGAATGCTTTGCGTGGGAGATTAGTTTGAGATCTAACATCCTGTGTTTATATTGAATTAGATGAGAATGGTAGTGAATGATAGATATTTCCTATATTAATATATTCTTACTTGCCTTTCAATGAAGCTTTTTTTTTGGTTTTTTGTTGTTGTTTTGTTTTCTTTGGTCTTTTTGAGACAGGGTTTCCCAGTAGCCCCAGCTGGCCTGGAACTAACTGTGTAGACCAGGCTGACCTTGAGCTCAGAGATCCATCAGCCTCTGCCTCCTGAGTGCTGGGACTAAAGGCACACACCAGGCAATATCTTGTTTCTTTAAGACAAGATCACAAGTAGCCCAGGATAGACTCTAACTTCCTTTTTTTAATTAAAAAAAATAATCATTTAAAAAATTTTTAATAACTACATGATTAGAAGAAGCATTTCATTACAGCTTTAACACATTCAGTAACACACTTGTGCTGGATGGCTTGTGTGTCAACTTGACACACCTGGGTTGAGGGAGCCTCAATTGGGGAATTGCCTCTATTGGACTGGCCTGTGGCCATGTCTGAGGGGCATCTTCTTGATGAGTGATGTGGGAGGGTCCAGCCCACTGAGGGTGGTGCCACCCCTGGGCAGGTGGGCCTGTGTTGCATAAGAAAGTAGGCTGAGCAGGGGACAGAGGAGCAAGCCACTAAGCAGCATTCCTCCATGGTCTGTGCTCCACCTCCTGCCTCCAGGTTCTTGCCCTGAGTTCCTACCTTGGGCTCCTGGATGAACTGTGACCAAGTATATGTAAGCTATATGAACCCTTTCCTCCCCAAGTTGGTAGTGGTCAGAGTATTCTCTCAGAGCAATGGAGAAACAAACCAGAACAATGCTACAGAACAAGATTACATCTCTTTCACAAGTGGCTTTAAGTTCCTAGGTTCACAGTTGAATTAATACAGTTACACAATATTGAACTCAGTATAAGCCCTGTAAGACATAAAATTGAATGAGTTTTTAACCTTTAAAAAAAGAGTCCATTTCATTTTAGACTATATTGTTCCTTGCAGAAAGACTCATTTTTGCGACTAACACTGAGATGTTGGTGCATGCATCTCTAATCTGTATGTATCTATTACTAGTCATAATCAGTTGCACTTGGATCCGTGGCACCTGTGTATGTCTACAAAGTCATTGGGTAGATTTCAATGGTAGTGTTTATCACCTCTAGTAATTAACATGATGTAAATTTCCATGCTTCCTCCTCAACTATAATACATTTTTAAAAATTTGTTGATTTGTGTGTGTGTGTCTGTGTATGTGTGTGCGTATCACCCAGAACATCCCAAACCATCTTATTCAACTATGCACCCACTTCCCAGATGGCACCCTCCCATAGCCTCCCTCCCCCCATTAGAGCCCTTATACTCTGATATCCCTGCTACTGTGTGCTGTGTTGTCGGCACCCCCAGCCATTCCCCACTACTTGACCTTCTGGTGAATCTAGTCAGCCTATCTAGAGGTCTTTGTTTTAGGAAGATCAGCTGTTCCTCTTCTAGCAGGAATCAGTTGTCAATATTCCTTTAGATAAGGTTGGGGTCTACTGTTCATTTTCCCTGTTCTATGCTGGGTTACTATCTGGGAGCCCCTTTGGCCACCCTTCCCAACAACTCAAAAGAAGGTATGTCCTATCTGGCATTGTTCCTTGTTATGTAGCCTTTAGCTATGCATATAGACTCTTAAGAAATTATATTGGCCCCTTTAATCTTTGGTTATACTTTCCCTTTGGGTGTTTACGCCCATACAGTTGGCCCAGATAAACCAGTTTATTTTTACTCTTAAGGTCATTTGAGGATCTGTTCCTCAGGGGTCACATGGGCTTGGGAGGATCCCCTGGCTCCTTTCTTTTACCAGTTCCGCCTATATGAAGATAAGTCAAAGGTCCTGCTCAACCATGGTTGGCTTTTCTTGGAAGCATGGGGGAAATAATTCCTCTGTGTTGATCCTCCTCTTTGTAGACTGGAGAGAGGTTCAAGTCCATCTGGTGGGGTCTCCTCGGCCTCCTTGATCAAGAGGACAAGTGACCCACCACAATTACAGGACATTTTGAGAGATACTCATAGTCCCCTGGAACTAGTCGACCTAGGAGGGCAAGGAGCAAAAATTGTCCTTTGTGTCCTGCTTACCAAATTATTATAGGCCTCAAAGTATGTCTGTTAAACATCCAAGAAGGTCAGTTCCCCCAGTCTGCTGCTTTTAATTACTGTGTGTCATGTATATAAATCTTGAGCAAAGACCAATTGTTCTCAGATAAACCTTACCTAGACATATATTTCTTGATCTGCTATGTATAATTTGTCAGTAGGTTGTTGGAGTAATGTGATTCCCACTGGTTTTCAAAACTAGCTAGGCATTATTTATCTCTCGCATTGTCTCACCCCTTCATCATGGTTTTCCTACTTAAGGTGCCCCCATTGCCCCCTTTCTCCCTTAATAATACCCTTCTCCTACGGTCCTACCTCTCTTGAGCTCCTTCTTTCCCTTTATCCCCTAGGTTCCTTGTATACCCTTCCCTCCCCCCTCCCTTAAACTAACCCAAGTTTTATCCATATCTTCCTTATTAATGTCTGTTCCCTACTGTTCTTCTCTAGCAGGGTCTTTCTTTTCCTTTACCTCCCTGGTTCCG
>NW_008347808.1:5664695-5667762 GCF_000622305.1 Nannospalax galili
CCGAGGGAGAACATATCTCGGGTATTTTTCTGAGTCTGTGTTACTTCACTTAGTATAACAGTTTCTAGTTCCATCCACTTACCTACAAATTTCATGATTTCATCTTTCATTCCTGCTGAGTAAAACTCCATCGTATAAATGAACCACATTTTCATTATCCACTCATCAATTGAGGGACACTTAGGTTGCTTCCATCTCTTAGCTATTGTGAAAAGAGCAGCAAAAAACATGGATGTACAAGTGTCTCTGCAATAGGATGTGATCTTTGGGTATATGCCAAGGAGTGTTATAAGGGGGTCAAATGGTAGGTTCATTTGTAATTTTTTAAGAGTTCTCCAAACTACTTTCCATAGGGGTTAAAGAAGTTTGCAGCCCCACCAGCAGTGGATGATTGATTCCCTTTCTCCACATCCTCTCCAACATTTGGTATCATTTGTTCTCTTGATGTTAGCCAGTCTGACTGGGGAAGATGAAATCTGAAAGTAGTTTTAATATGCATTTCCCTAATTATTAGTAGTGTTGAACATCTTTTAAGATACTTCATAGCCATCTTTACTTCTTCTTTTGAGAACTCTCTGTTCAGCTCTTTAGCTCATCTTTTAATTGGGTTACTTGTCTTGATTCTCTGTTTTTTGAGTTCATTATATAGTCTGAATATTAAACCTCTGTGAGATGTGTCACTGGTGAAGATTTTCTCCCATTCTGTGGGTTTTCCGTTCGCTTCCCTGGTTGCCTCCTTTGATGTACAGAAGTTTTTTAGTTTAATGAAGTCTCTACCCCCATTTCTTGTAGGTTTTTCCCAATGTTTTCTTCTAAGAGTTTCAGAGTTTCAGGCTTTACATTGAGGTACTTGAGCCACTTGCAATTGACTTTTGTGCAGGGTGAAAGATAGGGGTTTATTTTCATTCTTCTACAGGTGGAGATCCAGTTTTGCCAGCAACATTTGCTGAACATTCTGTCTTTCCTCCAGTGAATATTCTTGGCCCCTTTGTCAAATATCAGGAGGCTGAAATTGCATGTACTCATATTTGGGTCTTCTTTTTTGTTCCATTGATCTATGGGCCTATTTTTTTGCCAGTACCATGTTGTTTTTATGACTGTAGCTGTGTAATACAGCTTAAAATCTGGTATAGTATTCCCCCGGGCATTCCTCTTAGTGCTTAGGGTTGCTTTTGCTATCCGAGGTCTTTTGTCCTTCCATAAGAATCTTAGGATAGTTTTTTCCAATTCCATGAAAAATGTCATGGGGATTTTAATTGATATTGTACTGAATCTATAAATGGCTTTTGGTAAGACGGTCATTTTCACAATATTCTTCCAATCCATGAGCATGGGAGATCCTTCCATCTTCTGATGTCTTCCTGAATCTCTTTCTTTAAAGATTTAAAATTTTCATTGTAGAGCTCTTTAATGTCTTTGGTCAGGTTTATTCCAAGAGGTTTTCTTTTTTTGCAGCTATTGTGAAGGGGAGTGTTTCCCTGTGCTCTTTCTCTGACTGCTTGTTATTGGTATATAGAAAGGCTACAGACTTTTGTAGGTCAATTTTGTAAACTGCCACTTTCCTGAATGTGTTAATAATTTCTAGGAGTTTTCTGGTGGAATTTTTGGCATATCTTAGATATAATCTGCAAAAAAGGATGATTTGATCTCTTCTTTTCCAATTATTACTCCTTTAATTTCCTGCTCTTATTTTGTTGCTCTTGCAAGAGTTTCAAGTACTATGTTAACGAGAAGAGGAGAAGTGGACAGCCTTGTCTGGTTCCTGATTTAAGTGGAAATGCTTCCAGTTTTTCTCCATTTAGAATGATCTTGGCTGTGGGTTTGTTATATATGGCTTTAATTATGTTGAGGTATGTTCCCTCCAGTCTAATTCTCTCTAGAACTTTGAACATAAATACATGTTGAATTTTGTCAAAGGCCTTCTCTGCATCTATTGAGATGACCATGTGGTTCTTGTCTATTGAGATGACCATGTGACTTTTGTCTTTGAGTCCATTTATATGATTTATGACATTTATTTACTTATGTATATTGAACCATCCCTGCATCTCTGGGATACAGCTGACTTGATCATGGTGGATGATCTTTTTGATGTGTGTCTGTATGCTGTTTGAAAGTATCTTGTTGAGAATTTTTGCATCTATGTTCATTTAGGATATGGGTCTATAGCTTTCATTTTTTGTTGTATCTTTACCTGGCTTTGGTATTAGAGTGATGCTGGCTTCATAGAAGGAATTTGGAAGTTCTCCCTCCATTTCTATCTTTTTTAATAAATTAAGTAGTATTGGATGTAGGTCTTCTTTAAATGTCTGGTAGAATTCTGCTGTGTATCGATCTGGTCCTGGGCTTTGTTTATCCAGGAGATTTTGTATTACTGTTTCAATTTCTTTTTGTGTTATGGGTCTGTTTAAGCTGTTAATCTCTTCTTGGTTTAGTTTTAGTGCTTCCCGTGCCTTTAGATATCCATCCATTTCTTTTCGGTTTTCAAATTTAGTAGCATATAGGTTTTTAAAGTATTCCCTTATAATGTTCTGTATCTTTCTGGTGTCTGTTGTGATGTTGCCCTTTCATCTCTGATTTTGTTGATTTGGAGGTGCTCTTTCTTTCTTTTGGTTAATTGGACTAGCGGCCTGTCAATCTTCTTTATCTTTTCAAAGAACCAGCCCTTGGAATTGTTGATTCTTTGTATTGTTTTCTTTGATTCAATTTCATTGAATTCTGCCCTGATTTTTGTTATTTCTTCTTGTCTGTAGAGTTTGGCTTTTGTTTGCTCTTGCTTTGCATGTGTTGCTTTTCAAGTGTCTTGAGTTGCACTAAGTCATTTATTTGTGTTTTTCCCGATTTTTTGATGTAGGCGCTTAGAGCTATAAACTTCCCTCTTAGGACAGATTTCAGCATGTCCCAGAGGTTTTGTTGTGTTATATTGTCCTTCTCATTTAGTTCCAGGAATACTTTTATTTCTTTCTTAATTTCTCCTTTGACCCTATACTGGATAGCTTTAGTGTCAACTTGACACACCTGGGTTGAGGGAGCCTCAATCGGGAAATTGCCTCTATTGGACTGGCCT
>NW_008347808.1:5668376-5689882 GCF_000622305.1 Nannospalax galili
TAATGCTTTGAGGAGAATCTGTAGGGCTGGTTTGGTGCACATGAATTCTTGCAGCTTATTTGTATGATGACTTTTCTTTCTCCTTTGACTATGATGGACAGTTTTGCTGGGTAAAGTATTTGGGTTGGCTTCTATTGTCATTTAGAACAGGGGATATTTTGGTCCAGGCTCTTCTGGCTTTATAGTTTGCACTGAAAAGTCAGCTATAATCATAATGGGTTTTCCTTTATATGTGACTTGTTTCTCTTTTGCAGCTTTCAGTAATGTCTCTTTGTTTTGTACACTTAGTGTTCTTAATATGATATGCCATGGAGTTTCTTTCTGGTCCTGTCTGTTTGGTGTTCTATATGCTTCTTGTATTTGTATGGGCATGTCTTTAATTTTGAGAAATTTTCTTCCACGATTCTGTTGAAGATCTGGTCCATGCCATTATCTTGGGATTTTTCTCCTTCCTGTATGCCTATGATTCGTAAGATTGGTCTCTTTATGGTGTCACACAATTTCTCAATAATCCATTCTTGTGATTTCTTAAATTTTTCTTAATCTTTTTTTGAGTGGTCTAGTTCATCCACTTTATCTCCCAGTCTTGATACTCTGTTTTGCATTTCATTCATCCTATTGGTGAGGCTTCCTCCTGTCCTTTTTAATTGGCTTACTGAGTGTTTCACTTCCTTATTCATTTCAGCCTGAGTAGTCTTCAATATTTCTAGCTCTTTTCTCAATTCATTCAGAAGTTTATCCCTATCTTCCTTCAGTTCTTTGATTTCTTTGTGTGTTCTTTAAATTCACTGAATTCTTTTATCATGTTTATAATTGTTCTTTTGAGTTCCATGTCCTGCGTTATCTCTAGGGGGTTCTCATTGTACTCCTCTAGAGGACTATTGGTATTTTGTGGGGATATCTTATTTTGGTTTTTCATGTTATTTTTTTTTTCTCTGTGATTTTTGACATGTGAATTTCTGATTCTTGTATGAGACTCAAGCCTTCAAGTTTGGGTCTGCTTCTTTTTGTAAACTTTATGTGTCTTTGTGGTTTACTTTCAGGGTATGAAAAGCTGGTTCCTCTAAGCTTCCAGTTCTCTCTTTTGATTTTATATTAGAGTGGCCAGATTGCTTTTGTCTTCAGGAGTTCCCACAGAGGTCCAAGTCAGATGAGGATCAGATGCTCTCAGGCTTTCTCCTAAGGTCTGGATCCCTCCAGGAAAGATTTTGGCCCCAGGAATTTGGGGGTTGTACTGGCCTGGGAGCCAGGCCCAGGAAAGATGCTGGTCTAGGGTAGCTGGTGGCTTTGCCACCCAGAAATGCAAAGGAAGATGGGGGCGAGAAGTGGCCCTAAGGGCTCCTGGGGACTGCATTGAGGATCTGTGTCGGTCTGGATGCAAAGGATCAGGAAGAGGAAAAGTCAGCCCCAGTGTGCGGGAAAGAGGCTGGTGGGTCATGCAGGCCCAGGGAATTAGAGGGAGGTGAGGGCAGGGCCAGGCCCAGAGTGCTCCTGGGGACCCGAGAAGGAACTGGGTTGGTCTGGATGCAAAGGATCAGGAAGCAGTTGTGGTTCCCCAGGTATCTGGGGTGCCAAGACAAGGTATGGGACAGGACCCAGACTAGGAGGAGAGCCAGGCGGGGGAGATGGGAGGATGAAGTACATTATGATAAAGAACAGGCTCTCTCCAGTAACCATCTAATCTCTCAGTGGGACTCTTCTATCTGCTCTGCTAGAGAATGCTGCCTTGCACTTTGAGAATTCAGACATGTCTGAGATTAGGTATTAGACTTCATTTACTTTAGACCAACATGTAGACAAGTAACTAAGCTATCAAATGATATTCACATGAATAATCTCTTTAATTGCCCTCAAAACTGCCTATTCTCTGTTTAGTTATTATTTCTTTCAGAATGACTTTCAGATTCTCAAAATTCTCGTTTTGTTTTAGTTTTTGCCAACTCAGATGTATTCATCTTTTCAATATAATTTTATCCAATTTCTTGAGAGCATCCACAAAAAATTAAATGCAGTTAAATGTCAGTATTTGGAAAATCTTTCAATTCATGTAGGTAAATATAGAAGATGTAAATTTGTAAGCCAAACTAATGGACTTTTTAAAAAATATTTTATTTTTTATTTTTATTTTATGTGTATGTGTCTATTGCCTGTATGTAGGTAAGTGCACCTGTGTCTTGCAATGCCTGTGGAAGACAGAAGAGGCTGTTGGATCCCCTGGAACTGGAGTTATGGGCAGTTGTTAGCTGCTATGTGGGTGCTGGGATTCGAACCCGGGTCTTCTACAAAAACAGTCAGTGTTCTTAACCACTGAGCCATCTCTCCAACCCCATCAAAACTAATGGACATTTTTAATGAAATACATCCTATCCCATATTTTAAGTTACACAATCCAAAGTATGTTGAAAATTTCCTTAGTATGCTAATAAGTGAGCAGCAAATTACTGTTGTATATAGAGATTAGGTCCAAATGATTTCAAAGCCACTTACCAGTTTACTTCAGACATGTTCATTTACCTTTACTTTTATTCATCATCTATCCTCCTTTCTTAGAAAACTGCATTCATTTATCCCCTTCATCTTTTTAACCTACAGCCACACTTGACCTTCCCAAAGATCTGTAACCTAGGCCTTAGATTTTATAACACTAACTCCTCAATCTTTTCATTCATCCAGGAATCTCTTGAAAGCTCACATGTACATTTTATCACAAGCATTAGCCAGGTAACTAATTAAGAGAAAGATTCCGCAACTTCCCTCTTTCCATCTAAAAAGTACTGGGCCTAAATGTATTATCTAGTTTGATCATACCGTAATATATACCTAGTCCTCTGTCTAGTGACAATGGTAATATACTGCCAGTAAACAGCTTTGCTCCATGGTTCCTGCCTGTGCTCTTGCTTGAGTTCCTGCCCTGACTTCCCTCAATGATGGATTGTTACCTGGAAGTGCAAGATGAAATTACCGCCCTCCCCAAATAAAGAATCATTATACCATAATATGTACCTAGTCCTCTGCCTAGTAAGTAAAGTAATATACTACCTTTTGAAAATACTTTAATACCCAATTGTGGTTGTGGTTTGAATGAGAAGTATCCCCCACAGGCTCAAGTATTTGAACAGTTGATCATTTGGTGGTGTTATTTGGGGAGGGCCATGGAACCTTTAGTAGATATGGCCTTGCTGGAGCAAGCATATTACTGGGGATGGGCTTTAAGAGTTCATAGTCTTGCTCCAATTCCAGATTTCTCTCTCTCTCTCTCTCTCTCTCTCTCTCTCTCTCTCCCTCTCCCTCTCCATCTCCCTCTCTCTCCATCCCTCCCTCCCCCCCACTTCCTGTGCATACTTTGAAGATGTAAGTCCTCAGCTTTCTGTTCTAGCTGCCTCCTGCCATGCCTCCCCACCATCATGGCCTTTTATCCCTCTGGAACCATAAGCCCAAATAAACACTTCATTCTGTAAGTTGCCTTGATCATGGTATTTTTATCATAGCAACAGAAAAGTAAAAGTAACAAATATGGTAAACATGCTCTTAATGATCATCTATGTATTTTTTCTTTTTATTTTTTACATAATTCTTTGCAAATTTCATAAAATGTATTTTTGTCAAATTTGCCCCCAGCTCCTTCTTTCAGCTCCTCCCAGACCCACCCCTGCCTCCCTACCCCCAGTAACTGTCCTCCTTTTTAAATTAAAAACTTAAAGATTTATTTATTTTTATGTGTTTAAGTGTTTTGTTTGCACGTATATAAGTGCACCCATGGTGTGCAATGCTCATGGGAGACCAAAAGATGGCATCAGATACCCCTTAAACTGGAGTTACAGGCGGTTGTTGGCCACCATGTGGGTGCTGGGACCTGAAGCCAGATCCCCTAGAAGTGTAGCCAGTGCTCTTAACCACTGAACCATCTCTCCATCTCCCTAAAAATTATTTAATAATTCATGAACTTAAATTTGTGCTGTCAGTATACTTCTGGGGAGTATCCACTGGAGTGTGATCAATCTATCAGGAGCCTCACCCTTAAAGAAAACTGACTTTCCCACCCCCAGAAGCCATCAACTACCCATAGTTCCTCAATCAATGGTAGAGGCTCATGAACCCCTTCCAATTACATGCTAGAATGCCGACTGGCTTGATTTTATGCAGGTCTGATGTGGGCAGCCACAGCTGCTGTGAGTGCATGAGTTCAGTGATCCTTACTTTTTAAGGGATGTAATCAAACCACCTCTGCTCAAAGTTCTACAAATGTGTGTGTACTACTGATGAAGAGCTATGGGTGATAGAGGGTATTGATGGGAATAGGGTATTTAGGAATAGGTGATCAGCCAAAATGTAAATTAATTAAAGAATGGAATGATCAACTGATATTAGGGAGGAATTTGTGATCAAATTGGTTAAAAGATGACAAAATGATTTCAGCGTTAGAATGAGCCATCTCTCTATACCAATTCCCCATGCACTGCTGTATATGTTAACAAGTGTTACTTAAAAGTGTTATTAAAAAGAAAACATAGATGACATTTAATCTCCTGTGTGTGTTTATTGTCTCCTTGCCTAAAACTCTTCAATAGCTATTTGTGGTTAGAAAAGTTTCCAGCCTCTTTCTATCAACTCTTAAGTTCAGTTCTACCTCTAGAATGTCATCTGGTGCTTCTCTAAACTGCACTCCAGCACATTGATCTTTTCTTTCTTTTCCTCAAACTCAACAAGCATGTTCTTAATTTGGACTTTACACATGCTTCTTTTATCAGGAAAACCTCACGCTTCTGTATGGTTGGTGAAAGAAAGCACTTCTCTTTCATATTTTGGTTCATGTGACTTATTCCCACAGAAGTCGTCAAGTCCCCTTTATAGAAGTTATCTATTTAATTAATTTCTCTTGATTATTGTCTGTCTTTCCCCATTAGACTAAAATCAGAACCTTACTTATTTTGTTTACTTATGTGTCTCCAAGACATAGACTACAATATGTTATTAAACAAGTGAATTAAATGATTAAAATGTTGAAAAGAATATAGAAAATAAACTAAATGTCCAACTGTAAGAAAATGATTGATAAATAAATTTATCAGGGGCTAGAGAGAGGGTTCAGACAGTAAAGTATTTGCCATATAGTCATAAGGAACTGAGTTCGGTCCTCAGCCCCCATATAAAAGCCAAGCAGCGCAATATGTATCTGTCGTCCCAGTTCCTGGGAGCTGGAGTCAAGGATGTTTCCAGGGCTTGCTGGCTAGTCAGTGTACCCACATTGCTGAACTCAGGTTCAGTGAGACACCCTATCTCAAAAAATAAGTTGGAGAACAATTGAGGAAGTCATCCAGTGTCAACCTCTGGCCTTCACATGCACTCACACTTATATGCATGAGCATCGTACATATTTGAACACATACATACACACAAAGAAAACAAACAGCTTTTTGTCAAATTTCATGTTTTAAATGTATAATAGCCTAAATATTCTTTTGGTTAAGATTGGTGGGAAATGAAGAATATAGTGGTCTTAGTCCATTTGTTTTAAGTTGCTGAATAACTTAGAATACAAAGTTATGGTATGCACAGTGATACAAACCTGTAATGTCAGCTACTCAAGAGACTGAGGCAGGAAAATTCAAGGCCTGTCTGGGATACGGAGTAAGGTCAAAGCTATGTGAGCAGCTTAATGAGATCTTATCTCAAAAAAAAAGTTTAAAAGTACCCTAATCACATTCTGGAAGAAAGAATCCTTCTGGTCTGATAACCTCTTAAAGACCCCACCTCTTAATACCATTACATTGACCATTAAGTTTCATTATCTGACATTTGGAGGGAACACATACAAAGCATACTAACAATAATGTCTTATGCTATGGGGAAAGTGTTTATATATGAATAAGGAAAGTAATTTAAAGTAGAGATGGTGAGCTAAGCTTAATTTTCCCTAAAATTAGACATGTTGATATTGTTTTCATAATAAAAAAGCAACCAGAAAATGCATCTAAGAACTTAACTGATGAAATATAGTGGATTAGCTTTGTTACTACTGAGAATATTGTGAGAAAGCAACAAGGGGAATTTCAGAAATTCTTATTAGAGTACAAAGATTTGTGTTGCAAATTTTGCCTTGTATGATATGGAAACCTCAGAGAAAATTAGGTGAGATGTAGTACAACATTACTGAGAAAACACTAAAAATTAATTTTTAGATATAATTTAGCTTTATAATCTCCACTAATTGCAGAATACATATTAATTCCAAATAAGTAGAAAAACTTATTAATTTATAGCAAATTGTAGCATTATAGAAATAATTATTTCAAGGTGAATGTCTTAAAAGCAATGAATTTATGTCAAAAGGGGCTTGTGGCATCTCCAACTTAGGAGAAGATTGTTGTCTTTTAGCCTTAACAGTATTAAGTGAAATCCTACCCTAAAAGTAAGGAAAAGGAGAGAGGAAGATGGTAGAATAGAGACAAACAGTACTTCCCTGTGCAGCAAATCATCTGTAGGAAAACACCTCATCTGTGACATTAGAAGAGTTGAGAACTGTGAAAAGACTAGAGAGGGCCACAATATAAAGAATGAGAACAAGGCAGAAGAATAGGGAATGTGATGGAGGAGATTACAGAAATTAACATAGGAAAGTTAAGACCCTTAAAACTCACTGAATTTCATTCAACAAGGGGGCATGCTCAAATAAGCCCAAGTTACACAAACTTGGGAGATAGGGGTATTATGTAAATGACCCATTAAAGTTCACACTCCCCCAGCACACACACACACACACACAGACACACACACACACACACACACACACCTTGCAGCCAGGCCACAGACCAGGTCTGGCATATCTCTCAGCTCTCTTTTATATCTCTCATTTAATATACTACCTCAACTATCCATGTGTCTCTGTACAATGTATTGTAAAGAGGCACAAGAGCCTGGAAACTTCAGCAGGTGCCCTTCAGACTCAAATCTGCTCCTGTAATACGAAAGCAGATAAAATCCAGAATCAGTGAATGTTAGATTTACACAGTAAAAGTAGACTACAGTCTAGAAGACTGAACAGAGTGAAGGGAAGAGAGAGAATTCCCCTTTCCCCGTTCTCAGGGACCACAAACAAGAGAGGAGAAAGGTCTCCAGAAGCAAATCCTACAAAAACAAAACTTTGAACAGGAGATCTATACAGAGCACAGAAATAGACACTTAGAAGATAATTGCTGTTTGATGTGTCATTCCTCCAAACTTGGAATAAAGGAGGAAACCATTCCTGAGGCCCTGCCATCAAAGTGCTCTGCAAAGAAGAGCAAAAAAAATGGCACTATAGCTTCTCCAATCCCATTTCCCATACCCTTTATACCAGCTATGCTAGCAATGACTCTGAAAACTAAGAACATGAGATATGAGCCAAACCTAACAGACTAGTGAATGCAAATATACTCAGACAAAGACTGTGGGTCATGGGTGGAAAAGCAGTCTAAGTCCTAATAAGAAGAGAGTACCCAGAGACAAAGGTAAATACTAGCATGGGTTTCCCCCCTTGCCCCACCTCAAGAGCCTTGAACATTGAAAAAATGCATGGAAAATGTGATCACTCAGAGAGCAGACAGTAGCTGGCAGGGCCACACTGAGGACCAGGAAACTCCTACTAAGGGCCAGGGTGGAGGGCTGATTCTTGTGCTGGAATCTCATCCAGCAGTGGAGACATTCTGGTCTAACTTGTTTTGAACTGCATAGAAACTAGCAGACTTCTTCCTACCTGCAGAGTCAGCTACAAAGACAACTTACAGGGCAGGAGAAACCACATTCAGCCCAAGGAGGAAGAAATATAAACTGATAACATAATATTTACTTCATTTAAAAAAATTCTTTTGTATTTTTTTTAGATTTTGTCTTGCTTAAATAAGGTTTTAAAACTGTCCTTGCTTTTTCTACACCTGTTCTATAGTATTTTCTCTATCTTCCTCATACCTCCAGCTCTACTCTCCTTATGTTCCCAACTTTACTCCCTCTTTTTCCCATTCCTTCTTACTTTTTCTTCTGATTATTACTATGCATAGCCTTAACAATCTTTAAACTGTATTTCTCCTAACAGTATCCTAGCTCCTGTTTTCTAACCTTATAGGCAGTATAATTGAGATACACAAATGCTTTTTACTAAATTTAATACCAGGCTTGTTGTCAATTTATTGTTTTGGCTATTGCTGCCACTGCGTCCCCTTAATAAATAGTACTAAGAACCATAAGCTCAAGCGAAGACTACACACCAAAAAAGATGTGTAAAATAAAGCAAACAAAAAATGGGAAAAATACTCAGGATATTCCTCAGTGGTAGAGTACTTGCCTAGCATTTACAAGGCTTTGGATTCAATTCCCAATTCTATTCTGAAAGTAAAAATGTGAAAAGAATAGGAAAAAAGAAAATCTGGAAGACACATTTATGCCAGTAGATGCACAGATCACAACAAAGAAGCATAAATATATGAGAAAACAAAACACTATAAAGTCCGCAACTCCTCAATAACCAAAAACAAGGATAATGAAATAGCCAACATGCCAGAAAAATAATTCAAAATCCTGCTTTTTTAAAATGGTTGGTGATCACATAGTGGACTCAAACAGGTGAATGAAGTAAGGAAATCAATTCAGGACCTAGATAAGAAAGTTAGCAAAGCGAATGAAAATATAGTTTGTGCTTGTTTTGAAATTTCCTAAGAAGGCAGACACATCAGAATAATATCACACCTCTCATCAGCAACCCTAAAGGCCAGGAAGGCATAGAATGATATGTTTCATACCCTGACAGCAACCAATTACCGACTAAGATTTCTGTATCCAGCAAAGTTAACTTTTAAAATTGGCAGAAAGATAAGGATATTTCAGGGCAAGCACATGTAAACACTGTGAAAGCGAAATTCTAAAAGATGGAGGAAAAACTGAGCAAGGCAATTGAGATTCTAGAAAACAAACAGAAATGCTGGAAAAGAGTCAATCAATCAAATAAAAAGCACATGGTAAAACATCATCAACACACAAGTTAAAGAAGAAAGAATATCATGGATGGCATACAAGGTCAAGGTATTATTTCATTCAGACAGCAATAAATAAAAATAAGTACACATATGACCATAACTCATCCAAGAACTCCAATATGATCCAAGGACCAAACTTAAGAATCTATGTGAAAGACATGAGATAAAAACAAAAGACATAGAAAACCTTTACAATGAAATAATCGCAGAAAATTTCTTGAACCTAGAGTGATGATCTTGACTTGAGACTAAAAAAGAGATGACAGTGTTAGGAGAGATGATTGATCCAGACTACCAGGGAGTAATTTGACTACTTTTCCACAGTGGAGGTAAGGGAGATTATGTCTGCAAGGCAGGAGATACTTCAGGGCGTCTTTTGGTGTTACCATGTCCTGTGATTAAGGTCAGTGGGAAACAATCCAATCCAGATAGGATGACAAAGGGCCTAGACTCTTCAAGGATGAAGTATGAGTCACCCTTCTAGGGAAAAAAAACCCAGACCTGATGAGGTGCTTGCTGAGGGTAGAAGAAATATAAATGGGTAGTAGAGGAAGGTAATTATAAATATTACCTAGGGCCATGTGGCAAGTTACAGAAATGAAGACTGTAGTTGTCATGAGTGTTTCTGTCCTATTTTTTAAGTTCATATGTTGTTCATATATTCACATATATTCTGTAGATATTTGTGTTCTCTTTCCTTTATTCACTTTTGAGACAAGGTCTCATTACGTAGCTCTTACTGTCCTGGAACTTGCTATATATAGACAAGGCTAGCCTCAAATTCACAGAGATTCACCTGCCTCTGCCTCCAAGGTGCTAGGATTAAAGGTGTGCACCACCATGGACAGCCTCTCTATTTCTGTATCAGGCAATGTAACAGCAATTGAGTTAATATCAATGCTTAAGTGTTGTAAATGTATTTTACCATATTTAAATTATGAGGCACTAAAAGATTAAGCATCCTCGAGATGGCTCAGAGGTTAAGAGCACTGAGTGCTCTTGCAGAGGACCTGGGTTCGATTCCCGGCACCCACATGGTGGCTACAAACCATCTTTAACTCCAGTTCCTTGGGACTCTGAAGCCCTGTTCTGACCTCCGTGGCATTGGATGACACGGATGCACTCACATACATGCAGGCAATATATTCGTACACATAAAATAAAAATAATAAAATATTTTTTAAAAAGATTAAGCATCTTCAAGGAACTTTTGCTACCTATTCATATAGATGTATGTTTTTATTTGGAAATTAAACATGGCATAAAGAGATGTGATTGGGGGCCAAGTTGACAAGGTGTGGATTTGTGATGGCTAATTTTGGTTATCAACTTGACTAGATGTACAATCAAATGAAAGCTACTAGCACTCTGGTGAGACACTTTCTTGATCAGATTATTTGAAGGGAGAAGACCCACCCTAAATTTAGGTAAAATCTTCTAGTGACAGCTCATATAAAAGGACATGGAAGAAGGAAATTTCAGTTTTTTTGCCTGCTTGCCTTCACTTTTGCTCGCAAGTACACCTGTCCTTTTGCTGCAGCATTATTTCACTGTTTTAGAATTAGCTTCTTTGTGCTTCCAATGTAGACTGAAGAGAGCTGCTGTTCTCTAAGAACCTTCCAGGCCGGATTCCATTCTTCCATCCCCCACTCCAGTGTCAAACACTTACGAATACACTAGTAAGCCAAGCGTAGTGGCACACACCTTTAATTCCAGCACTCAGGAGGCAGGGGCAGGCAGATATCTGTGAGTTGAAGACCATCCTGATCTATATAGTGAGTTGCTGGTCAGCTGGGGCTACAGGGAGACCCTGTCTCGAAAAGACCAAAAAGAAAAAGAATCTTCCAGAACCAGATTGGAATTGCTGAGATATTCAGCCTTGTGGACTGAGCAGCTTCCAGATTCTCAGTCTCTCCAGTGTCAGACAGCCATTGTTGGACTACCTGGATCATATCTTTTAAGATGAACTAATAAATCCCTTTTATACACACCACACACACACACACACACACACACACACACACATACACACACACTCATTCTATCAATTATGTTTCTTTAAAGAACACTGACTTATACAACACTATTCTTACCAACTCATGAAATCGTCCTTAAAACAGATTGCATTCTGGCCACAAAAGTAAGTTTTAACAAATATAAAAGAATTAAAATAATTTCTTGTATCTTATCTGAGCATAGTGATATAAAAAAATTAATAGGATAAAACACAAATTATGCAAATAGTTGGAAACTGAACAACAATATACTCTTGAGTGACCAGAGAGTTATTGAAGAAGATGGAGATGGTTTTTTCATTTTTTAATTTTTTTTAACTTTTTTATTTTATTTCATTTTGTGTGTGTGTGTGTGTGTGTGTGTGTGTGTGTGTGTTGCCTGCATGTAGGTGAGTGCACGTGTGTCATGCAATGCCCACAGAGGACAGAAGAGGCTGTCGGATCCCCTGGAACTAGAGTTACAGACAGTTGTTAGCTGTCATGTGGGTGCTGGGATTCGAACCCAGGTCTTCTGCAAGAACAGTCAGTGTTCTTAACCACTGAGCCATCTCTCCAGCCCCCAGAGATTTTTTTTAATTCCTAGAATTAAATGAAAGTGAAAGCACAGCTTAGCAGAACCCTTAGGATACAGCAAAGGCAGTACTAAAGGAAAGTTTATAGGTATGAATACTTACATTAAAAAAATACACACAACTCACATAAGTATTTTAATAATACATCTGAAGATCTTAGAAAATCACAAGCAGGCCAAACAAAAAAAAAGTGGTAGATGGAAAAGAAAAATAAAGATCAGGGCAGACATTAATGAAATGGTGAGTAAAAGAACAATTTAAAGAATCAATGGAACAAAGAGTAAGTTCTTTGAAAAAATAAACAAGACTAACAAAGCCCTAGCCAAACTAACTAAAAGAAAGAAAGCTCCAAATTAATAAAATTAGAGACAAATATAGTCACATCACAATGAATTCTGGTAAAATCCAAAGGCTCATTATAGAATGCATTGAAAACATAAAAAAAAAAAAACCTAGAAAAAGCAAGGAATCCATAGTTTCCTAGACATAAGATCTAACAAATAAAATTAAACCAAGAGGACATATAATACCTCAGCCAATCTGTAATAAACAATCAGATCAAAGCAGCAATAGTCTCTCAACAAACAAAAGTGCAGGGATGAGCAGATTCACTGCTGGATTTTACCAAAGTTCTAATTGTTTTTACTTTATTTGTTATGTGTGTATGCACACTCATTTGCATATGTGTGCAGGCAGGCATGTGCCATGAGGCACATGTAGAGGTCAGAGGACTAGCAGGAGTTGGTTCCCTTCTTCCACCACCTGGATTCCAGAAATCAAACTCAGGTCATCAATTGGCAGCAAGCTACTTTACCCACTGAGTCATCTCACTAAAAACTCTACAAAACTTTTAAAGAAGTAAACATCAATCAGTATTCCTCCAACAGTTCCATAAAATGGTCTTTCTGAAAAGGATGCTAGCAGCACAAGAAATAATCCCAAGCATAGAAAAACGGGATTGCATGAAACTGACACACTTCTGCACAGCAAAGGAAACAATCTGCAGAGTAAAGTGACAGCTACAGACTGATAGAGTATCTTTGCCAACTGTACATCTGACAGAGGATTAATATAGAGCTTATAAAGAATGCAAAAAATGAAATACCCAAAACCAAATCATCTAATAATTAAATGTGAAAACAAAGTGCATAACCAGCACTCTAAAAATACAAATGGCCAATAAATGTTTGGGGGGGGAAAGTCCATTCTATTTAGCCATTAGGAAAATGCAAATTTTAAAAACCTGCTTTGAATTTCTATCTCACCGCAGCAAGAATAGTTATCATGAAGAAAAAAATGACAACAAATGGTGAGATGGATGTAGAGAAGGAACCTTTATGCCCTTTTGGTGGAAATGTAAACTGATGCAGCTACTATGGAAATCAATATGAAGAATCCTCGGACAACTAGAAATAGAACCATAATCCAGGTATAGCACTCCTGGGTACATACCCAAAGAAATCTAAGTCAGCATACCATGAAAGTACTTGCACATCCATGTTTACTGCTGCATTATTTTCAATATCCAAAATGCCTATCAACAAATAGATGTATTAAAAAAGTGTGGTGATACACACACACACACACACACACACACACACACACACACAAGTTTCATTCAGCCCTAAAGAAGAATAAAGTCACGTCATTTGAAGGAAAATGAATGGAACTTCACCTAGTGTAGATCATGACAAGTAAAATATGCCAGACTAAAAAAAACCCCAGATTTTACATATGTAGAATCTAGATTCACATATGCATGATTCATATATACATACATAAATGAAAGTAGAATGGGACCTCAGAGGAGGAAGAGGTACAAATGACGGGAGAGGTGAACAAGAGAGACTAATGTGGGCATAGAAAGAAAAAATAATGCATATTTAACAGAGGGCAATTAACACAGAAAGCCACAACTGGCCAAAATGTAGAGAATAAGAAACTGCAGAATGTGTGTCCCTGGATAGGACTCCAATATTAAACCTCACCTACCCAGTGCTCAGGGACCATTGTGGAAGAGGGGGCAGAAAGATTTATGTTAGAGCCAGGGGTGGTGGATGACCACAAGGAAACAGTTTTCCAGGAGGCTGGGAACTTGATGCTATGAACTTACAGCAATGGTGACAGCATGCACAAGACCCATGTGAACTCAAACCAGACTAAAACACAGCATAGAACTGGGGAAATGGGCAAGACACCCCAATCTTAGCCAAGAAACTATTGGTAGCTGATCACTGCTTGGTGAGTGAGAGTTGGTCTTCCTTAAGGGAGTGATAGGTTGACCAGGCTCCAGTGGATGAATACAAACCAAGGAGCATCAGGGAACACAAACTTGACTTGATAGGCATTAATATAAATGACAGAATGAATGAAGTTCAGTGAGAGGGGGGTCTAAATATGATTAAGATGCATTGCATGAAATGCACAAAAATTCAATATGTATTGAAAACGCAAATTTTCTCTCATATATGGAATGTACATTTAGCTATGTGTATTTTGTAAGGGAAGGGAGTCAGTTTTTTATGCAATTCTTCCAGGCTTTCTCTCTCTCTCTCTCTCTCTCTCTCTCTCTCTCTCTCTCTCTCTCTCCCTCTCTCTCTCGTGTGTGTGTAAATGCTCTACTCTGTCTTACATCCTCAGCCTCTGCCTTTCTGATTTTGACAAGACAAAAATATTTTTATCATCTATTATATAAATTCACTTCTGTGAATAACTTGTTTACTAAGCATCTACCTGGGGTAAAGATAGACATTGTAAGGTAAGGGGTAAGATACCTATCATGGGGCTTGAGAAATGGCTTAGCAGTTAAGAGTACTGGCTGCACTTGCAGAGGCCTGGGCTTCAATTCCCAGTATCCACCTGGCAGCTAACAGTTCAAGGGAATCTGATGCCCTCTTCAGACCTCCATGGGCATTGCATGACAAGGGTACACTTATATACATGCAGGCAGTACACTCACTCATACACATAAAATAAAAATAAAATTTTAAAAAAGAAAGTAAAAGAAAAAGATACCTGTCATGAGGAAAGTGACTTAGAGGAGCTTATGAGTTAGTAGCTACATTTAATAAAACAAAATAAATAAACAGAAACATATCATTTCCACTTTAAAAATATGGTGGAATTTCTCAAAGCGGTTCTTCAACACTGCAAATTTATACTCTTGTAGAGACTTTAACAAGTTGTCTTTAAATTTTATTTTAATTCTTTTAAATAAAATTTGTTGTGTATATTTGAAGTTTACAGCACAGTGTTATGGAATCTGTATAGATAGAGAAATACTTACTATAGGCAAGCAGATTAGTATGTCTGTCCCCTTATATGCTAACTTTTTGTAGCAAGAGCAGTTAAAATTTAATTATTTAACAAAAATAGCTAATAAATTCAAAACATTATTGTACTTGCATAAAAGCAGTGTATATGAGCACTTCCCCCTTTAGTAATACTATAGTACTTTTCTCTATACAAAATTTCCTGTGTTAGTGAAGTTTAGAGGAAAGAACACTAGATTTGGAGTTGAGAGATGGATTATTTGTTTATGTCTTTTCTCTCTATTAACTGACTAAGTCAATTACCTTATCATAAAATGATAATGATAAGAATTGAATTTCTTACCTTATATAAGATGGGTAAATAAATATAGATTGTGGTGAATTTTATCCTAGCTTTCTTAGTTCACAGACCTTAAGACAAATCTGTGGCCTGATTTTGACCCAATTGAGATGGAAAATTTCAAGGTTTGAGAAAATGTTGAATATTCTCATATCCATTGAAAGATAGACTGTGCAAATATATTGATTGCTATCACTATCTTCTGACTTATGAAAAATACAAATGGACTTTTAATTAGCCCATCTGATAGAAGTGATGGGAAATGAGCTTTTGTAAGACTGCCGTGGTGTTATTATTCCAATACTAATCAAGCTGTTTGGTTTGGGCCTTTTGTTTGTTTGTTTGAGGCAATTCTCTGTTCACTAGCATCTTTCTGCCTTAGTAGAGACACCCAGTACTCTTAAGCATTGTGTACCTGTTCCTTAAAATTCAGCTATGAAAAGAATGAGAGTAAAATATATTAGCCTACCAAATCCTCACATCCCTGCAAAAATAAATACTCTATTGTATTTGTTGAAGGCTCCATCCTTCAACCATTTTAGGTTGGATCTCTGGCCACCACTTACATATGCTTTCCCTCTACAGATACTTGTTTGGCTAGAAAATTCCACATATACTTTTGTCTCCAAAGTTCAACAAGTACAATTTATTCAATCCTATATAAAAATGGCAAGAAATGAGGATGATAAAAGCTACTATAATGATGACCAGTGATTTCTTCCCCTCTGCCACCTGACATAATTGGCATCAGCTACAGCCCAGTTCCATTTGTTGTTTCATAGGAATGACCTCAACAGCAGTACATTTGTTCTCTTCAGGCTTAAATTTGATTCTTATGGAATGTGTAATTTAAGTCTTGATGGGTTGAGAAGGAAATGAAGGAAAGGAAAATAAATGATTATCCTAAGTTGTTAAGCTCATACAGTTGACTTTTTGTGGAACTCAAAATAGCATTCAGAGTGTATTCAACTTTAGCTATTATCTTAAAAACTATAGACATATTCAGGTATATTCATGTACTGAGGTAGCTTTATTTAAAAAAATAGTTGAACAGGAATAAAACGTCAGTGTACATCTTTAATTTGAAACAGAAACTGTTCTTATATGGCAGTTTGTGGATAGCATTTCACATCTAGTTTTGCCACAACTGGTTTAGATATTGTGTGTGTGTGTGTGTGTGTGTGTGTGTGTGTGTGTGTGTGTGTGTGTGTGTGTTTTGCTGGAAATGAAACCTAAGACTTGGTACATGCTAGATAAGCACTCAACCACTTAAGCTATGACTCTGACTCTTTTTAAAAACTGAATGTTTTTTTTATGGCACCTTGCAAATGCCAAGGAAGTACCATTGAGATACATCCCCATCCCATGATGGGAGGTTTTGAGTTTTTGTTGTTTTGTTTTGTATTGTTTTATTTGAGAAAGAGTCTCCCTGTAGCCCCAGCTGACCTGGAACTCACTGTGTGGATCAGGCTAGCCTGAATTTCACAGAAATCCTCCTTCCTTTGCCTCCCCAGTGCTGGGACTAAAAGGCGTGCACCACCATACCTAGCCTATTATAAGATTTTTAACACAGTGATTTGGTTCTTCATTATGTTTCTCTTTCATTTGACTTATTAGAAAAATCAGTGAAGTTGGTGTATGTTCATTTGTAGATTTTTATATTATTCTTCTCTTTGATTTACTTTTGTCTCTCAGAGACATTTTCACATTCCTTGTAAAGGAAATACTATCAAATACTTGGCAACCTAAAGAGAAAGAACAACTGGCAACCTTACATGCTCTGTCTGTGTTAGCCTTCTTTTGTGGGTGCTAATAGGTCAGCCTTTTGGCTGTGATCAAAGCAGTTAGTTCTAGAACTTATAAAATTCTTTCCTTGATTAGGAATGGTGATAGACAGCCTTCCAGATGGCCCCTAATTGTCCTTGTTTTCTGATATCGATACTGTTGTTATTGCCTACAAAATGAATAGGACTGGTATGCATGATTAATAGGACATTGTGGACATAAAGGAGTATGAATTCCAAGCCTAGGTCATGCAGTAATAATAATATTTAATTTTTCTCTCTCTTGGATATTTATTCTGGGGGGAAAATAGTTGTCCTATCATGAAGGCACTGAAGCTGCCTGTGGATAGCTCCAGAACTGAGGCCTCCTAGAAATAGCCAGCAAATTCATGAGGCTTTCTCTTACAACCATGTGAATGAGAACCATTTGAGGAGAGAATCTTCTTTCCCAAGTTAAGTTTTCAGATGACTATAACTCCAGTTGATATTTTGATCACAACCTTTTAAGAAACCTAAGGCCAAACTACTGAACTAAAAGCTGCACCTAAACTTCTGACCTTTGAAACTATGCACAATAATGTTTGCTGTTGTTTTATGACACTAAGTTTTGAGGACATATCATTGTTGAAGCAGCAGTACATAACTAATACACAAATCATGATTTGTGAAATTCAAACATTTCTACTTTAGTTATGGCCAAACTCAAAGAAGAAAAATTTTAAAGTTCATTTTATTGAACTTTTTGTGAAATCCATACAACATATTTTGATCATATTTGGACCCCCTCCCATTTCTATACCCCCTTATTACCCCTGCCTGATTTAACATACACTATCATATATATATATGTGTGTGTGTGTGTGTGTGTGTGTGTGTGTGTGTGTGTGTGTATGTGATGCCCTTTGTTGTAGGTCCACCCACTGGAGCCTGATTAACCTACTTATAGCCACACTCTTAAAGACTGAGTCTCCCCCTCCCAACAGCTATAGGTTACCAATAGTTCCTCAGCTACGGCTGGAATTTCTTTCCCACTCCCCCACTTCTATTCTGGGATTGTGTCTGGCTTGAGCTTACATATGACTTGTGTATGCTGTCACCATTGCTGTGAGTTCATATGAGTAATTGCCCAGCTGTCTGGAAAACTCTGTTTCCTTGTAGTCATTCACCACCTCTAGCTCTTAAAAACATTCTGCTACCTCTTCTACAATGATCTCTGAGCCTTGGGAGACAGAAGTTTGATATAGGTGTCCTATTCAGGGATAAGCACACTGCAATCTCTTATTCTCTGCATGTTGGCCACTTGTGGGTCTCTATGTTAATCACCATGTGCTGTATGAGGAAGCTTTTCTGGTGAGAGTTGAGAGGTGCATTAATCTATGGGTATAACATTAAAAGTCTGTTTAATATTATGTCTACTTAGCAAAAATAATAGTAGTAGGATCTTCCATACAGCCTGTGACCTGTCTAAGCCACAGGTTCCTAGGCCTGATAACAGTGTCATCAAAGAAGAAAATTTTAATTAAACAGTGAAATTTTTTTTGTCTTTTTGAGATAGGGTCTCCCTGTAGTCCTAGCTGGCCTGGAACTCGCTATGTAAACCAGGCTAGCTTTGAACTCACAGAGATCCATCTGCCTCTGCCTCCAGAGTACTGAGATTAAAGGCGTGCACCACCATGCCCAGTTTAAACAGCGTTTTTGATTATTGTTATTGGTGTTAATGTATGTGTTTGATTTGTTGGTTAGTTGATTTTATTTTTTGGTCTTTTTGAGACAGGGTCTCCCTGTAGCCCCAGCTGTCCTGGAACTCACTATGTAGACCAGGCTGGCCTTGAACTCACAGAGATCTGCCTGCCTCTGCCTCCCAAGTGCTGCGATTAAAGGCATGCACCACTACACCCAGTTAGTTGATTTTTTTTAAAGACAGGGCCACCCTCTGTAGTCCAGGATGGCCTGAAATTCACAGAAATCCTCCTGCCTCAGCCCTCCAAGTGTTAGTGTTATAAGCATAAGCCACAATGCCTGGCATTTTTTTTAGTGCTGGAATCTTAAGTCAGAGCCTCTGCTATACTATGCAAACATTGTACCACTGAGCTTATCCTCCCAGCTCCCAAATAATTTTAAAATCAGCAGTTACTCTTGAAAGCAGAAGGCTAAAGGAAACTATAACTCATGAATATTGTGTGTTTTATTCACCTCAGTGTGTTAATTTCATCAATCACCAAAGGGAAAAAGAAAAGAGTTGAGAAGGAACTGTATGTGTTCGAACACTACAAAATATGCACCTTATTCTCGATTTGTTGGTATTAAGAAGGAATATAGATTTGTTCTCATGTTACCAATAAATAGTTCCAAGGAGTATCTGCAAGATTATGGTACCTGGAAAATCCTCAGAAACATTTGTTACATCGACTCCTTGGATATACTGAAAGGAAATCTTGGTCTCTTCAGATTCTAGGAAAAGTGCTTTAGAACACCTGTTAATACAAGCCTGAAACATTCTTCCTTCCTCATTCTTCACTAACAATTTCACTACAAGACTGAAGTCTAAATGTTTGAAAGAATATCAGAAAATGAAGTAGCTTATTCAGATATTGATAAAAGCCCAAATTTGTGCCCCTTTTGATTGACTGAAGTGAAAATCTCTGTAAAAATCACATAGCTTGTGTATAGACTTTAGAAGAATGAATATAATTCAGGGTTATGCTAAGGATTATTGGTGTTCAATAAGAAGTCCAAGCCAGAGCCAGGGAGATGGCTCACCAGGTAAAAGTGATTATTGTGCAAGCATGAAAACCTGAATTTGAATCCTCAGAGCCCACATAAAAAGCCAGGCATGGTCAAGTGCCTGCCTGTACCCCCAACAAATTGGAAGGTAGAGACAGGAAGATCACTGGGGCTTGCTGGCATCCAGCCTAGCTCCAGGTTGAGACTCTGTTTGAAGGGAATAAGGTAGAGTGTGATAGAGCATCCTCCTCTGGCCTCTGCATGAGTATGTATATATACATACACCCATGAATATAACAGATACACACACACACACACACACACACACACACACACACACACACACACACACCATGAGGAAGTCTAAGCCAGAAATAGTGGAAATGTTTTGTAGTATCAGTCCCTTAGTAGCCTATGCTGCACGTATATATTTGAGCAAGTATTACTTCTAAAATGTTGGGTGAGCAGATAAATTAATACCTGCTTTTTAATTTTTGATTAACAGAATAAAGTGCACAAGTTGGAGAAGGGGAGTTTCACCCCTTAACGAGGTTTGATATATTTATAGAGTCATTTAACTACAACTATAATCAGTTCTATCATCAAAAGAATCAACTGTTTCATGCCATCTGTCTATAGTCATACCACCTTCTTTCTGCTTACCTTAGGTAACCTTAGGTCCATTGTTTTATTTTTAACATATAACAATATGTACAACTGCATAAATACAGTGCGTAAACTTCGAGACTGTTTTTCATACAGCACAATAACTTTGAGATTCATCTAACTTGTTTCAAGTGTCAGTAGCTCCTTCCATTTTTGTTGGGTTATTATTTTTCCTTGATATGGATGCACTATGATTTGCCCACCAACACACTGTTGTCTATTTTGGGGTTTTCCAGTAATTATGGATAGAACTACAATAACCATGTGTATTTATGTATTTTGTCTGAACGTAAGTTTTCATTTCTCTGGGATAAATGCCTAGGAGTGGAAATGCTGGCTCATAAGGTATATGCATGTTGTATTGTAAAAGAAGCTGCCAAATTGTTTTCCAGAGGAATCATTTTGCATTTATACTAGTAGTACATGAGAAAACAAATTGTTCCACATCTTTACCAGCACGTGGTATTCTCAATATTTTTTCTTTAATTTTAACCATTGTAGTAGGTGCTTAATGGTTTAATTTAATTCTATTTTACATTTAATAGCTAATGGGATTAAACACTTCTTCATATATCCATTTGCCTACTTTTTATTTTTTAAACTGAATGAAATGTAAATGAGCATTTAAAATTTTTGTTGGACAGTTTCATATATTTATATAATGAATTTTGGTCATTTTCACCTTTAATTCCCTTCCCTCTACCACTGGAACCCTTCTTCTTAACTATTCCCCATCCTACCTTCATGTCATCTTTGTGTGTGTGGCCTACTGAGTTATTTATAGTTTCTTGCCAGAGCCGGGGTTAGTGGGTATTTACTGGACCAAGAGTAACTTATCAGTGTCTACACTGCTGAAGGAAAAGGCGCCTCCTCACCCAACAATCTTGTTTTTGCTAATAGTCCCTTAGGGAGGGGAAGGCATAGCAGGCCCCTACATAAATGGGCTATTTTTAACATCAAAAAAGTAAATAGAGGAAATGAACAAAATGGTGATTACTAAAGGCTACAAAGGTTAGAGAGAAGGGGAACAGGGAGGTTAGGTAACTGGCACCAAAATTCTAATGGATAAGAGGAACAAATTCTAGTGTTCTATAGTATAGTAAAGTAAACATAGATTATAATTTCTTG
>NW_008347808.1:5690002-5694422 GCF_000622305.1 Nannospalax galili
GAAGGTTTCAAATACAAAGAGATGATAAATATTAAGAAAGTGGAACTACTGACTACCCTCATTTGATCATTACATATTATACATGTATTAAACTGTCACACTGTATTTAATAAATATGTATAGTTATGTGTCAATGACAAATGTTTTTCAAAAAATTTAATAAATATAACTTCATAAAAGGTTCACTACATTGTTTTCTTTATTCTCAATTTACCTGAGGCCAATTGAAATTTGATTGTTAATGGACACTAGCCTTTAGGAGTCCCACTGTTCAGGACAAGATTTTCTGGCATTGACATTATTGTTGTTACTGGAAATTATGGAGAATCCCATCAGAGTTGCCACATGTTACCAGGAAAATCAGGGTCCCCTCTTTGGGTTAATAGTCTCATTAATAAAATAATATAAGAACTTAGAAGAAAGCTTGAGAATAATTTCATTAACATCTAAAAGAAAATCTCCAGGGCAAGCAAGCTGTAAATCTTGGGAGCTGCCTGAGGAGGGAGATGGAGAAGAGGAAAAGAGAAAGTCATGCTGTTTGTAAGTAGCCTAGCCATATGACAGACTAGCACCCAACATGACAGGAAGTCTTCAGAGAAAGAATGAAAAAGCCCAAAGTACCAGACTTAGGGTCTGGCCAGCATCTGAAGACAGAAGAGAAGAAAAAGGAAAATAACACCTGATTTAAGACTCAGAAAAGTGAGCAGACTTAATATAACCTCATGGCTGCTGTGTGGTGACTGCACAGAGAACAGGGATTCTAGGAAGGAAAAGTACAGTAATCATGTGTGATTTTAAGTCCACTGCAGTTTCACCTTTAGCTGGAGGACTGTCAAGCTCCCTTTTTATATTTGTTTTATCATTTCATCTGTTGTGTTATATTGCATTTCAAATGTTAAGTCTGATTTCATTTATAAGCCACTGAAGATAGGGATTCTTTTCATACTTTTTAATATGTAGCATAATATAATGCATATAACATGTACATACATATGTATGTATATAAATTTTGGACATATTATTTCCATACTTTCAGTAGTGGAGTTCTGAGATTCAAGGAGAAGAACAATTGTTTTTAATCATTTTTTCAAAGGCATAGTTACTCTGTGAACAATGGTGATGTAAAGCTTTGGGAATCTTGCCTTTGATTTGAGATATTTTGTACTCCCAGTGCTAACTTGATTTAAGCCTTTGAATATTCTATTGACACTTTAAAATATCTTAACTATTTGTGATATGAAGGGGTGATGGTCTGTACTAGCCAAGCCAAATTGTCCCTGAAACATACAATATTCATTCGTTTCTCAGTGCTTTACTTATACCATCAACATTTCCCATACTGTCCTCCTTTCTTGCTCCATATTTTCCTCATTAGACAAGTACCACAGCAATTCCCAACTCCTCCAACTTATTGTTACCACTTCCGCCCACAGTCCGCAGTGACTTCTCTCACCAACGAATTCCTAGTACTTTCTGCATTTGACTATTTCTCATTTGACACCTAACATGTAGATTGGTAGCTTGCTGGCTTCCCCCTCCCACTCATTCATTGTTTAACTTTCCATGGGTGGGTGTCATGATTTGGAAGCTAGCTGAGGTTCCTTGATGTTGCAGAACTTTAAAAAATACTTTTCTGACAGTGAAAAAATGAATTAAGGAAAGCTTAGATAGGTGTACCTATACACAAGTTTTGCTAAACTTTAGGCAACTGATGATGATAACTAGCAAAAGGTGCCATGGTACTAGTTTTCTAAAGAGGCAACCAGTATGAAAATATTAAACACAGGCAGATTTACTGGGGCATAGCTACACACAACTTCAAATAGTATGTTTTTCATTATATTCTTGTAATTGTATTCTTAATTTACAATGAATAATGAATAATGATGTGAGGGTGTGAGTGAAGGCATGTCTGTTCTTGACCTTGCATACTGATCTGTGCCAAGCATGGCCAAACTGCTCATTTTTGGCATCTTTGTAATCAGTTTCAATTGTCATATCCAAATACATCATGTGATGAGTCCCATTGGTTGTTAATACAATCCAGATGGCTTATGCTTTGGTCTGTTAACTCCACATACGTGGATGTGGCCTTAGATTCTGAAGGACAGAGTGATAATGTATAGCACCCCTGTGGCTTCTTGGTAGATTTGATCTGCCTCAGATGATAATTTTTTGCTCTTTTATAAGGTACAAAATAATAGGAATGGCTTGAGTCTGTTATCTTTTCAAATTTCCTTTGGTTCAGAGGCTACTTAGCCAACCCATAAACCCAGGAATCACATTTAGCACTTCCTTTCTCTTACTCATTTAATCCAATTAGGAACCAGGTCCCACGCAGCCTAAGCCTATACTATCTCTTAATTCCATGTTTCATTCCCGCACATTTTTACTGCTAGTGTCTTATTTCATTGTTTCCTATCACCAAGGTTAATTGTTTTCCAGCTTTCAGTCTCACAAAACAGAACGTAGGCAAAAAGAATATAATAAGTTTCTGGGTAAGCATTGTGTATGGACAGCATGCTTCTGCTATTCAGAAGAAGTTTGTAATATAAATAAAAAGAAATAAATCCATAATGATAAAGAGATGAGGAGAAGAAACATTAATTCATGAAGCAAATACAAAGAAGAGAAAAAGAAAGCAATTATTAGTGGCCTGTTGCTGTTTAAGAAATTACTCCAAAGTTTAGTGGCTTAAAATAACTAGTACAGTCTCACATGGTATTTGTCAGTCAGGAATCTGACAGTTGTTTAGTCGGTATTGCTCTTTTAAAATCTTTCATTAGGTTCCAGTGAGGAAAGCTGTGGTCATAGATAGGGCTGGAGAATCTGGTTCTAAAGATGGTTCACTCACATACCACTTTGCAGGAAGCCTCAGTCCTTCACCACATCTGCCAGGTGCACAGTCGGCTTGGGTTATCTTATAACATGACACCTGGCTTCTAGCATAGTAAGTGATGCAAAAGATAAACAGTAAAGCTACAGTACCTTTTATGACATCACCTTCAAAGTTACACACTATCATGTCTGCTTTATTCTATCTAATAGAAGTAAGTGGTTAAATGTACCTCACACCTGAGTACTATAAGGATTCCCATGATGAGTGAAGGAATATAAACCACTGTGTGCATATGTTAAAGTTATCAAAGAAAGCGTAGCAACAAAGTTAGGAATATTGATTAACTACTATAAATGTCTGCATAATGGAATACTCACTAAAAGGAACCAATTTTTCTGGGAGATTTTTACAAACATTAAATCTCAAGAGATTGGGGGTCAGCTTCAGGGCCAAAAAAATAGCATTGATTGAAATCCACATACAAGAGAGTTGAACTCTCAAGTCCCTTTACCGGCACACAATACCACAACTAGTACCATCACTAGAAAAGAAAATGGAACTTTATTCTCTAAAACAATTAGGCGAAAGTCTCCATGTTAAGGGATAGCAAACAGGATGCTTTTCTGTCCTTAAATTGACATGTATTAAATTGTGTGCCTTCATGTTTTCTTCCATCTCCTGGTAGTAGAAAAACAGAGGATTCTTAATCTATACCACATCCCTCTCCACAAAGTTCGGGTATTTTCTTGGAAGAAAGATCAGAAAAATTGTTAAGAACCAGAGGTGGTGAACGACTACAAGGAAACAGTTTTCTAAACAGCAGGGCAATTATACACATGAATTCACAGCTATTGTGACAGCATGCAAAGGACCTGCCCAAGCTCAAGCCTTACAAACTTCCAGAATGGACGGAATGGAGGTGGGCACAAAGTTCCACCCCCTAGCTGAGGAACTACTGCCTTTTGACAGCTTCTGGGAGAGGGAGAATCATTGTTCTTTAAGGATGTGACCTCTTGTAGATGGACTATGTTCCAGGGAAGGTTCCACACCCAAGAGTATTTGGGCAACACATAATTGGAGTCAATGGAGGGTGGGGAGATGGGGGTGGATTGAGGTGGAATTGTGGAAGAGAAATATGATCAAAATACACTAACTGAAAATTTCAAAGAAGCAATTTTAAAAAATCTGTTTTTTAAAAAGATACCACAGGGTGGGGTGGGGGAGATAGTCGCAGGAACATACATAGAAAATCAGCCACAGATCCAGTGACTTTTTGGAATTTTGTGACATCACGATCCCCTTGAACCAAGCTGAATGAATTTCTACCTACCCTACCCTAAGCACCTTTAGACTAGGTGCATTTTTCCAGATGATTACATTACAAACCCCAAATTCTGTTCGGGGAACTCTAGGATTTGGTGTTTGTTCTATTGAGTTTTGGTTTTCCTTGGCTGTGATGGTTGTTTGCTGTTTTATTTGTGTTTGTGTTTTGATTTTGCTATGTCCCAGCTCTACCTTTTTGAAACAAGATTGTTTACTCTGTGCCATTATATTTTAGAAATATGTTACTTATTTTTTTTT
>NW_008347808.1:5700088-5725279 GCF_000622305.1 Nannospalax galili
GGTCAGGAAGCAGTATTGGTTCCCCAGGTGTCTGGGGCCCCAAGACTAGGAATGGCGCAGGTCCCAAACTGGGAGTAGCGAACAGCAGGGGAGATGGACGGGTGTATGTGCCTTGGGGAGTCAAGGTGTGGAGCGCTGTGCTATAGACTTACCCCAAGAGGCCTGAGGATAGTAGTCTTATTTTTTATTTCAAACGAGCTCCCTAATGAGAGACCTTGAGCTGTTAAGTGTTTGGAACTGTTAACAACTATGAGAACTTTTAAAGTTGGCCTGAATATAGTTTATATTATAACATTCTCATGAGACTATGAGGACAAGGCCTGGATGGTTATTGCTTATAATTGGTGTATTTGATATCAAATTGGAAAGAGGTGGAGTTGTGATGGTTAGTGTTGTCACCTTGAAAACAATCTAGACTCACCTGAGAGAGAGGCTTCTGATCATGTCCTTCGGGGATTATATTGACTATATTAATTGAGGTAGGAAGACCCCTGCCCTAAGATGGGGATTCTGGAGTATATAAGAGTTGAAAAAGTGGTTCCTTCCTCCTCCCTAGACCAGCCACATTATCTAGCCTTTCCTGCTATAATACCATGGAATATGGCCCTCTTCTTCCTCCCTGCTAGGCTGCTCAGCATCCTCTGGCCTTTCTAAGGACCCCCTCAACAATACTGCTAGTAGTATTGGGACCTGTCCTGTCTCTTACCTATGTTGCTCAAAATCAAACCTGCCTTTCCCAGGATCTAGCATAGACTGAACCATTCAGTAGGGTTCTCTGCTTTCTCCTCCCTGAATCCCTGAAACCATACCTGTCTTTACCAGAATCCTGCTGATAAGAGAAGGTGGGAAGAAAGTAATCAGAATCCATTGTATATGTGCCTAAATTGTCAAATAACAAAATTAACCATTTCTTTAAAGTGGAGAAAGTAAGATGAGCATTAGCATGCATGCATTTATTGGACTCTTCTTCTGACTGCAAACATAATATGATTGACTGCTTCAAGCTTCTTCTGTTGTGACATCCCTACCATGGTGGATTGTCCCTTGAACTCTGAACCAGAATACTTTCACCTAAAAAAAACAAAACAAAACAAAAAAAAAAAAACACTTATCTCGTGCGCTGGGTTTGGGTTTCATTTGTTCTTGCCTTTCCAGAGTCTTGAGTTGCAGTGTTAAGTCATTTATTTGTGCTCTTTCTGATTTTATGTAGGCACTTAGAACTATAAACTTCCCTCTTAGGATTGCTTTTAAAGTGTCCCAGGGGTTTTGTTGTGTTGTATTGTCTTGTCCGTTTAATTCCAGGAATACTTCTATTTCTTAGTTTCTTCTTTGACCCATTCATCATTCAGGAGTGTGTTGTTTAATCTCCATGAGTTCATGTAGTTCCTAGGGATTATTTCAGTATTGATTTTAAACTTTATTGTGTTGTGGTCTGATTGACTGCATGGAATTATTTCAATTTTTTGTATTTGTTGAGGTTTTTTTTTTTTTTTTTTTTTTTTTCCTTTATGGGATTATTTCAGGTTTTTGGTATTTGTTGAGGTTTGTTTTGTGGCCCAGTATGTGGTCAATGGGTACTGAGTAGAAAGTGTATCCATGGGATGCCGAATAGAAAGGGTATTCTTTGCTGCTTGGGTGGAATACTCAGTACATGTCTGTTAGGGTCCATTTGATGTATGGTATCATTTAATTCACATGTCTTTCTGTTTATTCTTTGTCCAGTTGACCTGTGTAATGGAGACAGTGGGGTGTTGAAGTCCCTTACTACTACTGAGTTGGGGTTAACCTCTGTCTTAAAGTCCTGTAGTGTTGTTTTTATGAATTTGGGTACAACAGAATTTGGCGGATTGTATGTTCATGGTTATAATACCTTCTTGGTTAATTGTTCCTTTGATCAGAATGAAGTGACTATCTCTTCTGATTATCTCTGAAGTGGTTATCTCTTCTGATTATTTTTAGTTTGAAGTCTACTTTGTCAGATATTAGAATTGCAGCCCTGTTTGTTTTTTAGTGCCATTTGCTTGGAATATTCTCTTCCATCCTTTCACCTTAAGGTAATGCCTGTCCTTGAATATAAGATGGGTTTCTTGCTGATAGTAAAAGAAAGAATTTGTTTCTTAATCCAGTCAACTAGCCTGTGTCTTTTGACTGGGGAGTTCTGTCCATCGATATTTAAAATTATTATTGAAAGATGTGCATTTGTTGCTATCATTTTGATTACTGCTTGCATTCTCTTTCTAATTTTTTGTTTCCACAATTATACCTTCATTTAGTTTCTTTCTGTTGCCCCTGGAGTATAGTTGTTCCTTTCTTCATTCTTTGTATTGCTTCAAGTATTCTTTGAAGGACTGGTTTTGTGGATATGTATTCTTTCAGCTGATTCATGTCATGGGCAATTTTTCTTTCCCCTTATACTATAATAGACATTTTTGCTGGGTAAAGTATTCTGGGTTGGCATCTATGGTCATTTAGAACTGACAACACCTTGGTCCATGCTCTTCTGGTTTTCATAGTTTGCATTGATAATTCTGATGGGTTTTCCTTTATGTCTGAGGTTTTTTTTTTCTTTTGCAGATTTCAGTATTGTCTCTTTGTTCTGTACATTTAATGTTTTTACTATGATATGCCATGGGGAGTTTATTTTCTGGTCCTATTTAGTGTTCTTTGTGCTTCTTGCATTTGTATGGACATGTCTTTCCTTAATTTTGGGAAATTCTCTTCTAAGATCTGGCCAATACCATTAATCTGAACTTCTTCTCCTTCCTCTATGCCTATGATGTGTAGATTTGGTCTTTTCATGGTGTCCCACATTTCCTGCATATTCCATTCCTGTTTTTTTTTTTTTTAATTTTTCATAATCTTTGCTTGAGTGGTCCAATTCTTAAACTTTATGGTCCAGTCCTGGTATTCTGTTTTCCATTTCATTCATTCTGTTGGTGAGACTTTCTCCTGATGTTTCAATTTGGTTTATTGAGGTTTTCACTTCCTTCTTTATTTCAGCCTGAGTTTTCTTCAGTATTTCTATCTCTTTTGTGAATTCAGTAAGAAGTTTATCCCTATCTTCTTTTCTTTGATTTGTTTATTTGTGTGTTCTTTAAATTTCTTGAATTCCTTAATAATGTTTATGATTGTTCTTTCAAATTCTGTGTCCTGGGTTATCTCTAGGGAGGGTCTCCTTGTAGAACTCTTCTATAGGAATGGTGGAGTTTGGTGGGAACATACTGTTTTGGTTTTCCATATTATTCTTTGTCCATTATGATTTTGGCATGTGAATTTCTTTTGTTTCTTGTGATTCTTGTATGAAACTCAAGCCTTCCTTTGTTGAGTTGAAGTCTGCTTCTGTTTGTATTATTGGTGTGCCTTAGTTGTTTTCTTATTGGGTATGTAAAGCTGGTTGGCCTAGGTTTTGGGTTATCTCAGATTTTATATTAGAGGGAACAGATGGCTTCAGTTCTGCTACTCAGGAGCTCCCACAGAGGCCCCGGTCAGGCTCTATTCAGGTACACCCAGGCTTCCTTCTAATGTCTGGACCCCAACTAGTGGGCAGTCACAGCACAATTTGGGAAGTTCGCTAAGGGGAGGCACTCAGGCGGTCTGCTAAGGTCTCAGCCTCTAATGTAGGGCAGAGAAGTCTAGGCCTGATGAAGTGGGAGGGGCCACACATCGTCCCAGTGTAGGGGGTTGGGCAAGGTGCAATTTGGGGAAGCTCACCACCATGTGGAGGTGGGATCCAGGCATTCTCATGCTTTCTGCTAAGGTCTCAGCCCATGCTGTAGGGCAGAGAGGTCTAGCCCTGATGAAGTGGGAGGGGCCTCATGTAGTCCAGGACTCCTGAATTAAAATCCAACTACCCAGGGCTCAGGGACCATTGTTGAAGAGGGGGTGGAAAGATTGTAAGAGCCAGGAAGGAGGTGCATGACCATATGGAAATAAACCTTCAAGCTCCTGGGAGTCCTCATATGAACCTACAGCAATGGTGTAGGTTCACAAGACACATGCAAACTTAATCAGGCAAAAACCCAGCACAGAACTGTGGAAATGAACAGCAGGCCCCAATCTTAGTCAAAGAATTATTGGAAGCTGATTACTGCTGGGTGAGGAAGAGCTGATCTTCTTAAAGTGAGGGACTCCAGATAGACTGACTAGATCCCAGTAGATGAATTGCTCTGAGGGACATCTGGGGACACTAACTTGACATGATAGACCTTAACACAAATGACAGAATGTATGAACTCCAGTGGGGTGGGGGGGAATGGGATGGTGTCCAAGGGGAAGGGGGTATAAAGATGATTTTATGTATGAAGTATACAAAAATTGAATATTTTTTTTTAAAAAAGAAATTCAACAGCCAGGGAGCAGACCTCTAAATACTGATATATATGCTTCCCCCAGCAAATAAATATTAGTTTATCCCTATTGGATAAGTGTGAGTATGATGAGTATGATAGACTGAACACCTCCAACCATGCACACATAATTTTAATCAGATTTTTATTCAGTAATCTTTTAATATAGTCTGTTTCTTAACTTTTACAAAAACTTTATTGAGAACTTCATACATGCATATAAGGTGTTTTGATCAAATCCATGCTCACTCCCTCCCCTCCAACATTAGGCACGGATTAATAGATATTCAAGGAAGGCTCAAATATTAAAGGTAGGCTAAATAATACCTAAGGGAAACAAAAAATAAGTTGAATGACACAGACAATGGCAAAAACATGCACATATGTGTGTATACATATATATGCATGCATATTTATATAAATGGAGTCTACCAGGGAGCTACAGCCCCACACAACACCCATAGATTCTAAACAGCAAGAGAGGATAATTGTGTAGTATATTTTAATATTGGATCAATACATTTTGAGATGATGTTTTAGCTGGGTCTAGTGGCACATACCTATTAGAGAAGCACTTGGGTGATAGAGGCAAGAGGATGAGGAATTCAAGGTCAGCTTGTCTCAAAAAGTCAAAAAATAAAGGACCTAGCACCAGAATTTTGGACAATCTTATATGCATCTAACAACTGATAGCTTCATTTAAGTAGAATTATACCATTATTTCAGTTGACTATCTTAAGCCACTAATGTATTGACATGGATCTTCTGTTCTTCATTTTCAGTATTTAAAGAAAAAATTATCATAATGCATGTATTATATATAAACTATCTCTTTTCATTGCTGTGTAAGATTCCATTTTATAAATGCAATACATTTATAAGTTTAAGGAAATCTAGATTGTTGCCAAATATTTTGTGCCTGTGTGGTGTGTGTGTGTGTGTGTGTGTGTGTGTGTGTGTGTGTGTTTTGTATGTATGTATATGCATGCACATGTGTGCGTGAAGGCCAGTGGTTAATACTGGGTATTTTCTCAATCAATCTCCACCTTGTTTTTTGAGACAGGATCTCTCACTGAACCTGAAGCTCACCAATTCAGAGAGATTGGCTGGTGAGCAAGCCCCAGGGATCCTCCTGTCTCCACCTCCCCAATGCTGGGATTACAGGCACCTATCACCACACTCAGCTTCATTATTATGTTTTTAACACAGGCGCTGGTGTTCCAAACTCAAGTCCTCATCCTTGCATGGGAAGCACTTTACTGACTGAGCTATCTCCCCAGCCCCAAGTTGTTTCAAGCTTTTGATGATTATGCATATAACATTTATAAACAACCATGTATATGGGGTTTTGTAAACATAATTTGTCATTCTCTTTTGTAAATACACAGGGTAGCATTACAAGATTTTATGAAAAAAATGCATGCTTAACTTTACAAGGAAATGCCAAGATATTTTCTAAAATGACCATACCATTTTACGGATTTGTGAGCAATGTATGCTGTATTGTTTCCAGAATTTTGAATTCTTAGATTTTAAAATTGTACCCTTTTATTGACTATTACTACAATAACATTGAAATTTGCATTCAATGACTAATGACACTGAACATTTAAAATTTTAAATATATTGTACATTTTTAATTTTTAAAATATATTTTAATTGAATTTTTGTGCATTTCATACAATATATCTTAAACATATTTAGACCCCCCTCTCCAACTGCACCCCTTCATGACTCCCCAACCAGATTTCATGTATTCTGTCATATATGCTAAAGCCTATTGAGTTAAGTTCGTGTCCCCAGATGTCCCTCGGACACATCTTCAATGGAGCCTCTACACCTAAGGCTCACAGAACATAACAGAATAGGGGGTAGAGCAAATACCAATGCATTTTAATTTTAATTTTTTTAGAATTTTTTATTGAATTTTGAAAGTTCATTATTTTTTCTAGATAGAAGCCCTTTAAAAGACATGTGATTTGTGAATATTTTCTCCAAGTCTGTAACTTGTCTTGTTTTCATGATAGTGTCTTTTACACGATAGATATTTTTAGTTATTTTGATACCGGAATTCACTCCATAAACCAGGCTGGCCTTAAACCCATAGCACCCTTCCTGCCTCAGCCTCCAAGTGCTGGAATTACAGGCATTAAACCATCATACATGCTTTGTTAAAGTAGGAACTTTAGTGAAGTCCAGTTAATCAAGTTGGTTCTCTTACAGATTACCTTTTTGGTGTTATAGCTAAGAAATCTTAGGGTAGTGGTGGGTGGTGATAGAAGTATGTGTATGTTCATGTATGTCCTTGTATGTATGCATACATGTGGAGGTCAGAAGTCAACCTTGGGTGTTGTTCTCAGGTGCTTTCCACTTTGTCTTTTTGAGACAGGGTCTCTCACTGGGACCTAGAGCTTGCCAAGTAGGCTAGGCTGGCTGGCTAATAAACCCCAGATATCTGCCTGTCTCCACCTCCCCAGTAATATGATTAGAAGTGCACACCACTGTGCCAAGTTTATATGCGACTACTAGGGATCAAACTCAGGTGTTCATGTTTGCACAGCAAGTACTTTACCTACTGAGTAATCTCCCCAGTGCCTGTCTAAGATTTGAAGAAATCTTTGTCAAACTGAGGGTTATAAGGATGTTCTTTTATTTTTTTCCTTTTGGAATGTTATATAGCTTATATTTAATTCTGATACATTTTGAGTTAGTGTCCTTTTTAATATGGTACACGCATGAGTAGTGGTTCATTGTTTTTGCATATGGATATCAGTTTTTCAGGCACCATTTATTGACAACACTATGCTTTCATTGTTGAATTATCTTGATACCTTTGTCAAAATGCAATTGATCATACACACACACACACACACACACACACACACACGGGGGGGGCATTTGTGGATGCTATCTTTGTTCCTTTAATCTAATCTGTGTGTGTGTTCATTCTGCCACCATTGACATAGGCTTGCCTCCCTAGTTTTATAGGCTTGAAATCAGATAGTGTGAATCCTCTGATTTTGTTCTTTTCCACAATTGTTTTAGTCATTCTAGATTTTCTTCCCATTTCAAAGTATTCATGGTTCTATCCAGATCTTTTCCATATCTGTACCACTTAGTGATTAGTCTAGAACTGCACTGTATGCTACATATTACTTCAGTTCTCAGTCTTTTCTATATTATTTAGGATCTGATTCATGCCTATACAGCATTGGGGATTCTCTAGGTGTTCATAACTAAGTATAGGTTCTCCTTTTTAATTTTCAAATCCTTTCTTGTTCTCTGTAGTTTCCTTTTTAGATTCTCCAGCCAGAATGCTACAGGAATTTAGTTATCCAGTTCTTCCATGCATTCATCACTATTTTATATCCAAGGCTAAGTGGCTATAAGACCAAAAGAAAGAAAAACATGATGAAGGTCAGTTCTCCAGACTCCAGTTCCTCCAACTGGAAAGTTTTCCTTTAGAGTTTAAGCACCTAGAGTAATCCACCCAGTTCTGATAATGCCACCTCTGCCACTCCCTCTATGATGGAAATGCTTGCAGATAGGTCAGAAGAGTATGGAAAAAATAAGACAAAATGAAGATGAAGGAGAAAAGAAGGAAAAGAGAGAAAGGGGGGAAATGAATGAAAGAAAGAATAATCAAAAACTGAAAAAAGGAAGAGAAAGAGAGAGAGAGGAAGGAAGGGAGGGAGGAAGGAAGGAAGGAAGGAAGGAAGGAAGGAAGGAAGGAAGGAAGGAAGGGAAAAGGAGTAACTTCTCCAGTCTTTTTGAGTGCTAGAAGTTCCCTTTACTATTCTTCAAAACAAAACAATGCATCTCAAAGGTTCCCATCCCCTGGGACCTCTAACTGTAAATGCTCTGAAGCTCCAAATGTTTCTCATTGGGAGGGACTATTTTGGCAGCTGGTGGAGATTCCCCCAACAGAAGCAGTATGGGAAGCCAAGGCCCAGTGAATTAGTGGCTCTCTCTCTGCCTGCCTAAGTTTCTGTGCAGGTCCCAGAGAGGTATTTATTGCTCCTTCACTACTTGCCCTTGAGGCTGCCTAGTTAACATGCCTCCCCTTTGTTTACATTGAAGGTGTACCATTTACAAAAACTCAAGGCAACTATTCTCTTCCCTCTTTTTAATTTACTTCTGGTTCTTGTCTCATCCTCAACCATTTCTTATTTCAAATGCTAGAAAGCTAAAATCTTTGCCTGCTGAAGAAGTTCAGAAGGCTGGGAGTGAGACCAACAAGGTAGGAACAAGAAGGCAGATCTAGACTGGAGAACTCTCTTATCCTACCAGCTATGTCTAATAGTATGGCTTCCTCTTCTTCTGTACCCATGTGGCCACCATCCCCAGCTGCTCACAGTGGACAGATTCACCCATTTCTCCTTCCGTCTACTGTCCTATGTGTTAATGTTCTTAGCTTTGTTAACAAGCAGAGACTGTTCTCTAGACAGACAGTAGTGAAACAATTAAAATTATTCTAAGCAAAGGGAAAAACTTTGGGGATTGGGAAGGGGTATTTTGGAATATTTGCACTTTAAACTTTCTAAAATAAAAATCCAGGCTGGAAGTATAGTCTACTTATAGAGCACTTACCTTGCATATGTGAGGCCTTGGGTTCCATCCAAATACTATATACATACATATACATACACACAACGCCATGGCAAATGTATATTGTACTTACTTACTTACTTGGGAGTAGGCTAAGTTTTTCTTATTTGAGGAATATGGGACCAGCCAAGCCATTCAGAGAAAACATGGGTTTGAATGATATTCTCAATGAAAAAATGTTTGTAGTACCCAGAAGAGAAACCAAATTTTTGTCATTTTGAGTCAATGCATGCAAACCCACTTGAATTATCATTCATTTTTTCAGACCATAAAATTTTCTACCAGTCTTTTGACCTAATCACCTTGCAGTTTGGAAAATACATGAAATAAGCCCACCAGGCCACACCAAGATCAAGAGACAGCTAGCTCACCCTTGTCCTGAGCAGGAGTTGCTTAACAAAAACAATTTGAAGTATCCTTTTTCCCACTGCCAAGAGCTTCTGACCATTGCCATGTGAATTCCTGGTGACTCAGAAGACAAAATTAGTGTTTAAAAAGCTACAACTATAGCAGTAGTAGTGTACTAAAGGAGGAGAAAAGTGAACTTGCCTTCTGCTGTCCAGAAGAACCGCAGGATGTGATGTTATAGAACAGAAATAGAAAATCCCTGTGGCTTTCTGCCTAAATGACTTAGTTACAGCATATATGTTGACCTGCCTTATCAGAAATGAAACCCAGGGATATCTTTTCTATGAAGGTCCAGAATGGCAGGCTTAGGAAGCAGCACATGTCGGTAGAATAAACAAGAGGGAAAGATTGGTTCATGCTAGAAAATTGTAAGGAAGATTAGACAGAAATGAAGAAAAGGTCTGAAATTTTATCTTTCACTGAGCTAGACTCCTTTCAGATAATATGGCTTCTGGGTGTATCTAGAGCGTGTTCTCCCAGTGCTCCCTCTGCTTCCCACCATGGCATACTCGCAGGATGTGTTCCAATGAAGGAACTTCATGCCTCATGCACTGCTTGAAGAGTCAATATTGTGTGCAAATACTCTTTTGTGCTCTATTTTTATTTCACTTCAACAACCTTTACAGACAATGGCTTTTGACTCCAGGTGTGAGTGAGGAAAAAGATTGTTTACATCATGGAGAACAGATGAACACTCCCTTTTTGTCCTTCCAGTCTACATTTCTGTGGAGGACAATGACTGGTGATTCAGTTTGATTATTTTAGAAGCACAAAAATCTCTCTGACTTGAGGTATGTTTTGAACTTAAAAGTAGGGAAGCTTTTCGTTCCCCAGTATGTCCTGATAAGTCCCCTGATGTGCCTTGTTTAGAACAGAAATAGCCATGTTACAATGAACGAGTTACTGAGTTTCACCTGTTCATGAGGTGTTGGCTAGGAGATAACATTTTACTGGCTACAATCCCACTTAGTTTATGTAAAGATCTAATCTTGCTTTCCTTTGAAGAAATCTTTCTGTGTACAAAACAGAACAACACCCAAGCACAGTATCCTATACTTCCCCGCAAAGCCTCTGAGTCTTGGGGTTTGTTTTTGCCACTAAATACCTAGTAGTTAAGGTCCCATCATTGAAACTCATAGTTTTTCAACTGACACTTGGGTAACTTTAACTTCCCTGTGTTAGGTCTTTAACTTCCTCATCCAGCTGCAGAAAAATCTTTCCCTCTCAAGGGAGAGAAAGGGGAAATGGTAACAAAGGCAAGTCATTCTGGCACCCTATACTACTCTAGGTGCCATGTCACCACAAAAAGGTAGTGAACATCCAATTTGACTGCTACACCCTTGCAAGTAGGTGGTGTGACTTCTTTTTGTCCTTAAACATTTTAAAATGTAGATCCTAAAGTATTGATACTGAGCAGTTGTTGAAAGGAAGGGACTGCCTTCCCAAATGCACCATTCTCATCCTACTTCTACAAGTCCCTTACTAGGTATTTGGCTTAAATAAAAAAGGTAAAGTGCCCCAGGTCTTGCATGCAGGATAATAATGATCCTTCCAGGGCCACTAGCACTTCAAGTTCATCACAGATCCATGAAGATTTTGTTATTATTTACCTTAAAAGTAAAACTGAAAATCCCAGAAGTGACAGCCCAGATTTCCATCCTTCCCACCACATCAAACACCACATCAAGGCTCCATCCTCAGCCTTGTTGACACAATTGCTTAACTTTATTGCTCAGCTAGATACTTGGCATTGGATCCTTTCTCCACTCAACAAAATCAATTTGTTCTGTATATTTTTCAGCTTTCTTAACTACAGTCATGATGTCTGAAGATCTGTTCTTTGGGAGAGAGATTAATGTAATTGTTTCTTTTTCTTTTAAAAGTTAATTCAGTGTCTGTTCATTAAAAAAACTTTATATTATGCCATTAGGTGATCTCTTGAGTCCTTTAGTTCTTCATGCATTGAACCCTCAACAGATTAAGGCAACTGACCTAGATTCCAAAGAATAAAGGGTCCTTCCCACATGAGCAGAGCATGACTGCTATCTGTACAGTTTAAGGATATAAGGGTTAATCAATTGCTCTAACACTTTGGTGCTTTCTACAGAAGTCTTATTCCAGACTTCTCTACAAGAATAGAGTATGCCAACAAGTATGTACTCATGACTCATGACTGTTTTAATTCATATTCTCCTGCTATTTTGTATCTATCTGAGATTAAACATCATCTAAGAAGGTACAAGTTAGGTGGCTGGATATAGCTCCAGTTAAAGTTTCATTTATATAGAGAGGGTACATTATCCTAAGGTTTTCAGTAGAAATGCTGAATGCATTTCTTATGAAAGAGGCATCTGTCATCTCTAAAGTAACTTCCAACTTGATTGCATGCAGATGTACACTGGTACTGCATGTTCAGTGTCTCATTATGAAGAACAAGCTGGCCTCAGCTTGCTATTTGGTCCAGGCTGGCCAAACTCATGATCTTCCTGCTTCTTCCCATGTACTGAGATTATAATCACATATCTCCATGGTCATAATCATTAAAAATTTTATTACATTTATTAATTTTTACGTGTATATTTGTATGAGTGTGAACAGACATGCTATGACACTCATATAGTCCTCAGAAGGCAGCTCTCGGGAGTCAATTTTTTCCTTCCATCATGTGGATCCTGGGGATTGAACTCAGATCATCACTCTCAGTGGCAAGTGACTTCACCCACTGAGCCATCTTGCAGGCCCTTATTACCATTTTTTGAGAATTTTTTTTCTTTTTTCTTTCATTTTTCAAGAATTTTATATTTTTTTACATTTTAATTGAATTTTTGCAAATTTTATACATCTTGATCATATTTAAACATCCACAGACCCCCCCACTGGATTTCATGTATTCCATCATATATGTTAGGGATCATTGAGTCACATTTGTGTACCCAAATGTCCCTCTGTGAGATATCCTATTACCATTTTAAAATAAAAAACCACTCATATTTTTAACCCAACCATTTTTATACAATGATGGTAATGTATCAAACTGGTTTCTGAACAATTATGGGATTGAACCATAATCCTAATGAGTAAATAGGGCCTAAATTTCTCAAAAAAAAGTACTTCCATGGTAACCTAGAAAAGATTTCCACAAAGGAATGTGATATTTCTTCTAATGTGACTCTCCCAAATCCACATATGTCCTAGCCACCTCTCTCATGTTCATGTTTCATCTTTCCATACCCAGGGAGATGCCCTGACAGCATTGTGTCATCCAGTGTCAGAACCGTGTTAGGATTAGCATTTTTCAGATCAGGAGTTTACAACACCATACATACTAATTGCTTTGACTGGCTCAGTGTCACCGTCACCTCCATTGTCCCAGAAAATATTAGGAAGCCAGGGTAACTGCCCACCCCATCTGCATTGGCCACATAGACAACAGATACTTGTCTCTGTTGGTCTTTGACTCTTCAGGGTTCAAGAAAAATGCCATCTACAGACTGATGACCACTGACTTTCAATCTTCCCCATGATAAGTTAATAGGAATCAAACTAGGATTACTTTGGTTTTGTTTTCATATGTATTCTTCTTCTATTTTTAGTGGAGGGTTGATTTTGTTTCTGAATAAGAAAAGTAATGCTCTTCTAAGGGTGTGTGGAATTATCAGTGGTGTTTTAGACAAGAATACATGATCTTAAATGTCTTTGATCAAATAAGAAGTCTTAAAACTATGTTTTTCCTAAATCCTATTGTCTATAGCTGAGTGCAAAAGAATAGGTTTCCTTGAGCTGGGAATGGTGGTGTCCACTTTTAATCCCAGCACTCAGGAGGCAGAGGCAGGTGGATCTCTGTGAGAGCAAGACCAGCCTGGTCTACATAGTGATTTCCAGGCCAGCTGGGGCTATAGGGAGACCCTGTCTTAAAAAGACAAAAGCATCTTTTACTGGGATCTGGGGATTGTGGATTAAGCTAGGCTGGCTGACCAGCAAGCACCAGGGATGTCTGCATCCATTTCCCTTGTGCTAGGATATAAGCAAAAAAAGAATAGTTTTCTTTATTGTATTAAAAATAGTAAGTAGATTCCTTGAATACTACTAACAGTTGACATAGTCTTTTTAAATACATCCAAAAACATACCCCAGTATTTGTCTGTAGATCAACTTGAAAAGGAAAAAGTGAATGTATACTCTATATATTTCTAGTTTAATTATCAAACAATGTTACAAAGAAACTTCTACTCTGTGAACTGAATTCTGTTCTTATTTTTCTTTTTGTACTCCCACAACCACCTTCCCAGTGTCATCACCACTTTCACAGCCTCTGATCAGAGGATTATCCACGAGGCTATAATGTACATATCTCAATAATACCGATAAAAGGATAACTGTCTTGAATTTTTCCAAACCCTACTTTAGAATACATTAGACATTTTATGTATTCTTCATTGTATACCAGACCACAACCCAGGTCAATGTTTGTACTGAAAACCTTCCTTTAAAAAATATTTTAGTTATTATTTTTTATTTTATGTATATGAGTGTATTGCCTGCATGTATGTAAGTGCAGCTGTGTCATACAGTGGCCAAGGAGGTCAGAAGAGGTGTGTCAAATTCCCTGGAACTGGAGTTAGAGACAGTTGTTAGCTGTCATGTGGGTGCTAGGACCTGAACCCAGGTCCTCTGTAAAAGCAGCCAGTGTTCTAAATTGCTGAGTCATCTCTCCATCCCTGAAAACTTTCATTTTTAGGAGGCTTATTGCTCTTTTAAGAATGTCTCAGGAGCCAGGCATGGTGGTGTACACCTTTGATCCCAGAACTCAGGAGGCAAAGGCAGGCGGATCTCTGTGAGATTGAGGCCAGCCTGGTCTACATACCGAGTTCCAGTTCCCTCGGAGCTACAGGGAGACTGTCTCAAAGGGAAAAAAATAACAATAATAATAATGATAATAAAATGAAATAAAATAAAATGTATCCTTACAGATGAGTGTATGTGATTGCATGTGTAGACATGTGTTTGTGCTCAGCTGTGTGCATTTCATTTTTATACAAACTCATAACACAGGCTGCTGGGAGCCAGATGTTGGTAGGGATTCTTAGAAGTAAACAAGTGACAAGTGAGCTTCTCAAATGAGTGTTCCAGCAAGCTGGCTCTAGGAATGAGCCTCATTTATAAATCAAAGAGGAGAGTAACAGCAGAAAAGATAGAGATGAAACCACAAATACTGTAACTACACCAATGAAAACGTTGATCCAGCAATTCCCACTGGATCTTTTACATACTCTTATTCATTCTATTATGATTTATCTTTTTCTTTAATCTTTGTCCATTGTACAATTTTTTTAAAACTAGGTAATATATGAATCAGCTGTTGAAGTCAGCTTAATTTGATATATAGAACTTTTGCAAGACATGAGTATACTGTATTTACATCATTTTCACCCATACCTCTCCCCCCTCAAACTCCTCCTGTGCCCCTTACATTCCCCTTTCAAATAAAACCTACTGAATTCAATTAATGTCTGTGTCCATGTGTACGTGGATTTAGGACTAACCATTTGAACATAAGCAACCTATCAGAGGGTTTGTCCCTGAAGAAAACCGACCCACCCTTGGCAGCTGTTGACCGCCTATAGCTCTTTAACTAGAGGTGGGGTCTTTAAAACCTTTCCTCTATCCATTTTGGCATGTGGATTGGTGTGGTCTTGAGAAGGTCTTGTACAGGTAACAATGCTGTTGAGAATCTGTGGATGCAGTATCCTATCATGTCCAGAAGACCCTATTTTGCAACAGTCCTTGTAGTCCTCTAGTTCTTATCATCTTTCCATCCTTTCTTCTCCAGTGTCCGCTGAGCCTTGGGTGTAAAGGTTGTGATATAGATGTCCCATTCGAGGATGGGCACTCCACAATTACTTATTCTCTGCACTTTGACCAGTTGTGGATCTCTGTGATAGTTTCTATCTACTACAAAAGAAGTTTCTTTGATGAGATGTGAGAGCTACACTTTCCTGTGGGCTTAAGGATAAGTATTTAGATGGCAGTTATATAATATAGCAATTCAGCAAAATGGTAGTAGTAGTTTTCCTCTAGGGTCTATGAACTCTCCAGCCATACTCATTTCATGACTCGTTTTGGAATACCAGACATGAGTCCCTTCCTATTCAGCAGTCCTTAAGCCTAATCAGACAGTTGTTGGTTACCCCTAAGATATTAGTGACACTATTGCATCATTGGGCATATCTTGCCAGGACAGTTGTTATTGTAGTTCCCAAGATTTACAGCTGGGTAAGACTGTTGATAACTTTTCTCTTCTGGCAGCTTGCATAGCACCTTCTGAATACTATGAGGAGACTTCCAAGTTAGTACCAGCTTGATTTCTTCTTGTCCTGTGACCAAAGTATATGGTGTCTTCAGCAATAGGGTCATACTCTCAAGTTGTGACAGACAAGCAAGAGCAATGGCAATAGCTTGTATTGCATTGTGGGTCTCTTGGACCCTCATGACCAACAACTTGAACAGAAGTATTCTTTGCCTGGCACTGGGAGTAAAAACTGAATGACTATTTCAAGTGTATGTGAAATGGTTCCTCTAGGAGACTCACACACAATTAAAATAAACTCCCCTGCAGAGGAAGTACCTTCTTTGAAATAATTGTAAAAGTATCCTGATATGTTGTCTCATTTCCCAGGACACCATGGTTAATACAAATGTGATCTTTAAGTATAACTCTTCTCTGATTGAGGAAGAAAGGATTTAGTTTTGTGCTGGATAGCTTCCTTTGTCAACTTGACATACATTGGAAAAGAGAATCTCAATTGGGGAATTTTCTTTATTGGACTGGCCTGTGGGCATGCTTGTGAGGCATTTTCTTGATTACTGAGTGATATTGGAGGACCCAGTCTATGTGGGTGGTGTCACTCCTGGGCAGGAGGTCCTGGGTTGTATAAGAAAGCAGCCTGAGGGGCTAGAGGGATGGTTCAGCAGCTAGGAGCACTGGCTGCTTTTGCAGAGGACCCGAGTTCGATTCCCAGCACCTACATGGTTACTAACAACCATCCATAACTCCAGTTCTAGAGAATCCAATGCCTTCTTCTGACCTCCATGGGCCTTGCATGACACAGGTGCACTTACACACATGCAGGCAATACACTCATACACATAAAATAAAAATAATAGCTGGGCATGGTGGCACATGCCTGTAGTCCCAGCACTTGGGAGGCAGAGGCAGGTGGATCTTTGTGAGTTCAAGGCCAGCCTGGTCTACATAGTGAGTTCCAGGACAGCTGGGGCTACAGAGAGACCCTGCTTCAAAAAGACAAAAATAATAATAATAGTTTAAAATAAAAGGAAGCAAGCTGAGCATGGTCCAGAGGGAGTAAGCCAGTAAGCAGCATTCCTCCATAGTCTCTGCCTCAGTTCTTGCCTCCAGGTTCCTGCCCTGAATCCCTTCCCTATCTTCCTTCAGTGATGAGCTATGATCAGGACTTGTAAGCCAAATAAACCCTTTCCTCCCAAGCTGCTTTTGTTCAGTGTTTTATCACAGCAACAGAAACCAAACTAGTACTGAAGTTAAAACCAGGAATAGGGAATTCCTGGGATAGGTCTGACCATATTGTTTTGGGGAGGATTATAGAAGCATTTGGAACTTTGGACTGGAAAAGCTGTTGGATGCTTAAACTTTAATAGGCTGTTCTGTGGAAGTTTGGAAGATGAGACTAAGAGAAATGCAGACAATGGAGGCCTAGCTTATAAATTTTCAGAGGGAAATTTGGGAGTCCAACAAAGACTATCCAGGCTGTTTGTGTGATTGTTTTTTGTCTTTTTTTGTTGAACTTTTGCAATTTTCATACAATATACTTTGATGGTATTTAGATACCCTCCCCTATCTGCACCTCCCCCCACTGAACCCCTCCAATTTAATGTTTTCTCTATATATATAGATAGATAGATATAGATATAGATATGGATTATAGATATAGATATAGATATGAGAGCCTATAGGGTCTGATTTGTGTCCCTGAATGTCCTTCACTGGGGTTCTATCCACTGGGCCCACCAAGAATCGCATCCCTATATCCCTGTAAGACACTATCTTTTCCCCTCTCAGCTGTCATCAATTGCCAAAAGATCTTTGAGTTGGGGTGGGATTTCTTATTGTTTAGGCTAGGATTTTGTATAATTTCAGCTTGCATAGGACTTAGGCATACTCACACCTTGCTGAGAGTTTATATGAGTAACTGACCAGCTGTCTGGAAGACTCTGTTTCCTTGTGGTCATCCACCCGCACTGGTTCTTAGAATCTTTCCCCCTCCTCTTCTGTAATGATCCCTGAGCTTTGAGAGGTAGAGGTTTGAAACAGAGGTCCTATACAGGGATACTTTGTGGAAGTGAAACCTTTTGTGCTTTACTGGGACAATTGATGCTGATTAGCTGAAGCTGAAAAACTCACCAGTGATTAAGAAGAGACCAGCATCACTGAGGTGAAAACTGGAAAGTATTTCCTCAGGATCAGCACACAGAAACCATGGTTCAGAGGAGGCCTATTGCAGTATCTCAAGCTAGAAGCAGAACTTAATAATGTGTAAGAGTCTCCCATGTGGTTTGGGGGGGTTGTAAAAATTTTATTAAGTTTTTGTGTATTTCATACAGAACATCCTAATCATCTTTATGCCTCCTTCCTCTTTGGAATATTCCCATAGCCCCCTGCCCCCACTGGATTTCATGCATTCTGTCATTTGTGTTATGGCCTATCAAGTCAAGTTAGTATCCCAGATGTCCCTCAGTGCAAGTTCATTCACTGAGGTCTAGTCAGCCTATCTAGAGACCCTCTCTTTAAGAAGATCAGCTCTTCCCCACCGAGCATTAATCAGCTGCCAATAGTTCTTCAGCTAAGATTGGGGCCTGCTGCCTATTTCCACAGTTCTATGATTAGTTTTTGTCTGCTTTAGTTTGCATGGGTCTTCTGCACAATGACAACATTGCTATAGGTTCATATGACCAAGGTCCCAGGAGCCTGTAAGACTCTATTTCCATATGGTCATGAACCTTGTCTACTGGCTCTTACTGTCTTTCCAACCCCCTCTTCTGCAATGGTCCCTGAGTCTTTTGTGGGTGGAGTTTAATATAAGAGTCCTGTCCAAGGATCTACACTCTGAAGATTCTTATATGGTATTGGTTTTGACATTTTGAAAGCTGCAGGATTAAAGAGCTCATGGATAGACTCTAAGGCTTGAGACCATGTGAGGCCAGGAGAGGCCATTAGTGAAGGTGCAGCCTCAGTTGCAGTGGAAGGAAACCCCAGAATTTAAGGGGTCATGGAAAGAATCTAAGCCTTGGCACAGTGTGAAGCCAGGAGAGGTCATTGGTGAAGGTGACCCTCAGTTGCAGTGAATATCTCAGCATATTGGAGATACCAGGAACATGGGATGGCCACCAAGGACAGCAGTATGTATGGAGAGGAGCCGGCCTGAGTCTACAAAACAAGCTGTGTGTGCTCTGGATGGCAGAGCCAGAGAAGTGGAACTGTCCAAGTTTTTTGGAACCCAGAAGATCCTGAGTGAATGCCAGATGTCACACATCGAGCTATGCTTCTAGACTTCAGTTTTGCTTAAGAGTGCCCTTATTCTTCCTTTTTGAAATAAGAAAAGTATGTAATTTATTTTTCATTTACTGGAGCTCACAGTTAAGAGACTTTGGATTATTTTAAGGAGATATTGGCCTTTTAAAGTATTGGAATTTTTAAGGACTGTGGGACTTTTAAAGTTCTACTATACTTTATATTGTAATAATAATAACCTGAAATCTTGTAGACAAGAAATGGAAAGTTATGGTTTAATAGTATTGTGTTTGTCTGTCAAGTTGACTAGGGGTCAGTTGTGCTGGATAGCTTTAGTTGTCTAAACACACCTGGGAAGAGGGACACATCCAGGAAGTTGTCTGACACACCAGGGAAGAGGAAATCTCAGAGAATTTCCTCTATCAGATTGGCCCCTGGGCATGTCTGTGGTGCATTTTCCTGATTGTTCAGTGATATCAAAGGGCCCAGCCCACTGTACTGCCAACCCTGGGCATGTGGTCCTGGGTTGTGTAAAAAAGCAGGTTGACCAGGGGCCAGAAGAGGACATCAGTACGTAGCATTCCTCCATGGTCTCTGCTTCAGTTCCTGCCTCCAGGTTCCTTCCTTAAGTCCCTGCCTTGGCTTCCCTCAATGATGAATTGTGACAGGGACATGTAAGCCAAATAAATCCTTTCCTCCCCAAGTTGCTTTTGGTCAGTTTTTTTTTTTAATCACATCAACAGAAACCAGACTAGAATAAGTTTGCCTCTTTTTTGTATCTAAAATTAAATTCCTTAACTTAAAAGAAAATAGAACAGAAAATTTCAAGAACATCCTCTTTTTTCACTTTGGGCCCACGTTAGGACTTGGAGTTGCCTTGAGTTCCAACAGAGTAATGACAGAAGAAAGGTTACAAATTTACCTCCAATTTGGTGATACTTGGAATTTTAATCTTTTTAATTTTCCTGATACTAGTTATCTCTCATGATCTTCAAATACCTGCTTTATACATTCTAATTTTTATATCAGCAATTTTTATACCAGCATTTAGTTAGAAAATAGAAGATAGGATACAGTTACTCCACCTTATCTGAAACCAGGACCTGCCTACATAAGCTTTAGACTGCCAATGGTATCTATAACATTTTAAACATTTCTTTGTGTAGACCCAGGTTTTAATTTAAGTATATTTTTTCTCCATGAAGAAATTTCTTTCTCATTTAGGGTAGTACATGTTCTCTTGTATGAGTTCTCTTTGCCTTTGTCTGAACCAAATAATTATTTCACTTTAATTTTGAAAGGTATTTTTTGTAGGCCATAAAATTGTGGGTGACAGTTTTGCTTTTCTGTTTTGCTCCAGTGCCTTATAAAATGCCACTCCATTATCTTCTGGCTTACACAGTTTCTAATAATATCTGATATAATTGTCTTTGTTTTCCCATAGGATTGTGTCTTTTATTCCTCTTGCTACTTTCAAGATTTTATCTGTAACTTAAAGCACTTTGTTATGTCTGTATATTTTAAAATTTATCCTGCTTAGCATTTTCCAACCTTCTTGGATGTGTGGTTTAGGGTCTTTTATTATTTTTGCACAGATCTCAGCTATTATCAAGCATTAATTTCTTTTTGTTCCTTTGTTATGGTTTCATGTATGTTAGATCTTTTGATACTATTCCTCAGCTCTTAGATGCTCTGTTCTACTTAGTTATTTTCTTCTTTTGTGTTTCAGTCTGTACAGCCTTTATTGGTTTATCTTCAAGTTCACTGATGAGATAGCTAAAGGAATGCTTCATCTGTTACTATATTACTTTTCTTGTCACTGACAAGAAGCAACTTAAGGGAGGGGAAGATTATTTTGTTTCATAGTTTGAAGTGATACAGTCCAATATGGCAGGAAAGTATGATGGTAAGCCACTCCAAAGTGACTGAAGCATGTTCCTGAGCCTCTTCCCACCATCATATTTGGGTGAAAGAATAAGCAGAGGTAGGCAGAAAGTGGGGCCAGTTCGTAAACCTCAAGGGAAATCACCTACAGATCTTCTTCCTCCAGCTAGCCCCCACTTTCTAAAGGCTCTCTACCCTTCCCAAATAGTGTCACTAATTAGAGTCCATGTGTTCAAGCACATAAGCCTTTGAGGGATGTTTCACATTCAAGCAGTCTGCTCCTAGCCCCATGTAGGGTTCTGGCATTCTCAATGCATTCACTCCAACTTCAAAAGTTCCCCTAATCATACAGTTCCAAAAATGTTCAAAAGCCTAAATCTCAGGCTAGGAATAAACCAGTTGGTAAAAATGCTTGCTGTGAAACATGAGGGGCTGGTTTTTGATCCCCCACTACCATGTAAAAGCCAAGTGTAGCAATGTGTGCACCTGTAATCCTAGCACTAGGTGACAAGGATTCCTGGGGTTTGCTGGCCAGTCAGTCTTGGAAATCGGTGAGTTCCAGGTTTGGTGAGATACCCTGTCTCCAAAGATAATCACACAAACACATACACATGCGTATTCATATTCTCTCATAATCTCTCTCTCTCTCTCTCTCTCTCTCTCTCTCTCTCTCTCTCTCTGTCTCTGTCTCTCTCTCCCCCCTCCCTCCTGCTGCTTGTCAATTTGCAAGTGGTTGCCTGTGTTACACCCCTGTTCTAGGGCTCAAGACACCCACTCCCCGCTCTACTCACCAATAGAATCCATTCATTTTAGGGTTCACCTTCATACCATCAATAAATGGCCTCAGAGCCTCCTTGCAGCGAAACCAGCCCTGATCCACATTGCTGGGCATCAGTGGCTTCCTTAAACCTTAATCCAAGCCTACATGACCCCATAACTCTTTCATTTTGCTTGAGTGCAAAAGCAGCACAATTGGATGACATCAAGTTTCACTACCAGCCCAAGATATGCCTTGCCTCCCTTCAACCATAGCTATACTATCCTCTGTGCACCTTCATCGCAGAGCCAATGAAAACCCTTGCCTGTGTGGCAGCAGTTTACCAGAGTACCTTGGAGGTTCTACTTTTTCAAGAGCTCTCTTCTAAAATGAATTTGCACTGACATACTGTGGAGAGCTTGATACTTGGGGTCTTGCCATTGAGGCACCTTTCCTCTTCTCCTGGTAAAAAGTGTAAGTTTCCTTTTTATTTATCTATTTTGTTTTTAAGACTGGGACTCACTATGTAGAGCAGGCTGGCTTCAATCTGGAGATCCCCCTGCCTTTGCTCCCTGAGTGCTAGGATTACAGGATTGTGTTTCCATTGTAAATTTATGCCTTTCCTCTTTGAGTTCTTTGAGTTGTTTGTGTTTTCTTGAAGTTCTTTGATCATGTTTATGATTGTTCTTTTAAATTCTGCATCCTGGGGTTCTTCAGGGCCATTCTCTTTGCTGTGCTCTTCTCTAGGAATAGTGGGTTTTGTTCGGGACATATTCTCTTAGCTTTTCATATTTTTTGTGTTTTTACATTGCCATTTGGGCATATGGATGTTCTTTGTTGGTTATTTGTCCAACAGGAACTTCTACTCTGCTTCTGTTAATTTTCGTTCTGTTAATATTTTTTATGTAGCTTAGTTACTTTTTGATCAGGCATGGAAGATAAATTGGTGAGTGTTTCAGGTTCTTGCAGGGTAGTAGAATGGTCAGAGTCCTGGCTGAGCAGGTGTGTCTGCCTGATCTGGAGGCTGGGAAGTTGGCAGTGGGGGGAATGCCTGGGGAGGGACTTAAGGATCTATGGTAGGGTGTTGAATTAGTCTTATTTAGGAAGCTTGTCCTGGGATCTCAGTTGAAGGAATTGGAGCCTGCCTATGGCAGAGGCCAGCAGGGGACAGTGTGGGGGTGCTTGAAGGGAATGGAGTAGAGAGGCAGTAGGCTGGATCTGACTTATCAGAGGCCTGGCTGAGTAGGTCTGTCTGCCTGATCCAGAGGCTGGGAAGTTAGGGAGGGAACTGCCTGGTGAGGGACTTAAAGATCTATGGTAGGGTGTTGAGTTAGTCTGATTTAGGAAGCTAGTCCTGGGATCTGAAGTGAAGGAATTGGAGCCTGACTTCTTATTTTCATACAACATAATTTGATGGCATTTGGATCCCCTTCCCCTGCCACGGACACCCTCCCCCAATTCAGTGTACTTCACTATATATACAATAGGGCCTACTGAGTCTGATGTGTATGCCTACATGTCTTTCAGTGTGGGTCTATCCATTGGAGCTTGCATGGGACTTGTGCATGCTGTCAATATTGCTGTCACTTCATATGTGTAACTGACCAGCTGTCTAGAAAACTCTGTTTCCTTGTGGTCATCCAACATCTCTGGCTCTTACATTCTTTCTGCCTCCTTTTTTGCAATGATTCCTGATCCTTGGGAGGCAGAAGGTTGAAACTGATGTTCTGTTCAGGAATGAGCACTCTGCAGCCTCTTGTTCTCTGTATATTGGCCAGTTGTGGGTTTCTGTATTAATCACTATCTGCTGCATAAGGAAATTTCTCTGGTGAGAGTTGAAAGATACATTCATTTTATGTGTAGATGTTGCATTGAAAACATGTCACTTAGGACCAAGTGCCTCACAGAACTCTGTGTTAGTCTCCATCTGTTGGAAAAAGATTCTTCGATAAATACTAAGAAGCACACTTTTCTGTAATATGAGGATGCATATTTAGAATACAGTAGGAAGTTACATTGGTCTAGGGATGTGGCAAAAGTAGATTTTATTCTAGGATCTATGGTCTCTCCAGCCATGCGTATTTGTCTATGTGTACAGTACCACACATGAGTTCCCTGTCATTGAGCAGACCTTAAGTCCAATTAGATAGGTGTTGATTACCCCTAAGAAAAAGAGCTACCACTGCACCAATAGAGATAGTTTTCTGGGCCAGCCATTGTTATTAGATTTTACAGGTGGGTAGGGCCATTGATTGGTTTTCTCCTTTGGCAGCTTGCATAGTATCCTCTGATACCATGAGAGCTAGTCTTCAGGGAGGAAGCTTCCTGTTCAGTTCCAATTTGATTGCTCCAAGTCCTGAATCCAAAGTATTGCCTGTCTTCAGCAATAGGCACTTACCTTCAAGTTCTTGGAGGCAAGCAAGGGCTGTGGCAATGGCCTGTGTTACTTTGGGAGTCTCTTGGACTACCCTGACCAACAACTCAAAGGGAAGTTTCTCCTGCCTGGCACTATATTTTTTGTTATATAGCCTTCATCTATATATATACACTCATATTTATTGTATGTGTATTTTTCAGTAGGACTTTGAACTAATATATTTTCCTTTGGTTTTTCACACCATCTAAGCATTATTTATCTCACCTCTTATGCCCCCTGTAAGAGGTTGAGCATTTTTGGCCTGCTTACTAACTATATAACTTCTCTAGAGAAACATGAGCTCAAATCATTTGGTCAAAAAATTTTTTGGCATTGAATTATTGATTTATATGTGTTCTTCCCATATTTTTAGTTCAAATATTCTATCAAATAAATAATGACTAAATATTTTCTCCTATTATATGGATTTTAATTTTGTTTCATTATGCTGTTCATTGCAGCACAACAGATTTTTGCCTTTTATTTTATTTTATTTTATTTTATTTTTTGGTCTTTTTGAGACAGGGTCTCCCTGTAGCCCGAGCTGTCCTGGAACTCACTATGTAGATCAGGCTGGCCTTGAACTCACAGAGATCCACCTGCCTCTGCCTCCCAAGTGCTGGGATTAAAGGCGTGCATCACCACACCTGGCCAGATTTTTACCTTTTATGAATCCAGTTAATCAATATCTTGTTGTTCCTTATGGTTTTCTTAAGATACATTAATTGTCCAAATTAAGAATTTCATTGTGACATCTCCATTTATGTATACAATGAACTCTGATCATCTTCTCCCCCTCTATAACACTTGTTTCCCATTTCTTCCTCCATCTTTTCCACTTCTAAACCCAAACTAGTCCTATATTTACTTTCATGTCTCCCTCTGCAGGATCCACATGAGAGGAAAAATATTTGTCTCTGTTGCTTGTGTCCTGTTATATCTCATACTCCATTGCCTAATCTAAGTTCAGTAATGTTTATTTATATTTTCTTCCTATAGTTTCAGTTTTATCTCCATTTAGACCTCTGTTCTATTTTTATTTAATTTGTGAATGATGTGATTTAGGAGTCAAGTTCATTCTTTTGAATATAGGCATTAATTTTCCCAGCTCTATATGTTCTTTCTTCATTGACTTGTCTTAATATCTCTTCTTTTCTTAAATTCAAAATGAGTATATAAGATAGATAGATAGATGATAGATAGATAGATAGACAGACAGACAGACAGA
>NW_008347808.1:5725362-5737364 GCF_000622305.1 Nannospalax galili
TTCTTGTGGGGAGTCTTAGAAACTAAACTTTTAAGCTTTTAAAACTTCATATTTCTCATTAATATAATATGGTAATGATCTTAGTAAGATACTAACTACAATATATTGAAGAATATATTTCACATTTTCAGGAAGTATCTAACTGTACCATTTGGAGTTCTAAGGTGCATGTATACTTCTTGGATAAATACTTGCAAATGTCACTATTTAAAAAGTTAACTGAGTTTTTAAACCTTTTTTCTGTTAGGTAGGACAGTTTCAGTTGTAAATGTCTTTTGCTAGACAGAACTAATACTTTTTCTTTTGCTTTCTTTTTCATAACCCAAAAGGCTGGTAGTAAGTGGAAATGAGGTAGCTAATGAACAAACATTATGAGTTTTATTTTAATAAGAAAAGTTTTTGCATTCATCAATTAAAAATCCATAAAAAGACTTGTTTCGCAAGTGTGGTGATACATGCTTGGAATCCCAGCACTTAGTAGCAAGAGGCAGGAAGATCACTAGTTCTAGGCCAGTTGGGTCAGTATAACAAGTTCAAGGCCAGCCTGAACAGCATATTGGAACACATGCCTCAAAAAACAAAACAAGTATTATTCTCTGTGCTTGACCAGTTGTGGAACTTTGTAATAGTCTCTATCTTCTGCAAAAAGAAGTTTCTTTGATGAGTGGTGAAAAGTACACTTATCTGTAAACGTAAGGATTTGAATTTAGCATACAGCAAGAAAGTACATTGGTCTGTGGGTATGAAAAAGTAGGTTTTTCTCTATGATCTATGACCTCTCCAGCTTTGTGTTTTTGACAATATCTATAGTACTACACTTGAGTTCCCTCCCACTGAGCAGGCCCTAAGTCCAATTAGACAGCTGTTGATTACCCCCAAGATAAAAGTGCCACTGCTGCACCAGTAGAGGTTATTTGCTCTGCTGGTCATTGTTGTGGTTCATAGACTGTACAGATGGATGTATTCATAGATTAGTTTTCCCCTTTGGCAGTTTGCATAGTATCTTCTGATACTATGGGTGCTAGTCTTCAGGGATGAGGCTTCCACATCAGTTCTAGCTCAATTGCTCCAAGTCCTGTTTGAAGTATGTCATGTCTTCAGCAATAGAGTCTTACCTTCAAGTTCTAGGAGGCAAACAAGGGCTGTGGCAATAGCCTGTATTACTATGGGAGCCTTTTGGACTACCCTGACTAGCAACTCAAAGGGAGCTTTCCCCTGCCTGACACTGTGGTTTTTTTTGTTATATAGCCTTCAGCTATACTCATGCACTCATATATGAAAATACATTTCCTTCTGGTTTTTCAAAAACACCATAGTGATATTTAACTCTCTTCTCTCTCCCGCTGTAACCCTTCCTATTCCTTCCCCAGTTAATATATGCCCCATTTCCCTCATTTCCACCCTGATAACACCTGTCTCCTGCTATCCCCATCTATTGAGTTACTCCTTCCTCTTTAGCCCCATGATTCCTTTCCATTTTCCTGGTTCCTATGATTACATCAGAATATATACTCACATGTAAGGATTTGGAGCTAGGATCCACAACAAGAGAGAACATTTATCAATTGTTTTTCTGAGTCTGTGTTACTTCACTTAGTATAACAGTTTTTAGTTCCTTACATTTACCTGCATATTTCATGATTTTGTTTTTATCACTGAGTAGAATGTCATTGTGCAAATGTACCACATTTTCATTATCCATTCATCAGTTGAGGGACATTTACATTGTTTCCATTTCCTAGCTGTTGTGAAAAGAGCAGCAGCAAACATGGCTGATCAAGTAACTCTGCAGTAGGATGTTGAGTCCTTTGGGTACATGCCAAGGAGTGGTATAACTGGATCATATGGTAGATTCACTTTTATTTTTTTTAATAGCTCTCCACACTGATTTCCATAGTGGTTGTACCAATATGCAATCCCACTGGCAGTGAATGAGTGTTCCCCTTTCCCACGTCCTTGCCAGATTTTGATGTCATTTATTCTCTTGATCTGTCTGGGGTAAGATGATATCTTAAAGTAGTTTTTATTTGCATGTCCCTAATTCCAAAGGATGTTGAATACTTTTTAAAATGTTTTTCTATTTATTGTTTTTATTTCTTATGTGAATGAGTGTATTGCCTGCACATATGTAAGAGCACATGTATTGTGCAATGTGCACAGAGGTCAGAAGAAGGAGTTGGATCCCCTGGAACTGGAGTTATGAACATTTGCTAGCCACCATGTGGGGTGCTGAGATTTGAACCCACATCCTCTTCAAGAACAGCTAGTGCTCTTGACCACTGAGCTATCTCTCCAGTCCCTTGAACACTTTCTATAGTATTTCCTACCCACTTTTATTTCTTCTTTTGAGAGCTCTCTGTTCAGATCCATAGCCCATTTTTAATTGGGTCATTTGTTTTCTTGATTCTTTTGTTTTGATTTCTTTATATATTCTGGGTATTAATCATCTGTTACATGTATAGCTGGAGAAGATTTTCTCCCACTCTCTGGACTTCCTTTTCACTTCATTCATTGTTTCCTTTGCTGTACAGAAGATTTTCAGTTCAATGAGGTCCCATTTGTCACTTGCCAACTTTAATTCCACAGTGACTGAAATCAGATTTAGAAAGTCCTTTCCTGCACCTATATATTGTAGGGTAAAGCCTACGTTTTCTTCTAACTGTTTCAGTTTTTCAGATTTCACATTGAGGTCTTTGATTCATTTGGAGTTAACTTTGGTGCAGGGTGATAGATACAGGTCAAATATCTTTTTTCTTACATGTGGAGATCCAGTTTTTACGACACCATTTGTTGTGTGCTCTCGGCACCTTTGTCACATATCAGGTGGCTAAAATTGCATGCACTCGTGTGGGTCTTCTATTTTGTTCCATTGATCTACATGTGTGACTTTATGCCAATACCATGCTGTTTTTATGATTATAGGTCTGAACCACAGTTTGAAATCTGGTATGGTAATACCCCCAGCATTGCTCTTTGTGCTTAGGATTGCTTTGGCTAGCTGGGGTCTTTTGTGATTACATATGAATTTTAACATGTTTTTTCCTGTTTCTGTGAAGAATGCCCTTGGGATTTTTATTGGGATTGCATTGAATCTAAAAATTGATTTTGGTAGTTGGTCATTTTCACAATATTAATTCTACCAATCCATGAGTACAGGAGGTCTTTCCATCTTCTGTTGTCTTCCTCAATCTCTTTCTTCAAAGATTTAAAGTTTTTATTGTAGAGGTCTTTATTCTCTTTTGTTAGATTTATTCCTAGATATTTTTTGAGGCTACTATGAAAGGAGTATTGCCACCTTCTCTCTCTCTCTCTCTCTCTCTCTCTCTCTCTCTCTCTCTCTCCTTATTATGGATATATAGAAAAACTAATGACTTTTGTAAATTGATTTTTTATCCTGCCACTTTGCTGAAAGTGCAGATCATTCCTAGAAGTGTTCTGGTGTAAGTTTTGGAATCTCTTCCGTATCATATTCTGTGGGAATGACTTCTATAAATGGACATAATCTGGACTAATGACTTTTAATTAACCACAGCAAAACTGTATGCTCTTGTATCTTGTGACTAGGGCACCTTTCCTTGGCAACTTCAATTTGGTAGTCCACCCAAAAAGTTAATAAATATATGAATGTGGCTATGCTTGATAATTAACATATCAGTGCACTGAAAGGCAGTGCACCAATCTCCATTGCACACAATGAAGACTGGGAAGGACAATTGACCTTGGTTGAATGAGATATACTGGAACTAGGGGTGAAAAGGCCAGATAATCTCTTAAAATTAGGGTGGATCCAAGCTTGTATTTCCCCAACTGAAGCTGGAAAAACCATTTTGAATGAAATCATGGATAAGGCTGGACTTGAAGATATAAGTCCAGAGACTGCATATCAGCAAATCAGTTCCATCAGCACAGTCTCAAGAGATATCTGTTGGAATGAATGTCCTTGAAATTTGGGCCCACCCTTAATAACTAAACTTTAAGAATCAGACTTTTTGTTCAGGTAATTACAATGTTGGCATAGTAGAACCACAACATCATTCACAAATAGAGATAATTTGACTTCTTTTCCAAGTCCCCCTTTAATTTCCTCTTGTCTTATTGCTTTAGCTAGAGTTCCAAGCAGTATATTGAACAGGAGTGGGGATAGTGGACAGCCTTGTCTGGTTCCTGATTTTAATGGAAATGCTTCCAGTTTTCTCCATTTAGAATGATGTTGACTGTGAGTTTGTTGTATATAGCCTTAATTATGTTGAGGTATGTTCCCTCCAGTCAATTCCCTCCAGGACTTTATCATGAATGCATGTTAGATTTTGTGAAAGCCCTTTTCTGTGTCTATTGAGATGATAATGTGATTTTTTTGTCTTTAAGTCCATTTATATCATTTATTACATTTATTGACATATATAGTGAGCTATCCCTGCATCTCTAGAATAAAGCCAACTTGATCTTGGTGGATGATCTTTTTGATATGTATATGTATGAGCTTTGCAAGTATTTGGTTGAGAATTTTTGCATCTGTGTTTATTAGGAATGTGTGCTTATAGTTTTCTTTTTTGCTGTCTTTACCTAGTTTTGGTACTATTGTAATACTGGCTTCATAGAAGGAGTTTGAGAGTTCTCCCTCTGTTTGATCTTTTTGAATAATTCAAGCACTCTTGGTTGTCAGTCTTTGAAGATCTGGTTAAATTCTGCTGTGAATCCATCTGGGCCTGAACTTGCTTTTGTTCAGAAGGTTTTTTATTGCTGTTTCAATTTCCTTATTTGTTATGAGTGGATTGAAGTTGTTTATCTCTTCTTGGTTTAACTTTGGTGGTTCAGCTGAATTTAGAAATTCATCCATTTCTTTTCGATTTTCAAATTTGATAGAGTATAGGTTTTTAAAAAGTATTTCCTTATAATGTTCTGGATCTTTTTGGTGTCTATTGTGATGTATCCCCTTTCATCTCTGATTTTGTTTATTTGGATTCGCTCTTTCATCGTTTGCTTAGCTGGGCTAAGGGTCTGTCTACCTTGTTTATCTTTTCAAAGAACCAGCTCTTAGGTTTATTGATTCTTTGTACTATTTTTTTTTGTTTCTATTTCATTGATTTCTGCTCTGGTTTTTATTATTTGTTCTCAACTGCTGGGTTACAATTGGTCAAAGGCAGAGAATAAGTGTCTTAGGTGCCCATCCCTAAGTGACACATCTACAATTGGGGGTAGAGATTATTAATGTATCTCTCAACTCTTGCCAGTGAGGCTTCCTCATGCAGCAGATGGTGATTAGCCCAGAAAGCCACAACTGGCCAAAGTGCAGAGAACAAGAGACTGCAGAGGACATATCTCTGAATAGGATACCTATATCAAACCTTTGCTACTCAAGGCTCAGGAACCATTGAGGAAAAGGGGGGCAGAAAGATTGTAAGAGCCAGAGGTGGTTAATGAACACAAGGAAACAGTTTTCCAGACATCTAGAAAGTTACTCATCTGAATTCACAACAATGGTAGCAGCATGCACAAGACCCTTGCAAGCTCAAGCCAGACAAAAACCCAGCATAGATGTGGAGCAGGGAGTAAGAAGCCCCAATTTTAGCTAGGAACTATTGGGAATCAGTAACCACTGGGAGAGGGAGAGTTGGCTTTCTTATGCTCTGGTGGATGGACGCATACCTAAAGACATTTGAGGACACAAACTTGGCTTGATAGGACTTAACATATATAACAGAATACATGAAATCCAGTTGGGGTGGGCTTTAAGACAGGTGCAGACAAAGGAAGAAGATCTAAATATTATCAAAATAGATGAAATTCACAAAAATTCAACTTAAAAAGAAGAAAATTGTATGCTTGGAAGGACAGTGATAAGGATGGGAGGGAGAGAAGAAATGGTGTGGGGAAAGTAATCAGAATATATTATATACTTGTATGAAATTGTCAAAGAACAAAATTAATTTTTAAAAGCTGTATGTCCCCGGATGTGGTGGTGCACGCCTTTAATCCCAGCACTCGAGAGGCAGAGGCAGGCGGATCCCTGTGAGTTCAAGGCCAGCCTGGTCTACATAGTGAGTTCCAGGACAGCTGGGGCTACAGGGAGACCCTGTCTCAAAAAAACCAAAAAAAAAAAAAAAAAGCTGTATGTCATGGCTCCTCTTTTAGAAATGACCTAACAAATGTATCTCATATATACTGTGACCACAGGAATTATTGTCCCAATTGAGCTAAGAACCAAGAAATAATCTTCCAGTGTTGGGATAAACCAATTGAAAAATAGAACATAAAACCCGTAAATAAATTAGAAATCATGTAATATTTAGCTGATTAATTTTTCATTTTAGACATTAAATTAAGCTCCCCCCATTTTAAGTAGAGAAAATATAAATAAAAGTTTAAACTTTCTCTTCTTTTTGAAAACTAGATGTTTTGGCAATCCTGGGCATACATTCTATTTGCTAACTATGATGTTAATTGAGGAGTGTACAGATCATTTTTTTGTCTCTGATGTTAAGGTATTTGTCTCATATCTATTTATCATTACAGTTACACTTGTGTTTCACATAGCAGCCTAATTTTTTCATCTCTGTTGCCTTCCTGGACCCTCAGTCACATAATCTAATTCTTATTCCACTGCATTAGTTTCTCAGATTGCCGTGAAGATTGCTATAAACTTTAAGAGACCAACACAGAGGGGTAAAGGAACTCCCCATAAAACCCGAAACTGTACATCTCCTCTTTGGATCCTGTCTGTAGTCGCAACTGCAAAAAATTACTATAAACTTTGTTGTTTAAAACAACGAGAATACTAACATCCTACTGGAGATCAGAAGTCCTAAATCAAGGTATTGCGAAGTTTTTTTTTCTTTTTTCCCTTTTGAGACTATTAAAGACAATTTATCCCATGCCTCTCTCCTAATTACTGGTGTCTACTAACAATCCTTAGTACCTATGTTGTTTTGTAGACCCATCACACCACACCAACCCTTGTCTTTGTCTTACCTCATCTTCTCAGGTGTGTTTGTGTAGCTTAAGTCTCCAACTTTCTATTTCTTATAAAGACATTTGGATTTGAAGCCTACCGTAAATCCAGAAGAATGTTTCTTGAGATCAATGAACTCAGTGATACCTGTAAAGAGCATTTCTGTAAAGACGGTCACATTTATAAGTTCTAGGGTTACTGTGTAGGTATAGTCATTTTGTGGCCAGTATTCAACCCACTATACTCCCATTTTACAAATAATACTGAAGCCAAGATAGCTTTGTGTACTCTTTACAAATCATACACCTACTTTGCAACAGTTCATTCTAGACCCTTAATGTCCTGACACTCAAAGAATTTCCTTTCCATCGTCCTATGTTGGTATTTCACTTCTGATCCATTAATGTTCTAAATAAAATATACAATAATGATAAATAATGGTATTTTGTCTTTATCTTTCTTTTTATTTTGGCTGTGGAAATAGAACATAAAAATAGTCTACTAAAATATTAAGATAATTTAAAAGTTTTTAATTGAATTTTTGTGTTTCATACTCAATATTTTGATCATATTTAGATCTATCTACACCACTCTTAAACATTCCTGCCAGTTTTTTATAAAAGTTTCATCTATTTAAAAGTTACATTTCCTTTGAAAGTTTTTGTGACTTTCTATAAGAACATGAGAAATAAGCAGGTGTGGTGGCACATGCCTGTAATCCCAGAAATTAGGAGGCTGAGGCAGGAGAATTTGAGGCTAGTCTGGACCACGTAGTGAGACTTTGTCTCAAACCCCGCTCCCCCACAAATAAAACAAAATAAAATACAATGAGAAATTAGTAAAGAAATAAATTACATGTTCATTTAAATTTGCTTGAAAAAAAATTTTTTTCAGTTCAAAACTGAGCCCTGGAATTAACTTTCTGTGCTACCTTGGGCAAGTCCCATCCTTACTCTGGGCTTCAGTTTGCCAAATATTAAACAAGGTATATGTACCTGATGATGTCTAAGGTCGCCTCTACCTTCAGTTTTCTGGGATTCCACTTTCACAGAATTATTTGCAATGTGTTTAATCAACCATTTTGACTTTTAAGAATAGCAGTTTCCAGAAGAGATAATCTTTTCTTTTCCGCCACTAGCTCTATTTCAATGGGCTTGTCTGGAACTGTCTGTAATCCTCCTCCCCTATCCCTTCTTTGCAGCCTTCTTTCACAACACACACACACACACACACACACACACACACACACACACATGCAAGCAAGCCAACTGGCAGACTAAGATGTCATCCCTGGTTTTATTTTGTTTATTTGAGATGGGGTTTCATACAGTTCAGACTTGCCTTGAACTTGCTATATATTGGAGGATGATTTGAACTCCTGGTCCTTCTGCCTCTACCTCCCAAGTCCTAGGATTACAGGCATGTGCCACCACATCTCTTTTTAGGCACTGATGGGGATCAAACCCAAATTGTATGCTTTGTATATACATTATAAACTTAGTTTCTATTTAATAGTTCAAATACATGAATTTGACTTTGCTGCAATACACAGTAAATAAAAATGAAAACAACCTTAGCTATTTAAAATTTTTACTTTGGAGATTTGAAGTGGCAAAATGCAATTAGTACAAATCTCTGCTTCTTCCCTTTCTTTTTACCTGTTCTCTTTCCCTGCGGTAGAAATTCAAGGCTTCTCGAAACATTGATATACAATCCTCCCCCACACACACACACAAACAAGATAATAAATACCAGAACTGAATTGATGATAAAAATCTGCCTGATTTTTCTTTCTTTGGCCAGAGGTATTTAAGTTTAAACCTTGGAACTGAAAGGAAATTCTAAGTGTAAATGCTTCTTTTCTTTACTTGTAAGTCTTCTCTACTCTGCCTTTTAAAGTGAAGTATCAAGAGAGAAAAATGGGGACGGGGAGGCTGGAAAGATGGCTCAGTAGTTAAGAGCACTAGTTGCTCTTGCAGAGGACCCAGGTTCAGTTCCCAGCACCCACACGGTGGCTAACAATCATCTGTAACTCCAGTTCTAAGGGCTCTGACACCCTCTTCTGACCTCCCTGGGCATTGCATAACACAAGTGCATTTACATACATGCAGGCAATATACTCATACACCTAGAATAAAAATAGTAAAGAAAACATTTTTAAAGAGAGAAAAATGAAATAAATTTATTAAAATTAAACGTCCTCTTCAGTTTAATCCTTGGTGGTTTTAGTTTAGTTTTACTTAAACTACTGGCAGAAGCTATTTCTTCTTGACAGTCCATTAGTTATCTCAGAGTACCAGGAGATGCTTAACTCTTTCATCCCTAAATCCCCCTCTTATTTGCAGAGAGAGAGAGAGAGAGAGAGAGAGAGAGAGGGAGAGAGAGAGAGAGAGAGAGATGACAAAAAGCTTTTCTTCAAATGAGTCCCTTTAAGTAAATCTGTCCTCTGGGCTGCCCTCTCAGGTTAAGTCATCCACTTTGGAGACACCTGTAGTGCAGTGTGTCAGAGCTTCATCTCCTTGCCCATTTGTTCAGTTCAGACAAAAACACTGCGAGGTCTTAAGATTTTTTTTCCACTGAGAGATGAAAAAGCATTTAAATCATATCTCTCATACATATGTATGATACCAAAAAGTCTTAATGACATTTTTTAACTTAAGGACTTTTTTTTAACTCTATCGTAAAGAAGAAATGTAGATTACATTTGACTGATACGATTTCATACTGGGCATGAACACTGACATGAAAATCGGTGTGTGATTTAATTTGGATAATTGTCTTTTAAGAAGCTTTGGAAATTCTTGACTTGGAAGTAGGGGACTTGTTACAAATTTTAACTGTGATGTTACACACACACATACACACACAAAATTGTGATTTTAAAAAAACATGAAGTTATATGCTTTGTATACATTAGGAATTTAGTTTCTATTTAATAGTTTATCTGAACATAAAGTTCTTTGTTTCTAACAAATATCCTAATGTAAAGTTTCTTTCTTATTTATAAATGTATTTATCAAAAAATCCTAAGTATATAAAATATTTAATTTATCCTTGTTAGTTTTTATTATCAACTTTTCACAACCTAGAGTGGCCTGTGAAGAAGGAACCACAGTTGAACTGTCTGATCAGACTGAACTACATTCATGTCTGTAGGGCATGTCCTGATTGCTAAAAATGTAGGAGCATCCAACCCACTCTGGGCATTACCATCCCTAGGCAGCTGGTTCTGGGCTATATAAGAAAGCTAGCTAAGCATGGGCCTTTTAGTGAGTGAATCAACAAGGAGTTCCTCCATGGTTTCAGCTTCAAGTTCCTCCTTGAGTTCCTGCCCTGAGTTCCCTCAATGATGGATTGAGACCTGGAAGTGTAAGCCAAATAATCCTTTTCTCCTCTAAGTCGCTTTTCAGCAGATTGTATAATCACAGCAACAGAAAGTAAACTAGATCAATGTTTAAGCAATTTCATGAAAATAAAATTAAAAATTCCCTGATTGCTGTGCTATTGAACTAATTTCCTCCACAGAGTGACAATTCACCTACATAACCAGCTTCTTCTCATTTGCATTTTAAGCAGCAAGAAAGCCACCCTATTGTCTAATGAACCTAGAGTCTGGCTCTGGTAAAGACAGCATTCTCTTGCTTTTTTTTCTCTTTGCACTTACTAAGGCTTTTAGCAGATATTTGCACCCCTGTAAGTTGATGGCTGCTATACTTCCTATGATTTAAAAGTTCCAGGAGAATCCAAAGCCCCCTTCTGACCTCCAAGGCATTGCACGACATGGGTGCACTCACATACATGCAGGCAATACACTCATACACATAAAATTAAAAAAATAATAAAAGAATAAAAATAATAGAAGGTGTTTCTCGAATATGAAATAGAGTCATAAAGAAGAGCTGTTGTATAATGGTAGAACTGTTGAGCTTTAGTGGAAGGCTCTTTTAGTATAAGATCATATCATCCAAAGGATCTGAGAAATATTTAAGAATCACTTGTCCTCTTCTACAGCACTATGGCTTACCACAGGGATGGAACTACTTGCTAAGGAATAATATCCTCATATTATTGAGGATATATCAATAATCCCAGATTGCTGTGATGGCCTCATCAAATGGTCCCTGTTAATCAGAGCACTCACTGATTGCCATCACTCAGGTTACCATTTAAAGCAGTCTCATATTGTTTGGTAACGAATTGTCCCAAGACTTAGTGCTAACTTTAGTTCTATATGCTAGATCTGAGACATCATCAGAAATATACCATTCCTAATAGCATGTCCTAAAATTCTAAAAGGCCATATGGCAAAAGGAAGAAGATCATACTTTTTTATTTTCTTAGAAATGGTCTGATGTAGCCCAGGCTGGCCTTAAACTCACTATGTTTCCAAGGACGACTTTGAACCCCTGATCCTTCTGCTTCTACCTCCCAAATAGCATATACCTCCCAGATAAATGCTACCATGCCTGCATGAAAGATCATAATTATTTTCTGAACATTGAAAGTTCTAATGAATGCAATATATGTGCTAAGTACATATATAGATAATAGGCATGTGTATAGTAAATATTATATGTAGTCAAGATATATGAGATGTATATATAGTTCCTTAACTGTATTTATTCAACAATTTCAATAAATTTTACTCAACAATTCCATCCAACTGTAACACTGTATATTCTCTAAAATACTCTTACATGTATCCTTAAAAGATTCTGTTTTAAGTACTTTATTTTTTTACTTTTATGTATATGAGTGTATTGCCTGCATGTATGTAAGTGCACTCATGTCATGCAATGCCTGCAGAGGTCAGAAGAGAGTATCGGATCCCCTGGAACTGGAGTTATGGATAGTTGTTAGCCACCACGTGGGTGCTGGGAACTGAACCTGGGTCTTCTGTGAGAGCAGTCAATACTCTTAACTGCTGAGCCATCTCTCCAGCCCCACATGCAGAAAATTGTGGGAATATGTGCACATGAGTGCAGATACCAACAGAGACCAGAAGAGGGTAACTGATCCCCTAGAGCTGGAATTATAGGCAGTAGTGAGCCAT
>NW_008347808.1:5737437-5743981 GCF_000622305.1 Nannospalax galili
TAGAGCCAGACTGTCTATATTTAAATCACAGATATTTTACTTCCTGCTGGTGTAATTTTAGGCAATTTTAAACATCTCTGTGCTAAAGGTTCCTTGTCAGAAAATAGGGACAATAATTGTACCTACCCCATAGGGTTGTTGTAAGGCTTTAATAAGCTAATATATAGAAGGCGTTTTGAGCAGTGCCTTGAGTAATCAGAATTATGTTAGTGTTTCCTGCTATTTTTGTGTCTGTCTTTAATATTATTTTTATAAACAGCAGAAGTATTATTGCATACCAAGGCAGTTAAAATTCTCAGACATTACATACAGACTACCTGGATTCAAATTCAGATTCTATTAATGACGTGACATTTTACACATTTTTTTGTTCTCTGTGTGTCAGTTTTATCACAAGTATATGAAATACTAGTCACATAAGGCTGCTATGACTATTAACTTAATCCATGAAAGATGCATGATACATAGATTCCCCACTTGCCTTTTTCCTGACATCTTGCCTGCAAACCCAGAGCCACGAGGTGTCTGTATGGCAGTTGTGTATTGTATATGACATATGTAACTCATCAGTCCTCTGTAGTCTAATCACAGAAGCCAGTGGTTTAGTTGTCATGGTAGTTCTTTGGTAGGAATGTATTTGTCATATAAAAGTTATTTTGGTCAATCAGTATGGTATGGTGAAATTACCATTCACTGGAGATTCAGTTCTGTTGCTAAGTAGCTTTTACAAGTGAGATTCTAGAGCCCAGAGTAATAACTTTTGCAAGAGTAAGAAATAATAGTTTCCTAGTCACCCCCATTTTTTTGTGCCCAGTAGTGCTATGTTTTCCAACCTATAATAAGTACTTCGGGTTTATATTGGTAAGACAATGTCATACCATTGTATTTAGAAAGAAAGTTGTTTCAAGTTTGATTTTTTTCCCCAGAATTACATTAGAAATTGGAAAATGCGATATACTTCACAGCTACTTCAGAAATTACTTTGTGGACTCTGTTCATTAAGCACTAATGGGGACTCTTATGAACACATTCATAGGCAAAATCTCAGTTTATGGAATGATTTTTCTTCCAAAAGATCATTTCTGGGTTATTTGCTATTTGCATGTTTCCTGTAGAAATTATGTCTGTATGGTGAAGTGCCCATGATAGCTCACAACCTGTGATTGGACTGATATATTTTATATACACTTTATAAATCATATGTAAGAATGCTGCCTTGGTACTCATAATTAAAGCAAAAAAATGTAATTGAGCAAGAACTATTACCTGAATACTAAAGAATGGGAATAGTAGAATTAATTAGAGGTTGAGGATATAGATGGGAGATTTAGGAGAGTCTTTCTGAAGAGTACTTCTAAGCCACTTTCAATGGACATTAGAAGTTGTGTCTAATTTCACTTCAGAAGGGATAGCAATCTCACTAGCATTGCACTTAAAACTGTCAGTCATGATTATAGTCATTTGGGGTACACAAATAGAACAAAAGGACTAAAGGAGGTTATCTTGAAGATACTGAGCAAGACAAAGGGAAAATAAGAACAAAGGGAGTAATATGGGTTCCTGTGAGGATACATTATAGTTTAAAGTAGAATTAGCCCAGTAAATGATAAAAGAAAAGAAATGAGGAGCTCATCTTTTATATAGAATCCTAGTAAAAACAAAGACCATGAGATTTCCATAATACCTGAGCAGCTGCTTAAGTTTTATTCACATTCCCTGCCCTACTAAACTAGCTCTTAGAGGGAAGAAATGGTTTCTTATTCATCCCTTTGCTGCCAACAATATCCTATACATTAGTGTTGAATGTATTGTATATTAAATGAAATCAGATATGATCTCATGGGTGAATTTCTTTGCTTTAATTTGATGAAGGCATTAAAAAAACTGTAAAATTATGTCCTTGATTAGCATGTGATGTATGGTACTAGTATTTACCAGGGTTGAATTCAGAATTGCAATATCACAAATAGAGAACTGAGAATCCATGAACAGTTTTGTTGGTTTGTTGATTGTCAAAGTCTCTTCTTCCCATTTCATGGATGACACTTCTCATTTCATGGATTACAGCCCTTCTGACTCCATATCTCTGCCTTGATGCAGGATCTGACCAAAGTAATTTGTAAACACTCTACACATAGGCTCACAATTGACAAACCTCTCTGGAACTTTTACAGCTTTTCACAGGAATACAGTAGCAGCATGCTGTCACCAAAAGGTGGTGTAGAGTTTGACTATTGATTCTTTGTCTTTCTCACTTTTTTCTTGTTTGACCCCTTCCCTGATGCTTTTCTGCTGGAGACAAAGCTACATGCTGAACCATGGGGAACAGACTGCAATGAAACAAGCTGCTCCCAATTTTAAATATTGCATGTTGGGGCAAAGACAGAATTCCTTTTCCTCTAAAGCTATAACATTAAAAAAATTCTGTTTGATATTTAGAGTTATTTGATCTGGCAGTTTAACAACTGTTGATGTTTTAATTGCTTCTTTAAAGGATTTCATCTACATTTTTAGCTTTATTTTTATTTTACTCTGAAGGAATGTCACTATTAGCCATCACTCTACCCACTAAGCTACCATTGCAGGATCTTGGAGTAAAATCCAATAATTACTGGAGCTGTTAACTTAAGACCCTGATGAAAAAATTGGCAGTTTCCTTTCTCTTGAGGAAGCATCTCTTCCCATGGAACTAGCAATCTTTTATTGCTCTGAATCGATTTTAAGCGAGTGTTGTGCCTTCAAGACCAGCTTTCTGTGTTCCTTTGGAAGAGTTTGAGGTCACTGTATTCTGAGTGAAAGAGGAATCTTAACTCAAACAAATGTACAATTGTAAAAATGTACTAACAAGACTTAGTGATCTTATAATCCCTTAGGATTTTAGTTCATTTTGATTTGTCTGTCTGTAAGCTTACATCTAGGACCAAATAGAATGTTTAATTGGCATGCTACTTACACACATGTAACTGGTCATTTGAATTTTCTGAACAAAACTACTTACATTCAAAGTGCTTTAGAGATGAAAGGGTCCTCTGAGATCATTTGGTTTAGCCTCTTTTAAATGCTTTAGCTTGTAACTTGTATTCATTAATAGAAAAAGGGGGTGCTTGAACTTACATCTTTGCTCTTTTGTTGTATATCCTTTGAATTATTTACATCAAGAAATATTTATTAAATACTTGCTTACTGAACCCAGTCTGAAGCAATTTTCTGTTTGGTGTTTGAGAGCCTACATACTAAAATGAACAGTACTGACAAACCATGTATTGAGTACTACATTCTGTCTTCTGAAGTTTCTGTACACTGTAACACACACACACACACACACACACACACACACACACACATGCAATTTTAAGGAGATGGACGCTAATCTCAAATTTTACTTGTCTTCTTTGAAGCAGCACTGCCAAGAAAGACTTCCTTTTGCACGAATTCTTTATCCTTGTCAAGGATAATCAAGTGAAAGAACCACTAACTGAATGATGACAGTGACTCAGGCTGGGATGGCTAGAAGGCAGAGAACTTAAGCATAGGCTGTAATATTCAGCTTTCTATTATCCTGCCATGGCTTTACCCTACCTTCTAAACACAGGGGCAATAAGACTTTATGCTTAAAGACTTAATATCTAAGACTTCATACTTACAGACCTGTACATTGTTCTCAACCACCTTTAGGAGGAAATGGAATTAATTTCTAGTTTAGCTATCCAGTTCTTCTAACGTTTGCTTTAAAAGTATTTGAAATTCAGAAGCTTCCAAATGAACTTCCTGAATTTCTAGGCTTTTTTTTCTAATACCACTTCATTAGACTTAAAATGTCAGCTTCTTATTTGGGTGATGACCATGTTTACAATACTTGGCTGTTTTATTCTTGGCATCTCAATAGATAGCTTTCAATCATTGAAAAATTGAAAATATTACTGTATGAGGAATTTTGTAATATAAACCAAAATTTTATAAATTTTGTTTATCAACTAGTTTATAAAATTATATATGCACACAGTATAATATTAGAACTTTTTTCTTGATCACTTTTACTGAGTCTACTGATGTTTATCCATCTCAGCCCTTTTCTGCCTAAAGTTTCTGTTTTAGTTTTCACTTCACTTCTCTAGACAATAAATTCCATGGGAAAAGAGACTACACTGTCTGCCTTATTCACTGCTAATAAGTCTCTATCTCCCATATACTAAACAGTACTTATCACATAAAGGGCATTCAGTATTTTATTCATTCATTCATTTTTGAGACACATCTCACTATGTAGCCAGGCTTGCTTCAAACTCATTCCTCAGTTTCCTAAGTACTGGAACTACAGGTGTGTGCTACCATGCTCATTTTAATATTTATTTTTTGAAACAGTCTATAGTTTTAGCCTAGTTCCCCTGTTTGTTTCTGTCTTCCCTCTAGCTGGACTTTGCCTAGTTATTGATAAGGTACAAGGTTCTCTATAGGCTTTTGTTTATGTTTGATATTAACTACATCTGGTAATTCCCAAACACCTATTTCTGGAAACATTTCTCTGATCACCTACTCTTGAAGTGCTCTCCGCTCACACCAGATTTGTCTCCAGAGTAATCATTCTCCATTGTTTTTGATTCACTCTTATCTATTGTTCACTGTTTTGCCCAGATTGTCTTTTGGTCAAAACATTTCATGCATGTACCATCCAATCATGCCAGTCTCCTATTTGATCTTCTGTAGAGTATAAACTTAGGTTTATGCCTTTATTTGCATAATAAAGTCCAATTCCTACATACCACCAATTCAGAAACAGTAGCAAGGTTCTTTAAACATAAGGACAAAAGGCAGCAGAATAATTCTTTTTTTTAAAGTAATTTTTAAAACGTGACATTGAGGTGATATTGTGAAAGTACTTTCCAAAAGTTAAATTTTCAAGTGTCTGTCTTCTCTTTTCTCCTGTAGATATCACACTGACACATCTACCATTTGAATTGAATTTTGTGGAGCTTTTGAATTGGAAGTTTTGACACAGAATACTGTGGCTTTCAGAATGTCTTTGTGTCTTTGTATTATTACCTCCTGAGAACTGGGATGATAGGATATATTACAGTGATTCTGTCTGTATTACCAATCAGCAGTGCAAATTGATAGCAGCACCATAAAGTCAGGTTTATTGGCAAGCACACACACACACACACACACACACACACACACACACACAACCCCACAGGTTGTTAGAGTACAAGTTCTACACTATGTCTTTAAAAATACTTACAGCTAAAAGTAATGTCTTCTCAGTTTTTCCACACATAACTTGTAACATAGAAGACATTCAACTAAGTGTATTGCAAACTTAAAATTGTTGCCTGGATGACAATTTTATTTCCAAGCAGGGAATTGCTACTCTGATAGTAAATCTGAACATGAAAGAAAAACTGCTTGGTGAGATAGTACAGATAGGGACCTTGGGAAAAAGGGAGTGTGCCATCTTAGAATTTGGTATAATGAAGGAAGTGATATTGATCTATTAAAGGCTTTAAAAAACTGTAGTAGACTGAAATACAGGTATATCACCCTGATACTGACATACTACATTTTAAAAATGATCAAAAGTCTTTCAATATTATCCTATTTTCTGGACAATGGAGAAGGAAAGGGATTGTCTAAAACAGTGATACTCTTTTTTTTTTTTAATTATTCCATAGGGAGGCAATTTTTAACACATTTTTCCAGGAATGACTTAAAGAAGGTTATACAAAAATATATGTACAATGAAGTTTAAGGGGAGAAAAATAGGAATAAAAAATCAAAGACCAAAGGATTTGCCAACATGGGGTCAAGATTGGAGGAATAATGAAGGTTTCCATTAGCTCTGTTCTTTTTTTTTTAATCCTAATGAGTTTATTGGGCTTGCTAGCAGAGCTTAGGGTGGGGGTTTATTTATGGAAGAGTGGGTACCCCCCATTTACGGCTACCCTGAAAGTCCACACTCAAATATAGATCCTGTGACTTCCCAGAGCCATACAAAATGGCAAGAGAGGTGCCTCATGGCATTCTTGGCTTATATATCTTCAGCCCCCACCCCCCGCCCAGCACACACCAGAAGGAACATGACACAAACTTAGCACTTACTCCAGAAAGTACAAGAAAAAGAAAACATAATTAAGAAAGAAATTGAAGTTCAAGCTGGATAAGAAATGTGAAAAGATATGTCTTCTTTATTGAGTATCCAAGCCCAGAAAAACTGAATCTAAGGGTATTAAAAGAAGTTGTAATCACAAAACTACTCCAAGGTGAGCATCCCTAATCTGTGTGGAAAACAGTGGCATAAGCCTATAATCCAGTACTTAGGAGTCTGAGACAGGGGGATCACAAGTTCAAGGCCAGCCTTGGCTAAATAATGAAAGTCTATTTCAAAAAATATCTAAAATGCAAAATGCTCCAGAATCCTAAACTATTTGAGGACCAACATGATGCTACAAAAAGAAAATCCCATATGTGACAGGTTGAAATCAAAGCACACATATTAAAACTGTTTAAGATTATTTTCAGGCTATGTGTGTAATACATATATATATAT
>NW_008347808.1:5744256-5745394 GCF_000622305.1 Nannospalax galili
AACCATTAGAGTTTTGTGTTTAGACTTGCATCCTACTCCCAGGATATCCCATATGAAATATACAAATATTCTTTTTAAAAAAAATATCCTAAATTTAAAACATTTCTGACCCCAACTATTTCAAACAATGAATACTCAACCTGTACTCCAGAATTTAAGGCATCATATGAAGGAGAAGTTCTAGAAGGCAAGAAACAGACAAAAACCTTTTTTCCCAAACTAAGAGGCTGGGAGTGATTTGCAAATACTATGTCTCTATAAGTTTTACCATTATTCTCAGCATAATTCTAAAAATATCTTATTCAGTGAAATGCTTTATAGGCATACATTGAAGAAAATAATTGTCACCAGGACCTTCAAGTTCATTCTCTGAGGATAAGTCACTAAAGAAAGAATATTTCTGCATCATTTCATGATAGGGTTAGTAAATTAGACTTTAAAGAAAGATATCATAAATAAATGGGGATCTACTAAGACAATTAATTCTGTATCTTGTGTTGTCCTTGTGGAAAAGAAAACATAAGAGAATTCTAATAGCAATTTTTGCAGGGGTGGGTTGGTGTATTACAGTTATTTAAACTTTGTGTGTTTGTTGTGACCTAGAGACAGATATCCAGTAGTTCACCATAGATCACTATCCCATTCAACTTCTTATCAATAACTTGAGCAAAAGTAGTGAATAATACATATTCAGTAGTGAGGTCATTGAAAGATTTAAATAAATATTTAAAAACCTTAGGTATATCAGCAACAGTGACAGCAACAGAAGTCCCATTAAGCTCAAGCCATACAAAATCCCAGCATTAGACATGGAGAAGTGGGTAAGAAACCTCAACCCTACCTGAAGAACTGCTGGCAACTGATGACTGCTGGGAAGAGGAGAATCAGTTTTATGTAGGGGTGAGACTCTTGATAGGTTGGCCAGGTTCCAGTGAATGAACCAGTGGACTGCAGGGCATTTGGGGACACAAACCCAACTCTATAGGCCTTTAGAGTACAGAAATTTGGTGGGAGGTAGAGATACAGGAGGGTATCTAAATATGATCAAAATATATGAGATTCAAAAAAATTAAAATTTAAAAAGAGAATAAATTTTTAGAGATAATATTATATTTATATATTTAGAATCTGTTCATTG
>NW_008347808.1:5745436-5773428 GCF_000622305.1 Nannospalax galili
ATTATGCACTACATTTCCACCTGTTACAGATACTATGTAAAATAATACTGTAAAAACTGGTATTTCATACCTGACAAATGAAACATAATGAAACTGCCATTAGAACTTTTAAAAATTCTTAATGTTTTTCAGATGTTTGTGTATAAATACACATAATTCTTTGTGTAACAGAAATCTATGTGGTCAGTAGCACTAGGTAAAAAAGCTTTAAGACAAAAAACAAAACCTATAGACTTTACCCCATCTCAGCTATGTTATGATTTTAATAAATATACATTGGGCAGATCTATTAATGACATTTATAATTTATCTGAAGAATAAACGAGTTTACACTGATAGTAACAGACAGATCAGTATTTAGAATGCTAGCATTGAGGATACATACTGAGTTTAAATGATTATTATTTGAAACATTATGTCAGAATTCTTACCTCAAATGGTCTTATTTGATCTTTCTTTTCCTTATAGTAAGCTAAACTTTTAAAAAGAAAACAATATAACACAAGTACCTACATATGTAGTGTTTAAAATTCTGGGGTTCCATCATCATCTTATAACCTTTTAAGAATTGTGATTCCAGCTAGAGAACCTTACTTACTGATCAGGCATGATGTGATGAATAGGCAACTGCAAGCTTCCATTACCAAGGAAGCCATTCACCCTGATGCACTGAGATCCTCTGAAACTGTGAGCCAAAATAAACTTATCCTCCCCTTTTTTAAAAAAAAAGGACATAAAAGGAAACCTGGTGTATATAGAGAAAATTAAGATGAGATAATTGAGAGCAAAGGGGGGAAGCACAGAAAGGAAGACTTGTTACTATAGAACAAATTTTCTAATAAGTTTTAAAAGTTACTATCACAAGGGTTTGTCTAATCAGATAGTGAGCTCACTCTTTTTCAGTAGAGGAATTAAACCAGAAACTAGATGACTGATTATTATGGTGACTCACTGGGAAAAAAAAAGTTTAGAAAAAATGAGTTCTAATATCCTATTCAACTATGAGAATCTATGATACTGGCAGGTTTTAAAAATGTTTACTTAACATTCATGGTTATAATGTGTTTGGATCCAAGAAACCCCATTCTCTCTCCTCCAGTTCTTCCCCTATCTTCATCCACTTTTTCTTCCCAACTTCATATACTCTCTCTTTTTTTAAAAAAAATGATATTCACTGAGTTCATTTAGTGCTGCCTATGTGTACATGGGTATGAGACCGACTCCTGGAGCATGCTTGTCTCTCAGAGCTCACATCTCTGAAGAAACATGACTTTCTCCCAGTAGCCATCATCTGCCAATAGCTCCTCAACTAGGCGTGGGACTTCATTAGATCCTCCCCGATCCATACTTAGATTTGGATTGGGTTGATCTTGTACAGGCCTTGTGCATACAGTCCCAGCTGTGTGAGTTCATGTGTGTGACTGCTGTTATGTCTGGCAAATACTGTTTGGATATATTCACTCCATCCGTCTCTTACAAGCTTTCCACACCCATTTCCACAATGATTCCTACATCTTGTAGGGAGGGAATGTGATACAGATGTATAAATGAGAAAATTTATTAATTCCAAAGGGCTTTGTACATATGAGATATGTACTTTACTACTGAGCTACATCCCCAGAACCCATAGATATTCTGCACATGAATCTTTTCCCTTGTGTTAATTTTCCCTCTTCTCACCCTCTTTTCTTTCCTTCATCAATACCCATTAAAAAGATGTATTAAATTAGTAGTGTCCCCATCATGGTACTCAAAACTCTAAATGTTTATACCTCTTTACAAAATACTATTTATGCCATTAGAATAAACTATAAATGGACTTACTCTTTTCTTTTGCATATATGTGTTTGGAGAAATAAGCATGACAATCACATTTTTAGAAAGTCATATTTATTTTGTAACAGTGGTATACTGCCCTGTTTCCACTGTTCATCCAGTGAAAGAATCTCTCTCGTAGAAATATCAAGCACTACTTTATAATTTAGGGTATTACCTGAAAGCATTCTAGTATTCTATATTAAACATCTGTGGGTTTTATATATATATGAATTTCTCTTAGGCTTTTTTCCCCATTTCTGGTTTAGCCTAATTCATTTTTAATTATGATGATGGTAATGTACCCAGAAAGTTTGGATAAAGTGAAATGTTTTCTTTAGAATGAATGTTTGCCATTGTTGTCTCTTTTAAGTGCATAATTGGACAGTTATTGAACCTAGACATTTTCATAATTATTACCTGTTCTTTTCTCAGTATTTGTGAACTGAATACACACTACCCACAGATACTGTGGGTATCCTTGATCTTCTAGAAGTTTCTTAACATTTTCCAACTTCCTGCTAACCTTTTTAGGTTCCTACTATTTTTCAGCAGTGAGTTTCATTTCATAAAAGGAAAAAAACATCTCTTTCCTTCTTTTCCAATGACATTTCTGAATAATACCCTAACAAAGTCTTTATAGAATGGACATTCTTAGGTATTTTTATGTTGAAAGTAAAGGTGAGAAACTTTAATAAATTCAAACTGTTCTCCTTAATGTACTAACTTACTCACTCTTGGGAAAGTTTAGCATCTTCTCTGTCTCATATGTTTCATTTTGTAGTGTTTTAGATTATGTGGTGTAGTAAATTTAAAACAGTGTCACAACAGTTGCAAGTCTATGTGAAAATTATGTTCTGAGCCCACTCTGTACTAGCCATTCTGCTAATATTAAGGTGTAATAATGAGTAAAATAGACAAAGTGCTCATCTTGCTAGAACTCTTGTTGGTGTACTAGAGATGTCACACAACTAAATAAGCAACAATAAAATGAAAAGCTAAATGTGGACATAAGAGGAAGTTTAGGTTGCTGTGGGATCTCATAATAGCAATACCTAATCTTTTTAGGATACAGTAAGACAGACAAGACCCTAAAAATGAAAGTTTAGATTCTAATTCCACTTCTGCTAATTTGTGTAGCTTCCTTGGCATTGATTCTGTCTGGCTTGTTTTCTCACAAAAGAAATAAATATGTTGGGCATGACTATCTTCAACTTCTTTTCTAATTGGTTAAATATTTGGTCTCAATAGTGATGCATGATAAATACAGACTTTTAGGACATACATGAGTTTGACCCCCCTCTGGGTCCAAGGTCCAACATGTATAAAAGTGAATATTTCAGAATACTGATGAGAGAATTAATATTATTAAAGATTTATTTATTTATGTTTATGTGTATGAGTGTATTGCCTGCGTGTATGTAAGTGTACCCATGTAATTTAATGCCTGCATAGATCAGAAGAGGACATTGGATCCCCTGGAATTGGAGTTTTTGATGGTTGTTAGCCACCATGTAGGTGCTGGGATCTGAGCCCAGGTCCTCTGGCAGAGAAGCCAGTGCTCTTAATCACTGAGCAATCTCTCCAGCCCTTATTAAAGATTTCTTTTTTTATTTTGTTTATGTGTATGAGTGTGTTGGCATGTGCATGTGATTTCAAGTATCTGTGGAGGCCAGAGGGTGTCAGATCCCGTGGTGCTAGAGTTATAGTTCGTTATGAATTACCCAGCATGGGTACTGGGAACCAAACTTGTGTCCTCTGCAAAAGCAGAAAAAATTCTTAACCTCTAAACCATCTCTCCAGCCCCATTCTTTTTATTTTAAATTTTTATCAAGTCAAATGAGTTTATTTTATTTTTATTTGTTAAAACAAGTTCTCACTATATAGCTCTGGCTGGCCTCAAACTCAGAAAAATCCATGCCTCTTCCTCCCAAGTGCTGGAATTAAACGCGTGTACCACCATGCCTGGCCTGGTGAGGAAAATTAAATGAAATCAAACATGCAAGATAGGCATTACAGGGAGACCCCAGAATAAACATCAACCATTTTCCTTTTATGCCTATTTCTATCAGCAGTAAATGATTTAAGATACCATTCTTTGAATAAAATGCCCTTATTATAAAACATAATGCAAAATTTATGTGAATTTTTAAGCTGAACCAGAATAATTTTCTGTTTTGGCATATACCTCCCGACAGTAGTGGCATTACTATCTTCTGCTTCAATGTGTCCTTTCATAATGAAGAAAAGTTTTGAGAAGCACTATGTAAAAGTATGTATTATAGTGACTAGTACATAATGAAACTGCAATAGATGATAGAGAATAACCTTTAATATAAACTCAGATTTGGGGAGTGCTCATCATAGATTAGATAGATGATAGATAGATAGATAGATAGATAGATAGATAGATAGATAGATAGATAGATAGATAGATGGGGGAGAGAGATTGCAATACAGGGATCATTTGCACTTTTTGATTTAGAGACCTCTCCTTTGTTTGTTTCCCATAAAATTATTCTCCTGGTCTCACAACAACTTCTTTAATTAACTTCTATTTTTAAGCAATCTTTGGTGTGTGGCTGTGGAAATAAACCTTCCTAAAATCCAAATAAATTACATCCATTGATTTTTTTTCCCATTGACCACATCCTTATTTACCTCCTCAATGAACTCTTAAAAATTAATCAACATGGTTTCCACTTGTAAAATAATTCACTGGGAAGATGTTGCTTCTTCCTAGTGAATTATTGCCATGTACACATTTGTTTACGTGGATAAAGGTGTTTAAACTCCAAAGTAAGAGTATTTCAGAGTCACAGTAACCTAGGTAAAGTTCAAGTCCTAGTATGTGTTTTTCTTGGTAAAGAAATATAAATAAACAAGATCCACAGATAAGCCTCAAAGTTTCCTTTATCTATTACTATTCCTTAGTCAGAGCTACATGCCAGAAGAGGAAATATGACTAATTCCATTTTTTATCTGATCAAATCATCCTAGATTAAATTCATTTTATGTTGCTTTTTATTCCAAGTTTCCCTGCCACTTAGATTTTCCATTTGTTTTGTCTTGAGATAGGGTCTAATCCAGCCTAGCCTTGAGTTCACTGTATAGCCCAGCAGTATCTAGAAATTACACTGCTCCTGCCTTATCTTCCTTCCTACTAGTATTACAGGCATATGCTACCACACCCAGCTAACTTTTAAAACACAGTATTATTAGTATGTTTTAAGGCAGTCTCAGGTTGTCATATGCAGTATGCTTTATTATAACTAAAAGATCACAAGTTCATTGGACATGGTGGTACACCCTTGTGATCCCAGCACTTGGAAGGTAGAAACTGGAAGACCAGGAGTTCAAGTCTCTAGCCTAAGATACATAACAAGTTCCAGGTCAGCCTGAGCTACATGATATGTATCTCAAAAAACAATCCCCTTCAAAATTCTAATGACATTCTTCACAGAAATGGAAAAGGCAATCTTAAATTTCATATAGAAGTATAAAAACCAAAGTCAACCTAAACAAAAAGAATAGTGCTGGCAGTGTCACCATCCCTGATTTTAAGTTATACTACAGAGCAATAACAAAATCAGCATGGTACTGGCACAAAAACAAACATGAACATCAATGAACAGAGTAGAGGATGCACAAATAAATCCACACAGTGGCAGGCACCTGATTTTTTACAAAGATGCCAAAAATATATGCTGGTGAAAAGATAGTGTCTTCAACGAACACTGTTGGAAAAGCTGGGTATCTGCATATAGAAAATGAAATGATCCCTGTCTCTGACGTCACACACCATTCAGTTCCAAATCAATCAAGGCCTTAATGTAAGACCTGAAACTCTGAAAGTCTTAGAAGAAAAAAAAACAGTAAGGAAAATGCTTCAAGATATAGACATAGATAAGGAATTTCTGGCTCCTGCCATCTTTCCTTTCCTGACTTCCCTCCCTCCCCCACACCATGGTCCCTTGCATGTTCCTCCCTCCTCTTCTCCCTGCCAATTACTCCCACTTTTTCCACCTCCCTCAGATAACTTCTGTTCCCTACTATCCCCCTTTCAGGTTGTTTCTTTTCCTTTACCTCAATGTATCCTTTGCCTTTACCTGGCTCCTGGTGTTACATCAGAATTTATATACTCACATAAAAGGAATTGGTGCTACAAAAAAATACAAAGACTATAACCTATATTTGACATAAAACTCCATTAAACTGGTTTTAATATTAGACTAAGAAGCAAAGGAAGTTCCTAGTCTGAAAAAAAGAGAAAAGAAAAAAGATTGTTCTTTCATCACCAGACTTAGTTTTCCAAGCAATATACACATGAAGCAATTATGATGCCAATATATGAAATATAGCAAGGTTCATAACCAAAATGAATTATCAATAATTCTCATGTAGGAAACACTTGGATTTTCAAACATGAGTTTCTCAGATTGAAGAGTCAGGCCTTGCTTTTCAAAAGTTTATTTAAACAGACAGGATGCCATATAGATGTATGTGGGCAGGACTTTTAAGTGCAGAAAGCTCATCTCATTCAGAAATCATGTGCATGAGGGTGGGGAGTTAGAGAACAAGAGTTCTTGTAAGAGGTGGGGTTACTTCTGTGAACCAAAGTTCCTGGAGAGAAACCACACCTTACACTGAACCTTCTACAAGGATGATTAACTTATTATAATTTCAGTGATTGTGGAGAGGTTGGAATGTTGCAGATCAAGAATCTAATTACAGTTTATGATGAGCTATCTAGAGCCCCCTTACTAGCCATTGTTTGTCCACCTTGTGTCTGATCTAGCATCCTTGTGAATTTTTGGAATGTGTTAACAGATTACTGGCTTCCACCAACCAAAAGGCTGAAATGGCCATTGTGTGATATCTGAAGCCCACAGCAGAGATTTCCCTGCTTCGCTATAACCTGCCTACCTGAGGTTTCCACCAGTGTACTGAAGTGTCTTGATTGATGATTTTTTTGTTGTTGTTCCATAACTATAAAACTTCAGGAAACTGTTAGCACATTGGAACATGATATTTGGGGAAATGTGACTGACTGTGTGTTCCTTGGCCATGGTCACTCAATTTGGCTCCAGAATAAAGTATCCGTTATCACCTTTGAGGTTAAAAAAAAGAAATTAACAATAAATGTTGACTAGGATATGGACAAAAGGGAACCCTTATACACTGCTGGTAGAAAATAAACTACTTCGGCCACTACATGAATCAGTATGAAAGTTTCTCAAAAAACTAAAAATAGTTCTACTATATGACTCAACTCTACCACTCCTAGGTGTTTACCAAAGGACTCCAAGTCAATATATCACAGAGATGCTTGCACATCAATGTTTACTGAAACACTGTTCACCATAGCTAAGTTATGAAAACAACCCAGGTATCCAAATCACAGGAATGGATAAGGCAAACTTGGCATATATATGTATATGTAGCTCAAAAAACTATCCCCATCAAAATTCCAATGCCATTCTTCACACACACACACACACACACACACACACACACACACACACACAATATAAAAATGTAATGCAGTGCCGGGCATGGTGGCGTGTGCCTTTAATCTCAGCCCTCAGGAGGTAGAGGCAGGTGGATCTCTGTGAGACTGAGGCCACCCTGGTTCACATCGTGACTTCCAGGTGGGCTGTGACTAGGGAGACCCTGACAAAAAAAAAACCAACAAAAAGACCAGAAAAAAAATGTAGTGCAGTAGCTAGAGATATAGCCCAGTGGAAGAGCACTTGCCTACTATCTCACATGTAGCAAATAATGTTAGCTACATGTGAGATATTTTTCTCTTCTTTTCTGTGTGCAAGTGGAGATAATCATATTATGAAAAATAAGCCAGTATCAGAAATAGAAATAGTATATATTTTCTCTTACTTGTGGTTCCCAGATTTTATATAGATATATAAAATCATGTATGTGTATATGACATGAAAGTAGAAGCAAGCCTGTCTAGGAGAACAAAGAGAACTATGGGAAAGGGAACAGAAGGGGAAGGTGAGAGTATGGGGGAAATATGTTCAATGAACGAAACATACTTATATGAAAATGTTCTTATATAGCGCAGTACCATGTACAATGAATGCACATAATGAAACATTTGAAAATAAAAAGGATAAAAGATAAAATATACAAACCCTTATGCAAGGATGAAATATATTTTGAAGTTATCTTTTCATGCATATTTTGTTCTGTATTATCTGTAATTTACAAAGTTCTGCACAATGTAGAATTTTAGTAACTATTTAATTAACTGTATACCTCCTAATGGCTGTAACTACATTGAAAGGGGGCAAATAAATAGTAGCAGAAAAGGAAATAGAATGGAATTTATGATGGTAAATTATTGTAAGGCTAAATTATCACCAAAATGGCTTATTTCCCAATATTGAGACTAAACTAACCTATCCTTTTTGCTAAAGGAAACTTGATTCCTATTGAAAGTCAAAGGTAAGTTGAACAGTCTGCAAAGGTATCATTATTCCGCCTGAGCTATGAGACTCTGCATCCCCCCACCATCAAAAAGAGAGAGAAAGAAATTATTATGAAATAACCTGCCTTACTGTGAGGTGACAGTTCTTTCAGAGTGTATTTACCTATTTCCTACAAAGAGAACGTTCACTCTTCACTCCAGCAAAATGATTTAGTATCCTTTCAATTTTGTCAAAACCATTTTTAAACTCCATGTTAGTTTGTGAAGGCTACATACTGACTGATTTGAAAAAAAGTCTCTGAAGGAATTAAACATAAAGTTCTTTTGGAAGCAACTGGTTGCATTAAATCTAAATAAATTTATTTTTGACATATACTGGGAGTATTTGTGACTGCTTAACATTAGGAACTATAATAGATTTTGTAATCTAGCAGGAGCTGAAACTTGATAAATGGTCACTGATGATAAAAACCCATGGTTGATCAATAATTAACCATTTGGAGTTATAAACATGGGATAGAAAAGGCACTGTTGATTTAGCATGTTTTTGTTCCCACTACAAAAAACCATTGGGTATATTTACAAACACATAGATACCAAACATAAGTAAGATTACACCTGGGCTGTACAACTTCTCCAAACTCATTAACTGAAAAGATATAGATTAATTGGAGGGAGTTCAGAGAACAGTAACAAAAATGATTAAGTGGCAAGAGGGATTGATTTATGAGCAAAGATGAAAAGAATTTTGCCTATAAGATTTAGCTAAGTGATGACTAAGGGGGAAAGGGGTGGGAACACAACTGTCTGAAGGGTATAAACACCGAGGAGAGAAGAGAATAATTTACCATGCAACATGAGAATATAAATAGGGCTAATAAGCTGTAATTACCCAAAGGAATAACAGAATAAATACTTCAGGGAACTCAGAATCATCAGACTGCCAACTTGTTTCTCAAAGAGACAGATACTTCTAGTCTTGTCCAGATTAACAAGTATGTGGTGTGAAATAATCATTTGATGTCACATAGCTTCCATTTCCCCCCACCCTCTTCAATGGTTCTGCCTTTTATGTCACTATGAGATAGATCAAGTTTAGCCAAGTTTACAGTTCCACACCGTCTTGGCTTTTTAGCACTGGTAGATCTTTCAAAGTTAAATTCTAATAGTGACCATATAAAGAATTCATCCTTTTGAATTTACTGTGAATTTAGTTGTAAAGTACCAGAAAAAGGGATTAAACATGGAGGTGGCAAAATCTTGGATTTTGTTTAAGATTACAAACAAACCAGAATTCATAGTGTTTATGTTTGCGTCTCCAATAATTTTTCAAACTATAGTTCATGTTGAGAATTCAATTAAGTGTTATTGGAAGAAAAGAGGCGCTAAAAATAAATCTTTGTAGGCTTCATGATTTGTGTAAAGTTTGGAATGCGGTTCTTCAGAAAACAAATTAGTCTGTGGGTAACTGCAGGCTAAGTTATTTGGCTAATTCCTATTGTGCTATCATGACATTCCAAAGCATTGCTGCCTAAGATTTTGCATGTCACTGCAGTGAAAGCAGCTTCTTTTGTATGCACACTTTTCTCCATCTTTTCCTTTGTGTTGAGAATCTTCACAGGGTGATCCAAATCTGGAAATACTGTTGCTGGGGGGTCGAATTGAATATTTTTTCCTTCATCATTGTGTTGACATGTTCTCCTGGTTTTACCTTACATTTTATACTTCCTTGTCAACATTTTGGGAGTAAATAATATCTTATGACATTTTATTCATTTTGATTGTTTCAATTTTTACAGTGAGGAGGAGTTTAAAACCAGGGACTCACATATACTAGGCAAATGTTCTACCATTGAGCTACATTCCTAAATACTTGAAATTTAAAACTTTTTAGAACAGTTTTAGATTTCCATAAAGTTGTAGCGATTCAGACTTTTTATATGATCCATCCCTGGTGTCCTTTATTACATTAGTACATATCTGCCATACCAAATTAGCTAATACTAAATGCATTCTTATTAACTAAAACTCATACTCTATTCACATTTCTTTAGATTTGACCCAATATCTGTTTTCCTTTCCAGCAAGATGTCATAGTGTATTTCATCAAGTCTCCTTCATTTCTCCTTGACTGCCACAGTTTCTCAGGCTTTCCTTGTCTTGAATGACCTTAACAATTTTGTGCAATATTGTAGGAATTTTGTAGAATGTTCCCTAATTAGGACTAATCTGATGTTTGTTTCATGACTGGGTTTTTGGAATTAAGATCACAGAAGTAAAATGCCTTTCTAAATACATCATATCAAAGGTACATACACAGCTTATGGTCAGAGTTAACCTTAGTCACGAGGTCAAGGTACCGTTTCTCAGATTTTTGCACTGTAAACTTATTTTCTTTTAATACTTTATTCTTCTCAGGGGAGTAATAATGTGTAGCCCCCACTTAAGGACTGAGAAATTACATTTCATCTCATTAGGGGTGAAATAGCTACGTAAGTTAATATGGAATTCTTCTACAAGGTTGACTTATCTGACCCTATATAGATATATGAACATATATTATGTGCAACTAATATATACAATTTGTGTGATTTGTATCAAAAATAGATACTGGGTTTTTACATTGGGTTATAATCCAGTACTACTTTGTTTTGTCGTTCAACTGGAACCAGCATTGGCAATTAGGAAGTCTGTTATTTTGTTCCTGTGCTACCTTGATACGTTCACCTTCCTGTGTGGTTTATTGAATATCTCTTAACTTTATGGCATTATAAGTTGCTATAAGCTCATGTGTATGTTTCCTGCTCTAGTAAGTCCTATAATTAATCAAATTTTCTAAGGTTCTCTGATTCCTTTTATTTAACAATGGTATGAGAAAATAAGATCCTTTTTTAACTCAATTAAAAATTTCAGAAATTTATTTACAAATCTAAAATAATGTCAAAGGGGCTGGAGAGATGGCTAAGTGGTTAAGAGCTCTGGCTGTTCTTGCAGAAGAGCCGGGTTCAAATCACAGTACCTACATGATGGCTAACAACAGTCCATAACTCCAGTTCCAGAGGATCCAATGTGGGCACTACAGGACATGGGTGCAATTACATACATGCAAGCATAATATTCATACACATAAAATAAAAACAAAAAAATAATATCAAATATAGAAATTGAAAAAGAAAGAAAAATACATTATTATTATTATTTTAAAAGTACATTTTTGGTTTAGGGGGGATTTTTTTTTAATCCTGTGACAAATTTTAATGTATGAAATATAATTGAAGAAACTTCGAGGCTAGAGCCTTAAGATATAGTAGCTTCTGCTTTTAAAAAATTTATTGAATTTTTGTGTATTTCGTACAGAACATCTCAATCAATCTTAATCATCTTTATACCCCCTTCCCCACTGGCACTTTCCCATACCCCCCCCACTGGAATTCTTACATTCTGTCATTTGTGTTAAGGCCTATTGTGTCAAGTTAGTCCCCAGATGTTCCTCAGTATAAGCTCATCTACTGAAGTATGATCAGCTTATCCAGAGTACCTTGCTTTAGGAAGATCAGCTCTTCCTCCCCTAGCAATAATCAGTTGCCAATAATTCTTCAGCTAAGATTGGAGTCTGCTGTCCATCTCCCCAGTTCTATGCTGGGTTATTGTCTGCTTGAGTTTGCATGGGTCTTGTGCATGCTGACACTATTGCTATGGGTTCAAATGAGCAGTGTCCCAGGAGCTTGTAGTACTCTATTTCCATATGGTCATGCACCTCCTCCCAGGCTCTTACAGTCTTTCTGCCCCCTCTTCCAGGATGTTTCCTGAGCCCTGAGTGTATGAAGTTTAATATAGGATTCCTGTCCAAGGACCAGCATTTCTGGAGACTCTTAATCTCTACACTTTGGCCATTTGTGACCTTTTGTGTTTCTGGCCCTCTGTTGCATGAAGGAGCATCATTAGCGAGAATTGAGATATTCATTAGTGTCCTCTCTACCCCTTGTTCTATGGTCTTGTGAGCCTTAGGTATAGAGATTGCATTGTAGATGTGCCACTTTGGCTTGGCCAATTCACAATGTCTGTGTGTGACCAGTTGTGGTACTCTGTAATAGTCTCTGTCTGGTGCAAATGAAGCTTCTTTGATGAGTGGTGACTGGGATATTCATCTGTAAATATAAGGATACATATTTTGCACATAGTAAGAAATTGCATTAGTCTAGAGATGTGACCGTTTTGGGTTTTTCTCTAAGATCTATGACCTCTCCAGCCATGTGTGTTTGGCTTTGTTTACAGTACCTCACATGATTTTCCTCCCATTGAGTGGGCTTTTAGTCCAATTAGGTAGCTGTTGATTGCCCCCAAGATAAAAGTGCCACTGCTGCACCAGTGTTGTATTTTGTGCTGGTCATTGATGTAGTTATTTGAAGCTGGTGTTGGATCATTGATTGATGTTCTTAGCATGTTGCATAGTGGGATTTTTTTTGAGAACCCTAACTTTCCTGGAACTCAATGTGTAGACCAGGCTAGCCTCAGTCTCACAGAGATCCTTCTGCTTCTGCATGCCAAGTGTGGAGATTAAAAGTGTGCCATCACCATGCCCAGCCATAATTTTTTTAAATTTTATTGAGGTTTTGTGATTTTTAGACAATATCATTTCATGGTATTTAGATGCCCTCCCCTATCCCCACCTCTGCTCCCCCGCTACCCCTACCCAATTATATATATATATCACAGCCTATAGAATCTTGTTTGTGTCCCCAAATGTCCGTCAGTATGGGCCCATCCACTAGACCCACCGAGAATCCTATTCCTACTGTATTTCCCTCTCCCAGCAGCCATCAGTTGCCAAAAATCCCTTAGATTGGGTTGAGATGCCTTACCCACTTCTCCATGTTTGTTCTGAGATTTTGTATGGTTTGAGCTTGCGTACTGTCACCATTGCTGTGAGCTCATATGTGTAACTGACCAGCTATCTGGAAGACTGTTTCTTTGTGGTCATCTGCCCCCCTGTGGCTCTTGCATCCTTTCTGTCTCCTCTTCCACAATGATCCCTGAGCCTTAGGAGACAGAGGTTAGATATATGTGTTCTATTTTGGGTTAAGCAACCTGTAGCCTCTTGTTCTCTGCACATTGGCCAGCTGTGGATTTCTGTTTTAATCACCAACACTGCATGAGGAAACATCTCTGGTGAGGGTTGAGAAATGCATTCGTCCTATCTGTGAAGGCTGCATTGAAGAGTGTCACTTAGGGTTAAGTATCTCACAGACACTATTCTCTAGATTCGACTAGTTCTGGAACTCTGTAATAGTCTTCATCTGTTCCAGAAAGAAGCTTCTTTGATGGGGGGAGGTTATACTTGTCTGTAAATATGAGGATGCATATTTAGAATATAGTAAGAAATTATGTTGGTCTAGGGATGTGGCAAAAGTCTGTTTTTCTCTAAGATCTGTGACCTTTCCAGCCATGTGTATTTTGCTGTGTTTACAGTACCACACGTGAGTTCCTTCTAATTGTATGGACCCTAATTCCAATTAGACAGCTGTTGATTACCCTCAAGATGAAAGTGCCACTACTGCACCAATGGCAAGTTTGCTGGTCCGGTCATTGTTTTTTATTAGGCTTTACAGCTGGGTAAGACCATCGATTGGTTTTCTCCCTTGGCAGCTTGCATAGTATCCTCTGATACCATGAGAGCTAGTCTTCAGGGAGGAAGCTTCCAGGTCAGTTCCAGCTCAATTGTTCCAAGTTCTGTATCCAACATGTGGCCTGTCTTCAACTATAGGCTCTTACCTTCAAGCTCTGAGAAGCAATCAAGGACTGTGGCAATAACATGTGTTATTTTGGGAGTCTCCAACAGAATTAATATCAAGTATATGCAAAGAAGACATAAAACAAAGAAGCAAGAAAACAAATGACCCAATTAAGTTCAAAAGAAGAAATAACAATACTAAGAAACACCTTTAAAATGTTCAACATCCTTAGTAATTAGATAAAATAAGATCTTGTCATTGATGCTTATTGCTACTGGGTATAATTCTAGCTCTTCTCAGCTGATAGAAGAAAAATGTGTATGTGTTTACCTATATACATATATAAGTACCTATAATATTTTTATATCTAATCTTCTGTGTTAGTTATTTTTCTTGATGCTGTGACAAAGTACCTGACAAAAATAACTTAAAGAAGGCAAGATTTGTTTGTCTCACTGTTGCGGAGGTATTGGTCTATCATTATGGGGAGGAGGCAGTACAGCAGAGCACTTCATACTATGGGAGGCCATGAATCAGAGAAAGGGAATTTCTGAGGAATTCCCAGAAAGGGGAATGCTCTCCACTAGCATTTCTCTTTCCTCCTTTCATTCTACCTGTTCCTCCAGCCCATGTGATTGTGCTATTGATGTTAATGGTGGATCTTGCCCTCATTTAATCCTCCTTGACCTCACAGATACTACACCCAGGAATCACTGGTGTCCTAGGTAATTGTAAATTCACAAAAGTTGTCAATGAAGATTAACCATCACATCATTTGAATCAGTATTAAACTAAAAGTAAGTTCATAATTCTGCAATGCTGATCTATTACTGCCTGAATCATTCTCACCTTCTTTTCTGTTTGCCTATGACCTCCTGTTGCCATCCACCACTTATTAACTTGATCATCCTATTCCAGTATACATATGTATAGTAGTTTTGAAACTAATTCATGTCTCTGTGGAGACTTTACAATGTACCATGTAGCATACATGCTTATCTAGAGTTTTCTTGATCTTTAGCCTTATAAATAGCATTCATTCCCAAAGTTATCTAGGAGTTGATTGCCTAACCCTTTTCTTTTTATAAATTGTATTTTAATGAGTAACATAAGTCCATTTTCATACAAGTATATAATGTACTTTGAACATATTATTCCAATACTTTGCTGCCCTCCCCTTTCATATCCTCACCCTTCCTGTTATTCTCCTTTGTTCTACTAGATAGTTTGACTTTTGCTTTTGTGTTATCTGTGTATGTATGATTTTTATGTATCTATATAAATTCTAGAACCTGCAAATGAAAGAAAACATGTGATATTTTTCTGAGATTGACTAATCATGTAAGTCCTTTTCTTCCCATCTATTTCAATGGCGTTCTTTCAAATATGTATAATTAGCTGGATGCAGTAGTGTACACCTTTAATTCCAGCATGTGGGAGGCAGAGGCAGGTGGATTTCTGTGAGATTGAGGCCAGCCTGGTATACATAGCAAGTTCCAGGTCAGCTGGGGCTACAGGGAGACCCTGTCTCAAAAAAGCAAACAAAACAAATATGTACAGTTAGATTCTCATAAAATTATGCATCCCAACCTGAGATCAATCCCATGATGGTTTTTTAATGATTTTTTTCTTTCCTTAAGGTTCATTTTGTGCTGTAATACTCTGTATGGTTTGAAAAATGTCATGTATCTTACCAGTACCTAGAAAGCACTATTTTAAATTTATTCATCATCTTTACAGATCATCCCTTTCCAAAATGTCATGTAAATGGAATAAAAAGCATATAGAGGTTTTTAAAACACATTTTAAAATTTATTTTGTGTGTGTCTGTGCTCAAGTGCGCATGTCACAACACACATATGGAGGTCACAGAGCTCGTGGAAGTCCACTCTCTCTTTCCACCGTGTGGACCTAGCAATTGAACTCAGGTCATGAGGATTGGTGGCAAGCATCTTCACCCATCGAGCCATCTCTGTGGCACCAGTAGTATAAGGAGTTTTCAAGTGACTTACCTTACCTAACAATATGCTTTTGAGATTAATCTATCTTTTGTGTGGCTTGATTACTTTTTTCCCTCAGAGTAATATTCCTATATATGGATATCTGTAATTTATTCAACCATTCACCTGTTAAATGACATTTCCTAGTTAATTGATTGCTCTTAACCTTATTTTTTGAGACAGGGTGTTTCACTGAACCTGCAGCTTATTGATTCACTGAGGCTTGTTTGCCAGTGAGCTCAGAAATCTGCCTGTGCCCTTCCAACACCAGCACTGGGGTTGCAGACACACCACATCTGGCTTCTATGTGAGTGCTGGGGATCCCAACTCAGGTCCTCATAGTTGCATGACAGGCACTTTACTGACTGAGGCAATCCTACATCCCCCCAAATCAAAGTTTTAAACAATACTTTTAGTATTACTATTTTTTCCTTTATTGGAATCAAAGAGATAAATACTTGCAAAGTGTTAGACTCTATTTATATTGGGAAATAAAGGTATTTAAAATTCAAGCTGCTGCCTTTATAAATGTGTGGGTTTTGTGCTTCTGTATTAATTAACTACATCTTAGACAAAGGAAAGCATCTGCTCAGGTGAACACTAAGTCACTGGTGGCAGAGAATCAATCCTATGTGATCATTGAAAAAAGTGGAAGGAATTTTATCAGTAAGAAAGATGCCTATAAGGTCATTGCTTTTTCCCTCTTTTATTACTATCATATACCCTCATACACATACATATATTCCACTTTCTATCCTTACCACATGAATGTGGAAACAGCAGTGAGAAAAACCAAAATGTACTCAGAATATATATGCAGGATAATTTCTATAATGACTTATATTCCTTTTCCAAAATTATTGCCTAATGTCTGATTCCTCCACACACCCCCAGTTGTACTGGAGATAGAAGCCAGGGCCACTCATGACTGCTAGTCAAACAGTATACCACAGAGCTGCACTCCCAGCCCAGCATCTGATTTTGATTTTGGTTACTTTTTTTTACTACTAAGGCTTTAACACAGGCCTTGTTCATGTCAGGCAAGCACTCTATCACTGAAGTTCATCTCAAGCCCTTGATTATATTTTAACACTAATTTAGATCCTCTATTCCTATGTATATTCAGTGATTCCATGTTGCTGCTCTCTCTCCCAAGCTGCATGCTTATATTTCTTCCTGCAATCCCTGTTGCATCTTATTCACTATATATGATATTTCTTTATAGTCACACTAGGTGAAAAAATGGTTAGACCAAATTTATTTTAAATATTATAAGAGAATAATAAAACTATAATATAATATTTTATTATAATAAAAATAATAAAACATCTATAAGCACCTGACACTTTCATACATATTCTCATTACAGCTGCATGAGGTGATTATTACTTCTCCATGAGAAGATGGAGAAGAAAATGGCATGTTTTAAAATCAGACATTTATGCATTCCATTCCTTCTGCATAGAATAGTACTTTGGTTCCATCACTAACCAGCAAAGTACCAAACCTACAGAAGCCACTTTAGACATTATCTCCCTAGGTGATAGTCTCAGTAGTATTCATGTCAAGTCATCAGATATCCAATACTTGCCCTTGTCAACAGTCACCATACTTAGAACTGTACCATCTAGAAATAGATCTTTTGGCATCTTACTTTATTTGTATACTTTTCTATCCTCTTGTCTTATTGCTGTAGCTGGGACTTGAAGCACTATATTAGATAGGAGTGAAGAGCATGAACACTTTTGTCTTGTTTCTGATATTAGTTGGAATACTTAGAGTTTTTATCCTTTTAATATGATAGAAGTTACCAGTTTGTGAAAGATAGCCTTTATTATGTTGGGATGTTTCCTTTATCCTTATTCTCTCCGAAGTTTTTTTTCATGAAAGGATGTTGGATTTTGTCAAAGGCCTTTTCTGCATCAATTGAAATGATCATGTGGTTTCTATCTCTGAGTCTATGTGATGAATTGCACTTATTGATTTACGTATGTTGAACGATCTCTGAATAAAGCCAACTTGATCATGGTGAATGATCTTTTGCATGTGATCTTGAAGTCAGTTTGCAAGTATTTTATTGAGAATTTTTATATCTATGTTCATAAGGGAGACTGGCTTGCAATTCTTTTTGTTGTTGTTGTTGTTGGGTCTTTATCTGTGCTTGGTATCAGTGGCATTGGCTTTATAAAAAGTATTTGGATGTTGTGGTGATTTGAATTTATGTTTCCCATAGGCTCCAAGTATTTGAACACTTGAACACTGTGTTCACAGTTGGTGGCACTGTTTTGAGGGATTTAGGAGGTGTAGCCTTGCTGGAGGAAGCAAGTCCTTAGGGGCAGGCTTTAGCTTTGCCCATTTCCAGTTCCACTCCCTGCTTCCTGTGCCTGCTTGAAGATGTGAATGTTCAGCTCTCTGCTCATCTGCCTCCTGTCACCCCATCACCACCACCACCATGATGGACTCTTATCCTTCTGGAATTGTAAGGCCAATGCACTCTTCTTTCAAGTTGCTTTTGTCATGGTATTTTATCACAGCAACAGGAAAGTAATCAATACAGAAGTGTTCCTTTTGTTTTACATAATAATTTGAGTAATATTGGCACTAGCTCTTCATTGAAGACCTAGTAGAATTCTTTGTTAAATCCATCTGGTCCTAGACATTTTTCATTTGGGAGGTGTTTCTTGGTGGTTGCCTTTGTTATGGTGTTTTATCACAGCAACAGGAAAATAACTAATACAGAAGCGGTCCTTTTGTTTTTCATAATAATTTGAGTACTGTTAGTATTAGCGTTTCGCTGAAGATCTAGTAGAATTCTTTGTTGAATCCATCTGGCCCTGGACATTTTTCATTTGGGAGATGATTCTTGGTGCAGTTGATAGTAGTTAATACAGAAACTCAAAATTGGTCGAGATGCAGAAAATAAGTGTCTATGGAGTTCTCAGCCATAAATGGGACATCTATCTCATACCTCCTCCCCAAGGGTCAGGGCAAGGATCATCACAGAAAAGGGGACAGAAAAATTGTAAGAGCTAGAGGTTGGGAAGGACCAGAGTAAAACAGTGTCTTCTGAACATGACAAGACCACAGAATACTCAATGACTCAGCAGCTGTGGTTACCTGCAAAAGACCTGCTCAAGGTCATGCCAGTCAACATTCTGGCATGGATTAGCTGTTCCTTGTGGAGGAACTATTGGCACTTGATGACTGCTAGTGGAAGGAGAGCAATTTTTCTTGAAGGTTGTGGTCCTTAAAGGTCAATGAATTTCCAGTGAATGGACCCATACCCATGAGTATATGAGTAGCACATATTACATTTGGTGGGTTGTGAAAAAAAAAGGGCAGGGACTGGTGAAATGGCTCAGCAGTTAAGAGCACTGGGTCAATTCCCAGCACCTACATGGCAGCTACCATCTGTATCTCTAGTTCCAGGGGATCTGATGCCATTTTCTGGCCTCCTCGGGCATTGCATGACATGGGTGCACTTACATACATGCAAGCATTACACTCATACACAAAAATTAAAAATAATAAATATTTTTAAATTATTTTTTATGTGTTTGTGTGTATTGCCTGCATGTAGGTAAGTGCACCCATGTTCTGCAATGCCTGCAGAGGACAGAAGAGGCTGTTGGATCCCCTGGAACTGGAGTTATAGACAGTTGTTAGCTGCCATGTGGGTGCTGAGATTCAAACCCAGGTCTTCCACAAGAACAGCCAGTGTTCTTAAATGCTGAGCCATGTTTCCAGCCACCAAAAATAATAATTTTTTTAAAAAAGAGATCATAAAGTTGGGAAGGGACAAGGAGGTAGGGGTGAATCTGGAAGGAATTAGGGGGTAGAGTGGAGGTGAATATGATCAAAATAAATTGTATGCATGTATGAAGTTCTCAAAAATTAATAAAAGTATCATATTTAAAAAAGAGTTATCAGGCATGCTGCTACACGCTTTTAATCCCAGAACTTAGGAGGCAGAGGTAGGAGGATCTCTAATATCAAGTCCAGCTTGGTCTACATAGTAAGTTCCAGGCCAAATGGGGCTACGGGAAGACCCTGTCTCAAAAAGACAAAAAAAGGTCACCATACCGAACTGTGAGTATGTAGAAGACAAGGGCCATATCTGAGAGATATTTGTATTCCTATGGCATCTCATAGTTCTTTTGCATTACATAGTAGTTTATCATTCAATAACTTAATTTAGATTTATTGTTTATACATATGAGTATTTTGCCTGCATATATATGTATATGCACACACACATATATATGTGTGTGTGTGTGTGCGTGTGTGCACCACATTCGTATACACCACGATCGTATGTACCACATTCATACAGTGTCCTCTGAGGCCAGAAGATGGCATCAGATCCTCTGGAATTGGAGTTACAGACAGTTGTTAGCCAACATGTTGGTGCTGGGAACCAAACCCAGGCCCTCTGGAAGAGCAACCACTGTTTGTTAACTGCTGAACCTTGCCTCTAGACCCACTCAAAAAAGTTTTAACAATTGGTTTGAGGGCTAAGGAGGGCTATGGCAATGCACTTTTTGTTGCTGTGGGTGGAGAGGTAGATTTTGAACCACTTGAGTGAACTTACTCAAATAAATACTAAATCTCTGGGGAGGGGCAGAAGTAAAAGGATATGGTAACTATGAATAGTGTTACATATAGATACTGAAGAAGTTTTTTGTTTTGTTTTGAGTGGTAGAGTACTTACCTAGTTTTGTTTTTGTTTGTTTGTTTTTTCAGATGGAATCTCACTATGTAGCCTCACCTGGCCTGGAACTCGCTATGTAGATCATCTCAGGCTGGCCCCAGTCTCACAGAGATCCACATGCCTCTGCCTCCTGAGTGCTGAGATTAAAGACATGCATCTCCACACCCAGCTCTGAGGAAGTGGATCTTTTTAAATCATTTTTAATTTTTTTCAATTTTCATACAATATATTTTGATTGTATTTAGATCCCCTCCCCTATTCACACCTCCCTTTACTACCACCACCCAATTTAATGTACTCTATTATATTTAAGTATATATGAAATCTGTATATATATTAAAGCCTGTAGAGTCTAATTTGTTTCCCCAAATGTCCTTCAGTGTGGGTCCAACCACTGGAGCCTGGTTAACCTACACAGAGTCTCATCCTTGAAAGAGACTGGCTCTCCCCTGCCCAGCAGCCATCAGTTGCCAATACTTCCTCACATAGGGTTGGGGTTTCTTACTTTCCCAAATCTATACTGGAATTTTGTCTGGTTTGAGCTTACATGGGATTTGTACATACTGTCACCTTTGCTGTGAATTTATATGAGTAACTAACCAGCTGTCTGGAAAACTCTTACTTCCTTGTGGTCATCCACCACCCTGTGGCTCTTACAATATTTCTACCCCTTCTTGTGCAATGATCCCTGAGCCTTGGGAGGCAGAAGTTTGTTATAGGTGTCCTATTCAGAGATAAACACTCTGCAGTCACTTGTTCTCTGCACATTGGCCAGTTGTGGGTTTCTGTATTAATCACCATCTGCTGCATAGAGGAACTACTGAGAGTTGAGAGATGCATTCATTAATCTATGAGTATAACAATGACATTAGGAGTCAGTTTATAGTTTTTGCTATTTAGAATTTTTCTGTTTTCTCCATTAAGCTTAAAGTGTGGTTTTATAGTGAAAAGAATGATTATCATGTTTATTTTTTATGAACAAAAATATCAACTGTTCTCAGAATGCAAACTAGAAAAGGTAAAATCTGGTAAAGTTGTTTGAAAGCTGGTAGAGATACATAGTAAATATTTTTTTTTCCTGGAAGAAGATTCCTTGGACTATTCTAGACTTATTCCTTGGAAAAACCGAACAAGCTTCAACTTTAAAATCTCTAGTGTGACTAATGTTAATTTCAAAGAAAGAATACATAAAAGAGAGTAGATGTAACATATTTCAGAAAAAGAATGAAGGAGGAAGATAAAAAAAGGAAAAATTCTCTAGTCCTATTAGAGAGCTATAAATTCAAAAAGAAAAATAAGGGAACAAGAGACCTGGGATATAACTCAGTGGCAGAGTGCTTAGCTAGCATTTACAAAGCCCCTGATTCCATCCGTAGTATCACTCACACACCCCCCACACATACACGCACGCACGCACTCACTCATGCACTCATGCACGCTTGCGACCAAACCCAAATCCTAACCGGTACAAAAGATTAGAAAAAGAAACAGAAACAAGGGGTACTTGTTGGCAAAGAGGTTGCCCTCAGAAGGGCTGCATGAAATGTTTAACAATTATTAAAGCTAGTATAAGTTAACTTTTAAAGTAGTTTATAAATACTACGGCAGGGTCTCACAGAAAACTTTAGGTAGTCTAATATCCTTTATCAAAAGCACCACAAAACATTAGTGATTCAAATAATTTGGTTAACTTTGACCTCTACTGTATAGAATGTTGCTTGAAATAAATGTTACCAACTTACACTTGGAAATTTTTTCTTTCTACAAAAGTTTCTGTTGTGTGGTAAAGGTATTTGTTGTGACATAATTTGACCTTTATTGGCAAGGAATAGTGAAAAACACTTCCAATCAATTCTCAAGTAGGATACAGCAGCACTTCGCCAAATCTTGGTACCAGCTGATAAGAGATAAGGTCTCTGATTACTGTTTCAAGACTTAACACTAGTATAAATCAGAATGAAAATTGCAACTGGCAAGTGCCCAAAGATTTCAGTACTAACACGATTATTTATTGCTTAGAACTTGGCTCTGCGTGGTCCCAGTTCAATGACAATTCAAGACCCCAGCAAGATACTATTCAGCTGATTTGATTTGCCAAAGAAATTTGAAAACTTGTTTAAAGCTATTAAAAGAATTTTGCTATTTTTTGGCAGTGCTAGGTAGAACTTGGCTCATCGTAGAGCTGGGGTAATCAGAGTGAGCAAACGATAATTTAGGTCCTTAGGCAAACATACAAGCTTTGAAGCCAGAATATTTCTAATTGCATGCCTAATGGTTGATTGATGTGATTCTGAGGTTAGACAATTACCTCAAAATACTATTCCTAGTTGCTGATTGTTTACCGGTGACCCTCCATTCCTTCACATAGAGCTCTGATTCACAGACTTGACAGTGATCTGCCAGAGTTTAGAATATATCTTCCTAGAGTGTAGATTTTACTCAAGGTTAAAGAAAATACTTCATATTTACTTAAATGTATATTATATTTATGTCATAAATAAACACTTCATTGCTAGATTGTAAACCTCAGAAGAACATCTGATAATTTCTTAAATCCCCAGTGCTTTGCACAGAGTTTGATTAAAACAAGCATTTAGCAAATAGTCGATAAATGGATGTGGGGGGGAGGGCTAGATGAATAAGATGGACAGGAAAAGTACATCCATTCATCTATGTCCACAACACACACATCCTGAACTTATTTACTACTGTGTTGTTTGGGGCCTTACATATAGGACTAGGTGTTCATTGTGTTGTTTTCAACTTGTATGTTACCTATGACCTAATTTTAATGGGAAAATTAAATGTAATCTACTTCAGTAAAAGTCTCAGGAAGAAAAACACTTCCATGATCATATAAATTCATGCAGATAAAGTATTTAATGAAATCCAACAATTCGTGATAAGATTTCTCAGACAATTAGGAATATAGGTGAGTTTCCTTAATCTGATAAAGGTGATCTACAAGAATTCTATGGCTATCATACTTTATGATGAAAAAAATGAAATACTTTTTTTCTAAACTCAGGAATAAGTCAAGGATGTCTGTTCTCATCACTTCTAGTCAACATTGTGTTGGAAGTTCTAGTCAATAAAATAGGGGGAAAAATAAGAGCCAACCAGTTTCAAAAGGAAATGAAACTGTCTTTATATTCAGACAGCATGATCATTTTTGTAAAAGTTATTAGAAATCAGTAAAACAACTGCAAGAGCTTCTAAATCACTTTAATTAGTTCACAGGATGTAAGATCACTATTTTAAATCAGTCATATTCCTATATACTAATGATGAACAACCATAAATTTTCAAAACATACCATTTTGAATAGCATCAAAAATTTTCAATATTGTTGATATCAGTTTTCTCCAAATTGATTTATAGAGTCAATGTAGTCATTACTTTTTAGTAGAAATCAAGAAAATTATCTTAAAATTTCTGTGGAAAGAAAAAAAAGGGGGGGCTGGAGAGATGGCTCAGCAGTTAAGAACATTGGTTGTTCTTGCAGAAGACCTGGGTTTGAATCGCAGCACACACATGGCAGCTAACAACTGTCTGTAACTCCAGTCCCAGGGGATCTGACAGCCTCTTCTGACCTCCACGGGCATTGTACGACACGTGTGCACTTACCTACATGCAGGCAATACACATATACACATAAAATAAAAATAATAAATAATTTTTGAAAATTTCTGTGGAAAGGAAATGACATGAAGTATCCAAAATAACTTTGAAGGAAAAAAAAGAAAGTTGGAAGACTTTTACTGCCCTGCTTTCAAGGTGTATTTGAATGTTATAGTAATCAAGATAGTGTCTCAAATATAAAAATCAACAGTAAACAATGAGCAGAATAGTAAGCCAAGATATATGAACAACTGATTTTCAACAAAAGCATAAGCAAGTCAATGGAGAAATTACAGTCTTTTAAAATAATCTTCATGCTGACACACTTCGGCATATTTTTAAAACCTTAATTAATACTTCACATTGTATTAAAAAATTGACCAAAATGGGCTAATGGGATGGCACAGCAGGTAAAAGTACTTTGAGTTCCAACTACTCTTGAAAGTTGTTCTCTGACCTCCATGCATGTGCCCAAATACACACATACACATTATTCATATACACAATAATAAAAATAAATGAAACTAAAAATTGAACCAAAATGTATCATAGACCTACCTATAAGCTCTATAACTGCCAGATAAATGTTTATGACACCAATATAAAGTATAAGACCATTTAAAAAATAAGTAAGCCTTAAAATTTAAAACTTTTCATAAGATGCTGTTAAGAAAACTGAAAGACAAGATACTGGTTAAAATAAAATATTTGCTAAGCATGTATCTGACTTATATCAAGATTATTAAGTGAATGCTTAAAACCTGAATAATAAATAGATAGCTCAATATTTACAAATGAGTGAAAGTTTTTAACATTTCTCCAAAGAAGCATATGAAAACATGTTCAACATTATTAGACATTAGGGAAATGCAAGCTTTTTCAATATTTTATTGAGGTTTTGTGCATTTTATATAATAGATCTTAATCAAATTTAGACATTCTCGCCTATATACACCCCTCATAAACCCCAACAGATTTCATGCATTATGTAATATAGGTTAAGCCGTATCCAGTCAAGCATTTGTACGCAGATGTCCCTCAGTGCAAGTTCATCCACTGGGGTCTAGTAAGCCTATCTAGAGTCACTCCCTAAAGAAGATCTACTCTCCCTTACCCAGCAGTAATCAGTTTCCAATAGTTCCTCTGCTCAGGTTGGGGCCTGCTGCACATTTCTCTTGTTCTATGCTGAGTTTTTGTCTAAATTAGTCAGCATGGGTCTTGTGCATGCTGTCACCATTGCTGCAAGTTCCCAATGGTCTGAAAGCCTCTGTTTCCTTATGTTCATGCACCAACCCTGGCTCTTACAATCTTCTCACCCCTGTCTTCCACAGTGGTCCCTGAGCTGTGGGTGGGTGAGGTTTAATACAGGAGTCCTATCCAGGGATACACACCGTGCAGTCTCTCATTTTCTAAAACTTGGTCGTTGTTGCCGTCTGTGTGCATCACACTCTGTTGTATGAGGAAGCTTTGCTGGTGAGCTTTGCTTTGTTGTTATGTTCCATGAGCTTTAGGTGTAGAGGTTCCACTGTAGATGTGTCACTTAGGGCTGGGCATCTCAGACATATATTCTCTCTGTGTGACCAGTTATGGAACTCTGTAATAGCCTCCATCTGTTGCAAAAAGAAGCTTCTATGATATGCAGTTTACGGTGTACTTGTCTATAAATATAAGGATCCATATCTAGCATACAGTAAGAAAATTCATTTGTCTAGATATATGCCATAGATAGGGTTTTCTCTAGGATCTTGTGACCTCTCCAGCCTTGTGTATTTGGCTATATTTACAGTGCCACTCATGAGTTCCCTCTCATTGAGAGGGCTTTAAGTCCAATTAGATAGATGTTAACACCCCCACACATACACACACAGATACAAGTGCCACTAGTGCACCAAGAGAGCTGCTTGCTGTGCCAGTCATTGTGGTTATTAGGCTTTAGAGCTGTGTTGGACCATTGATTGATTTTCTCCCTTAGTAACTTGCATAGCATCCTCTAGAACTATGAGAGCTAGCCTTCACGGGAGGTGGCTTCCAGGTCAGTTCCAGCTCCATTGCTCCAAATCCTGTGTCTGAATCATGTCCTTTCTTCATCAATAGGGTCTTACAAGTTTTGGGAGGTAATCAAGGGCTGTGTCAATATCCTGTGTTATTTTGGGAGTCCTTGGACCAACTAGCCTGACCAACAACTTGAAAGGAGGCTTCTCCTGTCTGGCACTGTGTTTCTTGTTATGTAGTCTTCAGAGTATACACATGTACTCATGGTCAGATATTGTGTGTATTTTTCAGGGTAGCGGGTGTTGAGTTAATACAATTCCCTCTCTTTTTTAAACTAAGTTTTATTAATCTCTGCTCTCTCCCTGTCTAAGCTCTGTCCTCCCTCCCCAGTTTAAATACCCCCATTCCCCCCATTTTCCCCTTTATAATACCTGTCTCCTATTATTTCTCCCCCCTCTTGAGTTCCTTCCTCCCCTTTACCCCCATGGTTTCTTGTATGCCCTTGCCTTCTCCCTTCCCAGTTGAATGTCACCATTTTCCCCCATTTTCCCCTTGGTAACATCTGTTTCCTACTATTCCCCTATCTCAGGCTCTTTCTTTCCCTTTACCTCCATGCTTCCTTTTCATTCTCCTGGCTCCTGCTGTTACATCAGGGTATATACTAACGTATAAGTGATTGGTGCTGAGATTTGCAAATGAGGGAGAACATACACCACTTGCTCTTCTGAGTCTGTTAGTTCACTTAGGATAACAATTTCTATTTTTTATATATTTTTATTGAATTTTTGTGTATTTCATAGGAAACATCTCAAACAATCTTAATCATTTTTATACCCCCATCCCACTGGCATAGTTCCATCGTTTACCTGAAAATTTCATAATTTCACCTTTCCTTACTTCTGAGTAGATCTCCATTGTATGGGAATCTACCATATGACCCGGTTATACCATACCTTGGCATATACTCAAAGGACTCATCCTACTGTAGAGATACCTGTACATCCATATTTGTTGTTGCTCTTTTCACAATAGCTAAGAGATGGAAACAACCTAAATGTCCCTCAACTGATGAATGGATAATGAAAATGTGGCAAATGCAAATTAAAACAACACTGAGGAGCTTGAGAAATAATTCAGTCAATAAAGTGCTTGTCATGCAATCATGAGGACTTGACTTCAAATTGCCAACACCCACATAAAAAGTGCAGGAGCAAAATTACAGACATATTTCTACCTTTTTAAGGAACCTCCACACTGTTTCCCATAATGGCTGCGGCAGTTTGCACCCCTAGCAGCAGTAAGTGTTCCCCTTCCCCACATCTGCAACAGCATTTGTTGTCTCTTGTTTTTTTGTTTATTTTGTTTTATTTTGTTTGTCTGTTTTATCTTAGCCATTCTGACTGGGGTAATATGAAATCTCAAAGTACTTTTAATTTGCATTTTCCTGATAGCTAAGGATGTTAAACTTTTTTAATTATTTATTTAATAACCATATAATTAGAAGAAGCATTTCATTACAACAGCATTGACATGTTCAATAACAATTTCCAGAGCTAAGATGCATCTCTTTCAAAATTGGCTGTAAATTTTTAGGTTTTACAGTTGAATTAATACAGTTATACAATATTGTACTCAGTATAAACCCTATAAGACATAAAATTGAATGAGAT